>NC_079190.1:418487879-418804879 GCF_029499605.1 Hyla sarda
GGATAAGGGATAAGATGTCAGATCACCGGGGTCCAGCTGCTGGGGATCGCTCTGCACGTAATGACGGGCAATACAGGGGCCGGAGCATCGTTAAGCCACGGCTCCACCCCTCATGACGTCAATACAAGTCTATGGGAGGGGACGTGGCGGTTGTCACGCCCCCTGCCATAGACTTGCATTAAGGGGACGGGCCGTGATGTCATGAGGGGCGGAGCCATGACGTCACGCTGCTCTGGCCCCTGTATCGCCCGTCATTACGCACAGAGCGAACTCGCTCTGTGCAGTAATGATGGCGGGGTGCCGCAGCGGCGATCCCCGGGGTCCCCAGCAGCGGAACCGCGGTGATCTAACATCTTATCCCCTATCCTTTGGATAGGGGATAAGATGCCAGGGGCGGAGTACCCCTTTAAGAATAGTACAAAGCACCAAAATACTTAAATATGTAAAGCAACATTTAGGCTGTGTTCACACAGTGGAATTTCTAAGTGGAATCCAACAGAAAAGTTCCGCTTGGAAATTCTGTTACCGCAGAGTCCTGTTGTTTTCATGACAGAAATTTGCGTACACAACAAAATTTTCAAGGCGGAAACATCGGCTGCAGAAATTGTGATCCTGGCCTCCACAGAAAGAATAGATCTGCCAATTCTTTCTGTGGAATCAGCTTAGAAATGCATTGCAGTCTATGGAGATGGCACATTTCGAATCGTTCCTGGCACTGGCATGTTCTGCCCAGGGAGTTTGTTTCCGTCCTGTAGTTGCCACAGTTTATGCTACCCCAACCAATCAAAATACACACCTTGTTATGCAACTTTTGAATATACTTTTGGGAAGATTTATAAAAATTGTGCAAACAAACAAGCAGTTGCCAATAACAATTAATCAGATTCCTAGTGTTCATCATTTTATGATTAAAGAAGCAATCTGACTGGTTGCCATGGGCAACTATGCTACTATTCCTTTGCACATGCTGTTTTCTAAAAATCCTAGTTTCCAGTCAGTGAATGAGACTATATGTAGAAGCTTAAATGGGCACTCTCATTAAAACTAATTTTTGCTATTGCACTCCTTATAGTAAATAAAAATTCTTTCTAATGTACTGTGTTAAAAAAAATGGTGTTTTTTATGTTTTATTTGTGTTTAAAAAAGCAGCTACTAGGTGTCTCCCCAGTTGTCCAGAGCACATTTCTCCCTATCTTTTGCACAGACTTTGGACTCCTGCAGGCCTGGCAGAAGTTCAAAATCAGGAAATGCAGTCTGGAGTGCTGAAGGGGGGGGGGGGGTGCAGCCTTAGCCAATCATAGTTCATCTCCCACACTGAACTGCTCTGGGCTGTGTGTAGCAGAGTGAGGGAGGAAGTTCTTCCCTGTATGGCTTTAGATGATGTCACACCTGCTGGATAAGGCCCCTTCCCAGTCTGTGAATCTGACTGAGACTGAGCAGAAAATACAGAGCAATATCAAGGTAGAAAGCAAAAAAAAAAAAAAAAAGGCAGGAGGTGGTTTATCATGATGGGGGCAGTGAACTGGCAGGGTTATAAAATTTAACATGTGAGGTACTCTTTTACCATGTCCTACTCATGTGCTCCTGAGCCTGTGCCATCTCTGCATGTCTAATGCAGTCTGGGGATTCTGGGAGTTGCACCAGCTGGATGAACCCAATTAGGGAAACACTGCCTTAAATAAGTACTCCAGTTTAGGAAAATGTATCCCCTATTCAAAGGATAGGGGATAAGTGTCTGATCGCAGGGAGTCCGATCACTGGAATCCCCTGCAATCTCCTGCCCAGTGCTCCACACAGAGCAGGGGTTGCCACACAACCTCCATGCATTTCTATGGGAGAGCAAGAGTGCTGTACTCGTGTATCTTTGGCTCTCCTATATAGATGCATGGAGGGAGCTGGGGTGCCGAGCAGGAGATCAAAGGGGGTTATGACTGCAAGGACCCCCCACAATCTCCTGCCTGGCACTTCAGCTCTTCCCGTGCATGGAGCAGAAGTCAACATGTGCCCTCCAAGCATCTCTATGGGAGAGCCAAAATGCTGTACTCGTGTATCTTTGTATCTCTCTCTTCCATAGAGATGCATGGAAGACGCCTGTTAACCACCACTTTGTGCGGTGGTCGACACAGCTCTGTACATGGGGAAAGCCATGCGCCGGACAGGAGATCAGACCCCCCCACGATCAGACACATCCCCTATGCTGTGGATAGGGGATAGATAATATTTCCTACACTGGACTACTCCTTTAACTTGTAATAACATATCATGGAGAATTAAGAAGTTACACAGAAGATCCTAAAGCAATTGAGTTTATTTCCCCTTTTGAGCAATCTGTTCTGTACTATGTAATGCCAAATCACCGGGGACGCGTTGGAGCATCAGGAAGTATTCAGACTGTGTTCCAATTTGTTAAATTAGTGCATAGAAAATGCTATTGCTTTTTTTTTTTTTTTTTTTGCTGCTTGGTTACAATCAATTTATTATTACGTAAGATGTACAATGACCCTCTTAGCCATTGTGAAGCAATGATGAACTAGCCGTGTAGTTAGCACAGTTACATAAGCCGACAAAGCCGTCTCATTTCATTGACAGATTTTCTAATTCATAGTGTGGATAATACAGAAGATTTAATGGCTTATACTGTACAAGCCTAATTTCCTCATCAGAAAGTCATTAAGCAGTTATGGATTTATAGAAAGGAAGGGACAGCTGTTTCTTACAGCAACTTGAATTTGTGCTTTAAAAATAGATAGTTTTATAGTTGGAAAATACGGCATTAGAGTCAGATGAAATCTCACCAAAATGTCAAGATGAACTTTTTTTTCACATGTCACCGCCAAGAAAAGAAATTAGAGTTAGATTTCATATTATGTCATCAACAGTAAGGACCTGTGATGGTGCCATGGTGAGATATTGGGATAGTGACATTTGAGATGAGAAATAGAAGAGCTAATGAAGTTAGAAATAATGGCACTTGTTATAATGGCAATGCTGCTTAGATGCACTTTTGTACCTTTTGGTGACAAAGAATAATTATCTCATTAAGTTATGATAAAAATTCCATCTACGACAGTTGTGGAGAGAGAAGCTTTACGTGAAACATTTGAAGGCTCAATCTTGTGTCCAGAGAGTGAGGATAATTCTATTTGATCTGACTGTATTTTCTGGACATTGAAGACTGGTTTAATAAGCGATATGTTTAACAAATATTACCATTATCAATATAATACAGAAGCACATTGAGTCTCCTATGTGGTCATCTGCTGCCTACATACTCCGAGGACACTTGTGGCCTTTTTTGGCAAGAGGCCCAGGGTACATTGGCATTCTGTGTGCTCTGTATATTACTACATGAGATGGGAAACTATTTGTATTTCCCTCTCTGTCATCAGGTGACATTGCGTATACTGTTTTACTCTATTTTTGTGAGGTAGACATACAAAAACGTGCGTTCAGCATCTATAATGGGGAAACACAATTCCCTATGAATTATAGGACTTTTTACTTAATGTGCATGCATTTGCAATACTGTGCGACATTGGGGTATGCAATAGATATTATTTGTGCACTAGCACTAGGCCTCCTCTTCTTTATTTTCCCCTTCACCTTTTTTATGTCGGCAAATGAGGATAGCATACGACAATCTTGATTACGTTATTTATGTAATGGTAAGCTGCACATATCTTAGTACTGTATATTGCGATTGTGCTTAGTACATTGTATTTTTTTTTAAAGTGCTGACTTGTTTTGGTTTTGTCTGGAAACATATTTCCTATACATTCTTTTACAGTTTTTTTAATTGGTTTAAAAATGCTTATTTATTTTATTTATACTTTAGTGTTTTTTGGCTAAAGGTATATTAGAGTCTATCCAGGCATGTATATTATTTCATGATGTTGTCCATAGCAACATGTAGCATGATGCTAGGACATTGGATAAAGTTTAGGCATTTTTGCAGAGTGGGATTTTTTGTTTTTTCCTCCTACCCATCTAAAAATCATAGCACTTTCAATTTTCCACCTAAAGACCCATATGAGGTCTTTTTTTTTTTTTTTTTGCGCCACGATTTTTACTTTGTAATGACATCAGTCATTTCACCACAAAATCTACGGTGAAACCAAAAGAAAATTATTTGTGGGGCAAAAAAAAAAGCCATTTTGTAACTTGGGGACTTTCAATTCCATGCAGTGCAATTTTCGGTAAAAGTGACACCTTATATTTATTCTGTAGGTCCATTCTATTAAAATTATACCCAATGTATATAGGTTTGATTCTGTTTTACTCACTTTAAAAAATTATAACTTTTTGTACAGAAGTTAGCATGTTTAAAAATGTCCTCTTCCGACCCCTATAAATTTTTTATTTTTCCATATTTGGGGATGTGTGAGGGCTCATTTTTTTGCTCCATGATCTTTAGTTTTTATCGGTTCCATTTCTGATCACTTTTTTATACAATTTTGGACGTATTTTTTTACATATACCCCATTGACCGTGCAGTTAAATTAAAATAAAATTTTTAAGGAGGGTGATTCAAACTTTTATTAGGGAAGGGGTTAAATAAACTTTTTTTAAATATTTTATAGTCCTCATAGGGGACTATTACATGCAATCTTCAGATTGCATACACTGTTCAATGCTATGCCATAGCATAGGATTGATCAGTGTTATCGGTGCTCTGCTGCTTCAGCCTGCCATGGCTGGCTGTAGAATCAGAACATCGATCAGACGGTGAAGAGGCAGGTAAGGGCCCTCTTGCAGCGTTCACAGCTGATTGGGACACCACATTTTTGCCACGGTGGTCCCGATTAGCACCACTGAGCAGTTGGGAAGTGTTTTTTAACATTTTAGACATTACAATCAACTTTGATCGAGGCATCTAAGGCGTTAATGCTGGACATCACTGTGATTGGTGATGTCTGACATTAGCCAGGGGTCCTGGTGGCAAATAGCCGCCGGGACCACCCTGCTATGGCCTGCGCTCAGCTCCTGAGTGCACGTCATAGAAGAGGGGCGGGACAAGGCCGTACTCGTATGCCCTTCGTCCTCAAGAGGATAATCCATTTTTATTTTGTAACAATTGTGCAAAATCCTTTCATCATGTAGTAGCCCTTTCCGCAAAAAAATACAATTGTTCATATGACTACAAGATGTTATTCTTCAGAGCTTGAATCCCAATAACATTTTAAATATGTATTAACAAAGGGGGACAATTTTATCTGATGCATACTCATGGATAGGTTTTACCAGGATGCCACTCATAGTTAACCAGAACATTCTTTGTTATCAGTTCTCCAGTCTGGTCAATAAAGTCCTAAGAGGATGACATTCTCTATCCATATGTGTAAATGTACAATATGGAAACAAATGTGTAATGTACTTACAGTTTTTGTCTTCTGCATGATTCATGATGCAGAGTTCTGGACTGTCCCCAAAAAAATTATCAGACAGTGTAGTGTGGACTGCCCCTTATAATAGCAGTTTGGCTGTACTGTGTGGTTATGTCTGGTTATGTAGTTTGAACCTACGCCTTTACAGCAGTCTGGCCATGTATTCTGTACCTCCTCCCATATTAACAGCCTGGCTTTGTAGTCTGAACTGACTTTATAAACAGCAGTTTGGCTGTGTATTCTGGACCACCCCAAAGTGTAGTCCGCTTGGGTAGTCCGTAATTGTTTAGATTTCTAAGTAAATCCTGACTTTCATCCCACCCTATAGATTCAACCTTCAAGACAACAATGGTATTACTACAAATAGAAACTGGCAGCAAAGAAGAATTATCCTACGCTGCCCTAACCACGGATAGCATGAAATAAGGACACATGCCCTCGCTACAGTGAAGTATGTTTTACTCTAAATTGCTGTGGCATGCCTAGCTCAGCTTAATTGACAGGTCTCTTAAGACCATAATAAATGGGGTGGTCATTTGCCAAATCACCTGGTTATTTGCCACAGATCACCCTGTGTAAAAATAGGGCAAGTATTCAGCCAATGAACAGGGAAGTGCTTTTTCATCATCTGATGGCAACATTTTAAAGGGGTATTTGTTTGTGCCATCCTTCGCTGCCATTATTCCTCAGTCGCATATCATCTGTTGCATGAGGTGATGTGCGGCTGACAAGCGATGTTTTTTTAAGCAGGTTAAAGGGGTACTACGGTTTTGTAAAATGTATCCCCTATCCACAAGATAGGACCCTCCCAATCTCCTGAATGGAGCCCCATCTCTACCCACTCAACTTTCCAGTCGCATCGTCTTCCATAAGCTCTCCAGTCCCCACCTCCAGAGACATGCGTGTTCTTAACAGCAGTGATGGGTCCTGAGCGGGTCATCACTCCTGGGTCATCACTCCATGAGCTTGTCTGGGGTGGGAACCAGAGCGCTTAGGAGAGAAGACCCACTTGTCAGCCACGCATCACTTCACGTAACAGATGATATGCAGCCGATAAATGATGGAAGGGAAAGTAGGAACAAGCAATCAAGTAATGGGCTTTTTAAGCTAGTGCCAAACTACAGGATCAGCTTTCATTTACACCACTCATTTAAACCAGCTATGTAATAAGGCCCATTGTGTGTGTGCTATCAATCAAGCTGAGATAGGGGGGTGGAAGTTGTTGGGTAGAACTAGGTAGACACATCTCCTTAGCCCAACACTTCATATAAACCACATAGAGGAAATTTATTGTGATGTCTTATACTAACATTCTCTTGGTAGGCTACGGTTTTGGGTACGGGAAAAAAACTGACAAAACCGTACAGGATGCAAAATGGACACAACTTGATGCATCTTTTGGCATACGGTTTTCAATATGGTTCCATACGGTTTTCACATTGAAAACGTATACAGGAACTTTAGTGCAAAAACGTGGTGTGAATGCACCCTTAAATGGGTGTGACATTGACTCACAGGGTAGTTACCTATAGATGGCACTAACAAGACTGTTTTTCTTACTACTGCAAGAAAGCTAATTTGCATACTTTTCCCCAGGAAGCATTGCCTATAAGAATCGCACAACCAGCAGCACATCCCTACAATTTGTATTACACCCATAGGGGAAGATTAATCAAAACCTATGCATAGGAAGTTTCCCAGTTGCCCATAGCAACCAATCAGATTTCTTATTTTATTTTTAACAAGGCCTCTGCAAAATGAAAGAAGCGATCCGATTGGTTGCTATGGGCAACTGAGCAACTTTTCCTTTGCACTGGTTTGTATAATTCTCCCGCATAGTGTTTTTCATTCTGCTCCAGGCACAATGGGGGAGATTTATTAAAACCTGTCCAGAGAAGAAGTTGCTGAGTTGCCCATAGAAACCAATCAGATCGCTTCTTTCATTTTTCAGAGGCCTTTTGAAAAATGAAAGAAGCAATCTGATTGGTTTCTATGGACAACTCAGCAACTTTTTCTCTGGACAACTTTTGATAAATCTCCCCCAATGTATCTGTGATATGTATGCTGTGGGACATATTTTGTTTTTGTTTTTTTCTCACATGAAACAAATCAGAGATGAGACGAAAAAGAGTGAGAAAAAAAATTGTCAGTGTTGGGGAAGCCCTGATGAAGAGTGAATGAAGCACTGAGCACATTCATGGCTGGTCCATTTATTGGGGGAACAGTTTTCTACTACTCCCATAATCATTGTAGGTCCCAATAGTAAGACCCCCACCAATCAGCTAGGTATCCCCCTATCCTGTGAATTATAGATAACTTTGCAAGTTGGGAATATCATTTTAATAAAATCAGCCTTAAGATTAGGTTTCCACAAAGTTTTTTTTCTGGCCGTGATCTGTCTGTTAATGAAGTTACTACAGCTCTCAGCATGGAGCAGAGTGTGCTCCATGTTGGGAGCAGTGGTACCGGCAGTTAAGGACAGATCACAGCGGGTGTCACTTCTAAAACACCGGCTGCAATCGTCCTATATAAAATGTATAGATGCCGGCCGCTCTTCTCTGTATAATGTATAGATGCTGTCAGCTCTTCTTTGTATAATGTATAGATGCCAGCAGCGCTTCTCTGTATAATGTATAGATGCCGGCCGCTCTTCTCTGTATAATGTATAGATACTGTCAGCTCTTCTTTGTATAATGTATAGATGCCAGCAGCGCTTCTCTGTATAATGTATAGATGCCGGCTGCTCTTCTCGGTATAATGTATAGATGCCGACCGCTCTTCTCTTTTCCCCTGCACTGCCATATATATATATACACATGAATTCATATTTCCCGCAGAGAGTTGTGATTGGCTGGAACCATCTGGCTAATCACAGCTCTCTGCGGAAAATATGAATCTGTGATGTGAATAACTTCACATTGCAGAATACAGTGCAGGGGACCAGAGAAGAGTGTCCATGACGCCCACTTCTATGAATTATATAGGAGGATCACAATGGGTGTCAGGAGTGACACCTGGGGCGATCTGTCTATTAGTACAGGTACCACTACTCCCATCATGGAACAGTCTGTTCCATGCTGGGAGTAGTAGTACTACCTAAAAAATTTAAAAAATAAAGAGAAGAAGTTAAAAACACCCACACACTTTATTAAACACATTATTAAAATACATTACTAATAAAAAGTTTAACAAAGTTAATTCTAAAAAATATATTATTTTTACATTTAAATAGCCCCATTCTACATTTTTATTATTGCTGGCTAAATTTTTAGTTCCCTGCCCGCCCATATTAATTGATCCCTGTTTAAAAATGTATAAAAATTATTTTTATTTTTTTTTGGTACCCAACAACTTTTGAAAAATATGCCAAAGGGGACAAAATGCAATTTGCACTCAAAGGTAAAAATGCCTGAAAAAACGCCAAAATGCATAGAAAATCTATGGCAGTTTTTCTGGGGAGTTATTTGTAAAAAAAAAAAAAATGAAAAAAAAATTTGTGGAAACCTAGCCTTAGTCAAGGTTCAACCTGGAATTTCACTTTAATTTAAGGAAAGTCTTCAATATTTACAAAGGGATTGCTTGTAGCTCTGAAGCCTAAATACAAAATCTGGAACAGGGTCCACCTCCCACCATGTGCTATTTATAATTCTGAGGTATCTTTATGTGAAAGAGGGGTCTTTGGGCACCCTCTAGAATCAGGCTCATTGTTCCCTGTAGCAAGTCCCTTGACTGTCTAGACTTGACAGCATAGAGGGACCTACTGTACCTGTAGACTATACTACTAATTTGTTTCAGAAAATAATTGCTTAAAAACAAGAAGATAAACATACCTGACAGCACGTCTTATAATTTCAGGGCTTTTCGTTCTAATAAATATGTATATGAAATGAAATTACTCATACTGTAGCTACAATGCAATGTAAATTACCATGTATCCTAATTTGTATGTTATCCTCACAAATCGCCCAGCAGGGTCTTTTCAGTGTAGTTTTAGATTATACGCTGCACAGGAAATATGCAAATCAAAACATAAGAACATGTTTTTGGTTGCAGAACGGTTTCATAAAAAAAAACCATCAGACATATAATTACTTCCAATGGCAAGGAGGGTTCCGAAAAATGTTATTAGAAGCAGATTAGTCTCTCTCCGGAGACCCAGAGTCGGTATTAATTTAGTATATCATGTTAAAATTGGGACTTTTAATAGTGACTCACACAAATAGGCTATTTTAAAATCCAAAGATGAAGAAGGGATTGCACTCAGCTTTGTTTGAGGAAATGAATATATCCTCAACAAAGGACAGAACAACCATGGGGGCACCCCCTTCCAAATGTTCTGTATAACATATCCCATGATTAATAGCTGTACCTCAACCCATTATGTACTGTGGGACTGACTTCTTTTATGCATATACACTATAATAATAATAATAATAATAATAATAATAATAATAATTTCATTGTTTATTTTGTTAAAATCAAGGTGGTTATATAATTTGACTGTCATAAAACAACATCACCAACCTAGTAGACATAGGAAGTCAGGTGGTGTTCTCTCTTTTTTTTTTTTCCTGCACCTCCTGACCCTATTTCGTATGCTGGAGCTGTTCATGCTGTTGGTTGTGCATGCTCTGTGACTAGAGAACAGTCACTGCAATAGTGCAGAGGTAGAAGGAAGTGGCGGTCACAATGTTGAAGTCTAAAAGGCAGTCTAACGCTAGTCAACAGTGTAAAACATTTTTTTAATTTAAATAATTAATAATAATAACTAATAACAGTGAGCTGCCAGCTAGAGATGAGCGAATCGAATCTGACAAATACAAATTCGTTACGAGTTTCAGTAAAAATTTGATTCGCAACGAATGCGAACATCGCCACGATTCGATCGCGTGAATCACTTCATTAAACTCCATTTAGTGCGGTCCAAGCTCAAGGGCATCTAAAATGACAGATCCACATGTAAGAACATGGGGCAAGAAATCCTGGGAGATCGAGAATACGGGTAGGCGGGATGACGCTTAATCACAGGCAGCATGCAGCCTATCAGCAGCCAGCCACCATGTCACAGCCCTATATAATCGGCAGCCATCTTGTGGGGAGTCACTTCCGTCTCTTATTGCAAAGAGAGAGAGAGGGACAGACAGCAGGGTTTGTTGTACATAAAAGCATTTTTTCAGCAACTTCCGCCTCTTATTGCAAAGAGAGGGACAGACGGCAGGGTGTGTTGTACAGAAAAGCATTTTTACAGCAGCGATTCACCTCCAAGTCACATCAGCATTCTGTTGCAGAGAGAGGGACAGAGAGCAGTGTGTTGGACAGAAAAGCTTTTTTTCAGCAGTGATTAACTACTAGAAGCACTGATAGGGAAAGGAGTGAGATTGAGAGATAAAGTGCAGCACTGGTGTGTACAACAACTGAAAAGCTAATAGTAGCCAGCCAGTTAGGGTGAGCAGAGCACTAAAAGCATAATGTCCTCTATTAAGTGTAACCTGTGCGTACATCTAAGTGGTGTACCCTTTTGTTCCTGTTAAAGTCTTAAGGGCCTAGATGCTGTGAAAGGCCAGCCAAAAGTACACAACTGCTGTTGTTGTAGACAAATACTGTTTTAAGCATAGTGGAGCGTATTGTTCTCCCCTCAAATACGCACTAAGTATGTCAGGCAGAGAAGTGCCAGGACGTGCACAGAAGAGTGGCAGAGGCCTAAATTCATCAGGCAGAGGTTGCAGCAGACTAGGGGCGAGTGGCAGCAGGAGTCGCAGCTAGAGGCCTGAGCTCCTGTTATCAGCTAGCAGTCATGTCTCGACCAGCAACCCATCTGTCGTCATCGATTGGTTAACACGGTCATCCACTCCATCACAAGTGACATCTGACGCCCCCAGTTAACAGTCAGTGAGTTCCTCAGACACAACCCTCAGTTGACATGGCCCGGGAGCAGTCCCTGTCCTCCCACCGCCTCTGTCCTATGCTGTTCCCTCCCCCACAGAAGTATCTTATGCTGTGAGTTCAGCTCCATTATTTAGTGAGAACGATCTACTAGAGGACAGTCAGCAGCTACTGCCCAGCCAAGTAGTCGATTCCTCCACTAGGTTGGCAAGTAGATATGAAGAGAGTGGCGTGGGAGGTGGTGTTTAGAGCATGGGAGGTGGTGTTGCGTGTGTTCTGAAGCAGACACTGTTGAGGAACCTGAGGAGGACATCAGTGACATGCAGACACAACTCGATGATGATGATGAAGCCGATCAGACTTGGGAGCAGGGTGCAGAAGGGGCTTTATCATCATCAGGAGAAGAGGGTTGAAGGTTGCCTGTGAGGCAGCAGCTGAGCCGGCAAGGTGGTAGCATGGTTGGCAGTAAGCATGGTGGAAGAAGTGGAAAGTCTGGAGCCAAACGTTCCCTGGGTAGACCACCTGCTTTTCGGCAGCCTACCTGGAACAGGGGTTCCGGGAGTCGGCAGCAGTAGCAGTCAATCAGTGCAGACTGTTGGAAGGAAAATCAGCTACTCGGCGGTGTGGCAGTTTTTCATCAAGAGGATGTTAACCACGCCCCTGCATCAACATATGCAGCGTCACCATAAAGTGGCCTGGGAGAACCGTGGCTCTGATATGGTGGTCCAGCCTGCTGCATCACACAGTGGCCCGCCACTCCCTGTTTCAGCAAGCCAAAGCTCCACCACCTCAGCCGAATCGAGCTGTGTGTCATACACAGCTTCTGTCACTCCAGATGCTCCTGCTCCTCCTACTTCGAGTCAGTCATTTCGCCAGCAATCCATTGACAAAGCCATGTCCAAGAGACAACAATATGCGCCCACGCATCCAACGGCGCAGAAGCTAAATGTGCTCCTGTCCAAGTTGTTGGTTCTGCAGTCCCTCTCTTTTCAAGTGGTGGATTCTGCACCTTTCAGAGAACTGATGGCTTGTGCCGAGCCGAGGTGGAGAGTCCCAAGCCGTCTTTTTTTTGGGAATAAGGCAGTACCAGCCCTGCAGAATTTAGTGGAACAGAAGTTGGGCCAATCCTTGAGCCTGTCGGTGTGTACAAAAGTGCACGGCAGCGCCAACGTGTGGAGCTGTAACTACGGTAAGGGACAATACATGTCCTTTCCGGCCCACTGGGTGAATGTGGTTCCTGCACAGCCACAACAGCAACTTGGACAGGTCATGCCTCTTCCGCCTCTACTCTCTCAGGCCGTTGGTCCTGCCACAGTGTGTGATGTTGCCTCCTCATCCTCCACTGTGTCCTCAGCCTCCACTGCATGGACAAGTCTAAGTGCCTCTCCAGCATACCATGTGTGCAGGGCACGGCGGTGTCACGCTGTTCTTCACATGGTTTGCCTTGGCAAGCAGAGTCACACAGGGGAGGAACTGCTAAAAGTCATTCATCAAGAAATCGAATCATGGCTTACTCCACAAAAACTGGAAATGGGAACCATGGTGATCGACAAGGGGAAGAACATCTTGTCTGCACTGGGACAAGGAAGCCTGAGACATACGCCCTGTATGGCACACTTGTTCAATCTGGTTGTCAAGTAGTTCCCGAAGTGTTCCCCCCTCCATCTGCAAGACATCCTAACAATGGGAAGGAAACTTTGCATTCACTTCAGCCACTCGTACACCGCAAAGCACACCCTCCTTGAGCTGCAGTGTCAGAACGACATCCCCCAACATAGTCTGATTTGCAAAATTTCCACACATTGGAATTCCACCCTCCATATGTTGGACTGACTATACGAACAGAGAAAAGCCATCACCGATTTCTTGATGATCCAAGTGGATAGGGGGACTCCCCTGTGTAACTTCAACGTCAACCAGTGGCAGCTCATACATGACATCTACCGTTTGCTCAGGCCCTTTGAGGAAGCCACATTATTAGTCAGTAGCCAGGATTACGGGATGAACAATGTCATTCCACTGCTTCATCTACTACAACACGTGTTGGAAACAATGGCTGGTGAGGGCACTGGAGACATGGTGCCTACAGCTCACGGCCACATGAGCCCTGTGGGAGCTGGACTGGAGGAGGAGGGGGTGGGGCACAGTGGAGCACAGTTTAGGTTTCGTGAGATGGGTGGTTTTTCTAGTCATCTGACCGGAGAGGAGAAGCAGGAGCAGCTAGAGGAGAAAGGCAAGGGATATGAGGAAAGCAAGACAGAGGACCCAGACACACCATAGCAGTATGCAGTGGAGATGGAGGCAGGGAGTCCCTCCGAGTCACATGCACAAATGGCACGATGCATTCTCACGTGCTTGCATAGTGACTGCTGAATTGTCACCATTCGGCAGCGGGATGACTTCTGGCTCTCCATCTTATTGGACCCTCACTACCAGCACAAAATGACCATCTGAGAGGGAGGACAAACTAACCTACTACAGAGACATCCTACGTAGTGAGTTGGCCGATGCCTATCTGCACCATCGTCCATCCTCTCGCAGGTCTGGCTCGGGAGGCTCTCTCCGCTCACCTTCCCCTGCCATGGATGCTAGGGAGGGGTGGGGTGGCAGGAGCAGTACCAGCTCCATCAGTAGCTTTCTTCACCCACATGGTGAAGCAACTCATCAGCAGCAGGTAGACCTGGAGCAGGACTTGAACCAGCAGGTGGTGGCATACCTTGACATGACCATGCCAACACACCTTGAAGATCCGCTGGACTTCTGGGTAGCCAAACTTGATTTGTGGACGCAACTAACAGAGTTTTCCATGGAAAAGCTGTCCTGCTTGGCCAGTAGAGTGCCATCAGAGTGGGTGTTTAGTGTGGCGGGGGCCATAGTAACCCCAAGAAGAACTCGTCTGTCCACAAAAAATGTGGAGAGATTGACCTTTGTGAAGAAGAATCAGGCATGGGTCAGCCAGGATTTCCTCCCACCAATGCCTGATGCATCAAAGTAGATTGACCATGGTGCCACACCAACACTTCACAAATATGGATAGTGCTAAACATATTTAAGGCACTGCTCCCCAGTTACAGACATTCCTCCACATCAGACAACAAGTAAGTATTGAGGATATGCATTACATAAATCTTAACTTTTAATAATATTCTTAGGATAAAATATATGTACCCAAAAATTTTTGTAAATCAAACAAAAGGAAAGGTGTTCAAAAAACACAAATGTTCCACCTACACCACCAAGTATTGATGTGATGTAAAGACCTCTAAAAGGTGGAAGGGAACAATTTATGGTCCATTGTAACCGGTGGGAATAAAAACTTCCCCTGTAAGGCCCTACTCTCACATTATTAAATCCCTTCTTGACAAGTGTTACTCGCCCTAAAAAGGGTGGCCCCACACAGGAACCTCTCCCTATTTCCACCTACAAACACATAGAGAGTTTCCTGTGTGGAGCTGTCCTTTTTAGGGTGAGTAACACTTGCCAAGAAGGGAATTAATAGGTCGAGAGTAGGGCCTTACATGGGAAGTTTTAACCCACCTGCTACAATGGACAATACTTTGTTCTCTTCCACCTTTTTGAGGAAAGTGTCACTCGTCTTAAAAAGGAACCAATCCCTATTTCCACCTAAAAACCCTGGGAAATGGCAGTATTTGTAGGTGGAAATAGGGAGAGGTTCATGTGTTAGGCCGCCCTTTTTAGGGCGAGTAACACTTGCCAAGAAGGGAATTAATAATGCGTGAGTAGGGCCTTACAGGGGAAGCTTTTTCCCCCACCGGTTACATTGGACCATGTGTTGTTCCCTTCCACCTTTTAGAGGTCATTGCATCACATCAACACTTGGTTGTGTAGGTGGAACATGGTGTTTTTGCACACCTTTCCTTTTGTTTGATTTAAAAAATATTTTGGGTCCATATATTTTATCCTAAGCAAATTATTAAAAGTTAGCATATCCTCAATACTTACTTGTGCTCACTAACACTTTTACAAAAGAACCGTTTTCTTCTGCCTACCTGCCTCAGCTTCTATTCTGACCCTGCCAGCCGCCTGATGCCACACATCTGATGCCAAGTTCTCCTTTTTCACCCACCTGCCTCACCTGGTACTGGTATTGCCGCCCACCGCACTACTCTGTCACCGGGTCACTTTCAGGACTCCTGATGCTGCTGCCACCTCCAGGCTGTCTCATTCTGCCACCATATGTTCTCCTCGTGCTAATGCCACCTTTATGCTGTCTCAGTCTCCCACCATATGTTCTCCTCATGCTAATGCCAGCTCCAAGCTGTCTCATACTGCCACCATATGTTCTCCTCATGCTGCTGCTACCTCCAGGCTGTCATTCAGACACTATATGTTCTCCTCATGCTGGTGCAAACTCTAGGCTGTGTCATTCAGCCACTACATGCTGCTGCCAACTCCAGGCTGTGTCATTCAGCAACTATGTGGTCTCCTCATGCTGCTGCCAACTCCAGGCTGTGTCATTTAGCCACTATACGGTCTCCTCATGCTTCCGCCATCTCCAGTCTGTGTCATTCAGCCACTATAAGGTCTCCTCATGCTGCCGCCACCTCCACGCTGTTATTCAGGCACTATATGGTCTCCTAATGCTGCCGCCACCTCCTCGCTGTGTCATTCAGCCACTATATGTTTTCCTCATGCTTCCGCCACCTCCAGGCTGTGTCATTCAGCCATTTTATGTTCTCCTACTGTTGCCACCGACGCCAGGCTGTGTCATTCAGCCACTATATGTTCTCTTCATGCTGCTGCCACCTCCACGCTGTGTCATTCAGCCACTATATGGTCTCCTCATGCTGTCACTACCTCCCTATTGTGTCATTCAGCCACTATATGTTCTCCTCATGCTACCACCAACTCCAGGCTTTGTCATTCAGCCACTATACACTGCCGCCAACTCCAGGCTGCGTCATTCAGCCACTATGTGGTCTCCTCATGCTTCCGCCAACTCCAGGATGTGTCAGTTAGCCACTATATGTCCTCCTCATGCTGCCGCCACCTCCACACTGTGTCATTCAGCCACTATATGTTCTCCTCATGCTGCCGCATTTGCAATTCACAGTTATTTGTTGCTGGAGTACCATAATGGCAAACCATGCAGCTGCTATGGTGCCATTGGAGAGATGGGACCTATCCTGGCTGGTCTCATTCATTTTTCCATTGGTAAGAAACCATGCTGAACCCCTCTCTCTAGTTATCTGCATTGTCAGCAAATTAACAGAGGGGGGGGGGGGGGTATTGTCCATTGGTTCATGGAAAGCAAGGGGAAATGAATACCAAACATTTCTGTCCTTGGAAAAAATCAGGTGCCCTAATAGGAGGCCTACTTTGATATTTGCTATGGGGCCACCTTTCTCCTATGTTTGTCATTGTCAGCGTTCATGCAAAGACCCTATGACAAGGCTGCAGTTGTCATGGGGACCTCAGAACAAAGCAGCTGCAGATTTCATACCTAAAACTTCAGTGATATTTCCACACAGTAACACTGTAGCCATAAAGGGGCTGTCACGATTCGGCTTGCAGGTAGTGGATCCTCTGTGCCAGAGAGGGATTGGCGTGGACCGTGCTAGTGGACCGGTTCTAAGCCACTACTGGTTTTCACCAGAGCCCGCCGCAAAGCGGGATGGTCTTGCTGCGGCGGTAGTGACCAGGTCGTATCCACTAGCAACGGCTCACCTCTCTGGCTGCTGAAGATAGGCGCGGTACAAGGGAGTAGGCAGAAGCAAGGTCAGACGTAGCAGAAGGTCGGGGGCAGGCGGCAAGGTTCGTAGTCAGGATGGGTAGCAGAAGTTCAGGTACACAGGCTTTGGACACACTAAACGCTTTCACTGGCACAAGGCAACAAGATCCGGCAAGGGAGTGCATGGGAGGAGGTCAGATAAAGGCAGGGAGCAGATGGGAGCCAATTAAGCTAATTGGGCCAGGCACCAATCATTGGTGCGCTGGCCCTTTAAGTCGCAGAGAGCTGGCGCGCGCGCGCCCTAGAGAGCGGAGCCGCGCGCGCCAGCAGATGACAGCAGGGGACCGGGACGGGTAAGTGACCTGGGATGCGATTCGCGAGCGGGCGCGTCCCGCTGTGCGAACCGCATCCCCGACGGCCATGACAGTGCAGCGCTCCCGGTCAGCGGGACTGACCGGGGCGCTGCGGGGAGAGAGACGCCGTGAGCGCTCCGGGGAGGAGCGGGGACCCGGAGCGCTAGGCGTAACAGTACCCCCCCCCTTAGGTCTCCCCTTTTCTTTGACCGGCAACTGCCTCCCCTGGGATGAGGACACCGGGAAAAAATGGAGGGTTTCCTCAACGGCAGGCAGTACAGCAGGAGTGGGAATGGGGAGGGAGGGCAGAGGGCGAAGCCTGGCACGGGGCAGTGTGACACCAGGACGGGGGCCATGAGGAGGCACAGAGGTTTGCCTGACGGGACTGGGAGGGGGGGAGAGGCACTTCCTATGGCAGGCAGAGTCCCAGTTCTTTATCTCCCCGGTGGTCCAATCAAGGGTGGGGGAATGAAGCCGGAGCCATGGCAGACCGAGGAGGACCTCAGAGGTACAACTGGGGAGGATGAAGAACTCAATCCTTTCGTGGTGGGGTCCGATAGACATCAGGAGGGGTTCTGTGCGGTAACGCACGGTGCAGTCCAATCTGGCTCCGTTGACCGCGGAAATGTAGAGCGGTTTGGCGAGACGGGTCACCGGGATGCTGAATTTATTAACAAAGGACTCCAACATAAAATTCCCGGAGGCACCAGAGTCCAAGCAGGCCACGGCTGAGATGGAGGAGTTGGCTGTAGGGGAAATCCGCACGGGCACCGTGAGACGTGGAGAAGAAGACTTAGAAGCAAAAGATGCCACACCCACGTGAGCTGGGTGCGTGCGTGCGTTTCCCAGGCGTGGAGGACGGATAGGGCAATCCACCAAGAAATGCTCAGTACTGGCACAGTACAGACAGAGATTTTCTTCTCTACGGCGATTCCTCTCTTCCTGGGTCAGGCGAGACCGATCCACTTGCATGGCCTCCTCGGCGGGAGGCCCAGGCGAAGACTGCAAAGGATGCTGTGGGAGAGGTGCCCAGAGATCTAAGTCTTTTTCCTGGCGGAGCTCTTGGTGTCGCTCAGAAAAACGCATGTCAATGCGGGTAGCCAAATGGATGAGTTCTTGGAGGTTGGCAGGAATCTCTCGTGCGGCCAGCACATCCTTGATGCGACTGGATAGGCCTTTTTTAAAGGTCGCGCAGAGAGCCTCATTATTCCAGGATAGTTCAGAAGCAAAAGTACGGAATTGTATGGCGTACTCGCCAACGGAAGAATTACCCTGGACCAGGTTCAGCAAGGCAGTCTCAGCAGAAGAGGCTCGGGCAGGTTCCTCAAAGACACTTCGGACTTCAGCAAAGAAGGACTGGACTGTGGCTGTGGCAGGATCATTGCGGTCCCAGAGCGGTGTGGCCCAAGACAAGGCCTTTCCTGAAAGAAGACTTACTACGAACGCCACCTTAGACCGTTCTGTAGGAAACAAGTCTGACAACATCTCCATATGCAGGGAACACTGAGACAAAAATCCACGGCAGAGTCTGGAGTCCCCATCAAATTTGTCCGGCAGGGACAAGCGGAGGTTAGGAGCGGCCACTCGCTGCGGAGGAGGTGCAGGAGCTGGCGGAGGAGATGGTTGCTGCTGTAGCAGAGGCAGAATTTGCTGTAACATGGCGGTCAACTGCGACAGCTGCTGTCCTTGTTGGGCAATCTGCTGCGATTGCTGAGCGACCACCGTGGGAAGATCAGCGAGACTTGGCAGCGGCACCTCAGCGGGATCCATGGCCGGATCTACAGTCACGATTCGGCTTGCAGGTAGTGGATCCTCTGTGCCAGAGAGGGATTGGCGTGGACCGTGCTAGTGGACCGGTTCTAAGCCACTACTGGTTTTCACCAGAGCCCGCCGCAAAGCGGGATGGTCTTGCTGCGGCGGTAGTGACCAGGTCGTATCCACTAGCAACGGCTCACCTCTCTGGCTGCTGAAGATAGGCGCGGTACAAGGGAGTAGGCAGAAGCAAGGTCAGACGTAGCAGAAGGTCGGGGGCAGGCGGCAAGGTTCGTAGTCAGGATGGGTAGCAGAAGTTCAGGTACACAGGCTTTGGACACACTAAACGCTTTCACTGGCACAAGGCAACAAGATCCGGCAAGGGAGTGCATGGGAGGAGGTCAGATAAAGGCAGGGAGCAGATGGGAGCCAATTAAGCTAATTGGGCCAGGCACCAATCATTGGTGCGCTGGCCCTTTAAGTCGCAGAGAGCTGGCGCGCGCGCGCCCTAGAGAGCGGAGCCGCGCGCGCCAGCAGATGACAGCAGGGGACCGGGACGGGTAAGTGACCTGGGATGCGATTCGCGAGCGGGCGCGTCCCGCTGTGCGAACCGCATCCCCGACGGCCATGACAGTGCAGCGCTCCCGGTCAGCGGGACTGACCGGGGCGCTGCGGGGAGAGAGACGCCGTGAGCGCTCCGGGGAGGAGCGGGGACCCGGAGCGCTAGGCGTAACAGGGGCATTTATATAACACTATTACCCGCTCTCCTTCGATACAGTGACGCCTCTCTACTGGTCACATGAGTCACCGTAAATATTGTTAATTTGGATTTGCTAATCATGAATTTGTTCCTAGTCCTATCTCTCCTCAGGATTTCAATCACTTACATTTTGCAGATAATTATGTTCTTATTTCCTGCACAGACACAGTCATTAGAAAGACATAATCACTGCCATCATGCATAATGCTAATAAAAGTCCCCATAATGAATAAACCAAGTGTGTTTTCAGAGAAGAAAATGTCACGTAAATTGTATGAATTTTACTAGCTGCTGAAATCCTTTCCTTAATGAGACTGTAAAATATATTATGGTGTATCGAACCATGGAGAAGAATAAGTGGCCGGTTATAAATCTGTTTCTCTAGCGAGTTGTTGTTATTTTTTAATGCTGGGGTGTTGTGTTGATGAATATCATGGCTGCCTCTTCTTGTTTGCAGGTTTCTCTCACTCAGCATTTACATTCGGTATTGAAAGCCACATCAGTCAGTCCAACATCAATGGGACTTTAGTGCCACCTGCAGCTCTCATCTCCATCCTGCAGAAAGGTTTACAGTATGTGGAAGCTGAGATCAGCATCAATGAAGTAAGTGCCTTCCTTTAAAGTGTCTAAATGACACAGCACTGATACATTACAAGTACATTAGCTTGCTGGAAGTGGCCCTAAACTTTGTTTTGGAACATAATATGGAAACGACCCATAAGAGAAATTGTTCATTATAGCAAAAATCTTTTCCAAATTGAAATAATGGCAAGAGCAGAAGAACGGTAATTAATGAGCACAATGGGTGGAATTTATCATTGTATATAGTGCTTTTTTTTTGCGTCTTTTTTTTTCCCCCCGCAAAATCTGATATCATTCTTCATAGCCATGTCTACGGTTAAGTTTACCATAGAGCACTTTCTACTGTAGAATCAAATTTATTAACTGCATGTGTTTTTTTTTAAACGCAAAAATAATGTGCAAATGCACTTTTCTTGCGCAAATATAAACCACCTCGGAGGACACGTACCAAAGTGTTTTAAAGCATCTGTGAATTATATTAACTATTTTGGGACAGTTAGGACTACTACTCCCATCATGGACAGACCCCCGCCCATAATGAGAGTTGCAGTCCAGGGGCTGAGGTGCAGATCGCACCGGGTTCTTCTTCAGAGACCCGCTGCGATCCGCATTTATTAACTGTAAAAGCCGGTGGCACATGCGACTACACTGCGCTGCCCGCCGGCTCCTGTATACTGTATCACATTTCATAATCCCCGCCCGGGAGATGGGAGCTCTAATTGTTCAAAAGCTATTCACCAATCAGAGCTCCTGTCTCCCGGCGGCGGGGATTATGAATTATGAGCGGTGTATACTGGAGCCGGCAGTTAATAAATGCAGATTGCAGCGGGTTTATGGAGAATGACCCGGTGCAAATTGCACCTCAGCCCCTGATCAGTCTGTCCCATGATGGGAGTAATTGTAGTACCGCAATGTTGAGGGATGGCACTTGCACTCTGCAATCTGCATTTATTAAGTAAACAAGCCGGCGGCACATGCGGCTACACTGTGATGCCCGCCGGCTCCAGGTTCCTGTATACATCTCTCATAATTCATAATCGCTGCTGCCGGGAGATGGGAGCTCTGATTGGTAAAGCTCCTGTCTCCAGGCGGCAGCGATTATGAATTATGAGAGATGTATAAAAGAGCCTGGAGCCGGCGGGTAGCGCAGTGTAGCCGCATGTTCTGCCAGCTTTTACAGTTAATAAATGCGGATCGTCTGTCCATGATGGGAATGGTAGTCATAAAAGTGCCGCAGCCGGGGGATGTGCAAGTGCCATCCCTCAGCGCTGCGGTACTACAACTATGATGGGAGTTGTAGTCTAGGGGCTGAGGGGCAGATCGCACCCGGTCATTCTCCAGAGAACCGCTGTGATCCGCATTTATTAACTGTAAAAGCCGGCGAAACATGCGGCTAAACTGTGCTGCCCGCCGGCTCCTGTATACATCTCTCAAAATTAATAATCCCCGCCGCCGGGAGATGGGGCTCTGATTGCTGAATAGCTATTCACCAATCAGAGCTCCCATCTCCCTCGTGGGGATTATGAAATGTGATACAGTATACAGGAGCCGGCGGGCAGCGCAGTGTAGCAGCATGTGCTGCCGGCTTTTACAGTTAATAAATGCGATTGCAGCAGGTCTCTCGAGAATGACCTGGTGCGATCTGCTCCTCAGCCCATGGACTATAACTCCTATCATGGACGGGGTCTGTCCATGATGGGAGTAGTAGTCCTAAAAGTCCCACAGCCGGGGGATGAGCAAGTGCCATCCCTCAGCACTGCGGTACTACAACTACTCCCATCATGGGACAGACTCTGTGCCATGATGGCAGTAGTAGTCCAAGGGCAAAGGGACAGATCGAGCTACACAGTCCAGACCTGACTCTGTTCTCATTATGCGTTTTGCAATGGGAACAGAGCCTTTCTGGCAGTGTGCTCCCAAACATGGAGACTCCAGCTGTTGCTTAACCATGATGGGAGTTGTAGTTTAGCAACAATTGGAGGCTCCCTGTTTATGAACACTCTGCATTATGTGCGCTCTCCCCAGGGGAGAGCGCAAAAATGTACTAGCCCATATTTCTTGTTTTTCTTTTCTTCTCATTTCAGATACCTGAATGCAGAGGACGTCTGATTCGGTGGACTGCGACGATAACAAGTTTTTTTATTTTTTATTTCAATAAAATGGTTAATGAGGGCGGTGAGGAAATATTTTTTTTAAACACTCCCTCACAGTTGTGTGTTTTTATAATTACATTTTCAGGCTTAGTAGTGGAAGCCGTCTTATAGCCAAAATCCATTACTATGTCAGGGCTTAGCGTTAGCCCCAAAATCAGCTAATGCTAACTTCTAATTATTACCCCGGTACCCACCGCCTCAAGGGTGCCAGGAAGAGACGGTACCAACAGGCCCAGACCGTCAAAAATGGCGCTCCTGGACCTAGGCGGTAACAGGCTGGCGTTATGTTGGTTGGTATCTGGCTGATATTGAAAATAGGGGGAACCCTATGTGTTTTTTTTTTATTATTTGAAATAAATAAATAAAAAAAATGTGTGTGGTTCCCCAATTTTTTCATTATCAGATACCAATCAAGCAGCAACAGCCTGATGTTACCAAGGTGGGCGAGGACCATTGTTACTGGCCCTCCCCAGCCTAAATAACACCAGCCTGTTACCAAATTGGCCCAGGAGCACCATTGGTACCGGCTTTCTGGCACCCCTGTGGCGGTGGGTACTGGGGAGCAATAATTGGGGGTTAGTGCTAGCTTATTTTGGGTCTAATGCAAAGCCCTGGCTTAGTACTGGATTCTGTCTACAAGACGGCTTCCACTACTAAGCCTGAAAATTCAATCATAAATAACACAACACATTGAAATATATATATATATATATATATATATATATATATATATTTTATAAAACACTCCCCCACAGCCCTCATTAACCCTTTTATTGACATTTAAAAAAACGCTGTTCATCATCTCAATCCGCCGAATCTGAAGTAGTCCTCCGCATTCACGTATCTAAAATGAGAAGAAAACAAAAACAAGAAAACTACAACCATTTCTGTAATTTCTACACTATCAAAAAGCTGCTGTGAAATTTTTGATGTAAACTGGACTCTTACCCCTTTGAAAATATCATGTAAAGCAGACAATATACGTAGACACGCCCACTTTTACAAAACTGATGTGAACAGTGTAAACCGTGGCACAAGCTCTTTGAATATGTGGTCGATACTTTTCGCGCCAAAATTATTATTTTCTTTTTTTTTTGGGTGCAAAATTCTTTGAAAATCTCCCCCCTCTGTGTACTTTATAAAGATTTCTGATGTTACTATTGTGCAGAGTTTTGTCCGGCACACACCGCTGCTCCGACTTCTAGCTATGTGAGTAGTGTACTGCAGGAAAATGCCACAGCACTGTGAAGTGTGCGGTAGAGAAGGAGTGCATGGTAGAGCGAGGGGGGACGTTTCTATATTTGCACAAAATTTATCAAAGGAGTGCACAACTTTAGTAAATCTTGAGCAAGAGTATAAATTAGACAAGCAGTGTAAAGGGATAGATACGTGTCTACAATAGACACCTAATGATAAATCTCCCCCACTGAGCTCCAATCTGTTAGAACACTACTTAGAATGACTTACCTAAAGGAGAGAGGAGGAAGGGGAATAGCTTTATACAATTCTGATATACACAATATGCATCTCCTCTTCTTTTCCTTATGTATAGTCAGGGTAGCAGGTAGAGATGAGTGAATCATTAGAGAAGAACCAGATTCAGTCATAATTTTACAAAAAAAGTTTTATTCATAAGATTCTGAACTTTTTGCTCCTGTACACTGAGCAGTCCCAAATATGCAATGTTGTATGCATCTCAGCTTACATTCACTACATTTGTTAGGACAAGTGTTTAATGCACTGTTCAGAAGTAGGGACTGCACCTGCCCTTGACATGGTCCCTGCTCTTGTACATACTTTGCAGGGCAGTTGTGGCACTTCTAGATTAGGATCAAAGTCCAAAACAAAGATTCACTTATCTCTAGTATTATCAACTAGTTCACCATTACCGGACATCATAAACATCCATAGGAAACTTAATGGTTAACCCCTTAAGGACAATGGACGTAAATGTACCTCCTGATGCGATGGGACTTAACGCACTAGGACGTACAGTGGTCCCTCATGTTACAATATTAATTGGCTCCTGGATGACCATTTGTATGTTGAAACCATTTGTATGTTGAGACCATAACTCTATGGAAACCTGGTAATTGGTTCTGAAGCCCAAAAATGTCATCCAAAAATAGGAAAAAGTGAGGATTAAAGAAAAATAAGTGGATAACTAATATAAATAAATCAAGTCCTTACATACAAAAGTAAGAAAGTTCTGCCGGGAGCTGTAAATCACTGTCTATGTAGAGGACAGGAGCTTCTTCAGGGTCCTGTACAGTACACGCAATGTCCTAAAAAAGTAACATGGAGCAGCCCTCACCTGGTGTCCAAAGGAGCAGGAGTAGTACAGAACATGTAATACCTCCCTGTACTGTAGGGAGGCACTACCAGACAGCAAGTCAGTGCTTGCACTTCAGTAATACAGGGGTTTTATCAGTGAAATGCCCATTCTAATTGGTCAGATCTTCCAGCCATTTACATTTTTTGCAGATCTGGACTGTTTGTACATTGTATGTTGAGTCTGGTTTCAAGTTACAATGCTCCAGAAAAGACAATTGTATGTCGAAACTATTGTATGTTGAGGCCATTGTAAGTTGAAGGATCACTGTACATTAACGTCTTGTACATGATGCGAGAACGACACATCAGTAGCCAGTGGCCCACCGTTAAAGGGTGACATCAATGATCATGCTGATGTCCACCATTAACCCCTCAAATGCCGTGATCAATACAGATTGCTGTGTTTTGGTCATATCACATTTCAAAAAAATAAATGTGATCAAACAGTCACATATATGCAAAAGTGGTACCAAGGAAAGTACAATTCACAGCGAAAAAATGAGCCATCATACAGCCCTGTATATGGAAAAATGTGAAACTTATAGGTAAAGATATAGGGCAATTTTAAAGCTACTTATTTAGTGAAAAAAGTCTGAGTTTTTTAAAAAGAAGTACAATAATAGAAAAGTATGTAAACACGGGTAGCATTTTAATTGTATTGACCATACTGTAAAGTGTACAGTGTGAAAACGAAACCCTCCAAAATTTGCAAAGTTTTAGTTTTCTTTTCAATTTTCTCACACAAATAATTTTTTGGGGGGGGTTTGCCATACATTTTATGGTAAAATGAGTGATATCATTACAAAGGACAATTGGTCACGCAAAAAAAAACAGCCCTCATATGGGTCTGTGGATGAAAATATGATTATGATATTATTATTAAATTATGATATTGTTATTATGATTTTTAAAAAGTGGGGAGGGGAGAAAAAAAATGCTAAACAAAATTGGCCTGGTCCTTAAGACCAAAATGGGCTGTGTCCTTAAAGGGTTACATTGGTCAATGTACCAACACTTCTAGCAACACATGGTTTCCATAACAACTTGCTAATGTAAAGTGTAAGAGGGGTTCCCCCAAATCACACAGATGTTGCAGATAAACGTTTTAGTATTCAGCGGCAAAGCTTTACTGGACTTTCTTTAAACTGGGCTGGGGGACCTTGATCGAATGTCTCTTACCATCCTTCTGTCCGTGTGATCGGCACTGGAATAACTGCAGACAGATTAAGCAGCTATGGTATGGCACAGCATTGTTCAGTGTATACAATTAAAAGATCACAGCTAATAGTCTCTATGGGGACTACAAAATAGTCAATAAAACGTTTAAAAAAAATGTGTCAATAAATTTGAATAAGCCCTTTCCCTAATAAAAGTCTGGATTACCCCTCTTTTCCCATTTTTCAAAGACAATAATGTTAAAAAAATAAACATATGTGGTATTGCCGCATGCGTAAATGTCCAAACTATTAAAATAAAAGAATTATAGGGATCAGACAAAGACAGATTTAACCCCTTAACGACCACGGATGTAAATGTACGTCATACACGGCAGGTTCCGGCTGCTAGAAGCAGCCGGGAACCCACCCGTAATGGCCAACATCCGTGATCGCGCAGATGTCCGCCATTAACCCCTCAGATGCTGTGATTAATACAGATCACGGCATCTGCTGCAGTGCGGTACTTTGAATGGATGATTGGATCGCCCGCAGCGCTGCTGCGGCGATCTGATCATCCAGCATGGCGGCCGGAGGTCCCTTCACCTGGCTCCGGCCATTTCCCGGGGTCTTTTGCTCTGCTCTGCGATCGAGCAGACCAGAGCAGAAGATGACCGATAATACTGATCAGTGATGTGTCCTATAGCACTGAACAGTATTAGCAATCAAAGGATTGCTATAGATAGTCCCCTATGGGGACATTAAAAGTGTAAACTAAAAGTTGAAAAATGTAAAAATAAAAAGTGGAAAAAAAAGTGAAAAATACCCTCCCCCAATAAAAATGAAAATTGTCAGTTTTTCCCAATTTACCCCCAAAAAGCGTAAATTTTTTTTAATAAAAATATTTTGTATCGCTGCGTGCATAAATGTCCATACTATCAAAATATAATGTTAATTATTCTGTACGGTGAATGGCGTAAACATAAAAAAAGTTAAAAGTCCAAAAATGCTGCTTTTTTATCACATTTTATTTTAAAAAAAAATTATAAAAAATGATCTAAAAGTTATATATATGCAAATGTGGAACTGATAAAAAATACAGATGACGGCGCAAGAAATGAGCCCTCATACCGCCCTATATATGGAAAAATAATATAAGGGAAAAAAACAAAAGCGTAAAAGGAAGAGTATTTGTGTTACAGTCCCTTTTGGCCCATCAACCCACTTACTCTTTTGAGAGAATTAGCCCGGCAGTAGAGCTCAAGGCAGCCGGCCTCTCTGTCATCTGGTCATTCCTTCTCTAATAGTTGCTTTATTAACCTGCACTACTCAGACAGAAACTCCCAATGCTTTTGTTCCCAGCCCACCAGCTTGTCTTGTCTGTAAACACAGCAGGTTCCTCCAGTGCTATACACGGTCCCACGGTCACTTTTGCACTCTTTTCTATTATCTCTGAACTCTACCTTATGGATCATTTCCTACAGAGCAGTGCCTTGGCACAATACTTGCTCCCACATATTGCAAGCCCTGTACCTTAAAGGGATTGTCCAGTGAAATTTTTTATTTTGCTATTGTCCCCAGCCTGCCTAAAAGATAATAAAAACTTGATATCGCCTTCCTCCCTTGTAGCTCCGGTATCTGGGAGCCCCGTCAGTGGCCAGTGCCGGGGCTTTCCCCTGATCTGCAGAGCACAGCATCTGCAGCCAGGGGGCTAATAGTATATATATATATATATATATATATATATATATATATATATATATGCAAGAAGAAGAAGGATCGTCCAGTGCTTTCTTTATTGGGATGCCATGGAGAACAAACAGGTACACGGAGAAAGGCGACACATTTTGGCTCGAGTCTAAGGCTCGGTCTAAGGCCGAAACGCATCACATATCTCCGTGCACCTGTTTGTTCTCCATGGCATCCCAATAAAGTATTTGTTCCTTGAGTCAAGCGCTGGACGATCTGTCTTCTTCTTGTTCATTGTCGAGGCGGAGTCCACGTCTGGTCCTTGCGCCTGTCCCGAGGGTGAGCTGTTATGAACTGTGCTCTCTATCTATCTATCTATATATATATATATATATATATATATATATATATACACACACACACTAATGCCCTAATCCCCCCTTATGCCCTAATATGTCTCCTTTGTTTTGCCCGTTTACCCTTGGTTACATGCTTCTTAGGGCATCTACTGAGAAGGTCAGGCATGCTCAGTTCATATTTCTGGTTAGTTTGTACTGTGTATGCATGTAACAGGGATTGTAGGAAATGTCTGCAAGCTTCCAAGAAACTCTGGCACTGGCAGATTCTGGCAGTGCCGCTTGCTGGTCATAATCAGCACTAGGGCAAACAGATGTGCAATCATGCAGGGACAACAATGGTAATACATTAGCAGGGGTCAACACCAAATGCAAGGAATCATGTTGGAAAACGAATAAGGACTACCCCTCTTAACAGATACAGTATGTGACATTTAGTTTTGTTATTTTAGTTTAATGAACATCAATCAATAATAAGTAATAACTTAGTATAAGTAAAGGTAAGGACAGATACAGAAGATGTAAGTAAAAGACGCAATTGGTAGTGGACTTAGCATACAAATGACCCATTATACACTGAATGAAAATGTCACCTCCCAAGATTTAAGTTCCCATTCACAGGCCTTTAAAGGATCACCTACATACTCCCACACCTACCAAAAGATGTCTTATTTGCAAGAGATGGATCCGGTCAGGTTTGTTCCCAAGATAGAGTGCCATGTGTCTTGCTGTCACATGCTTTCACAGTTATTATTTTTACGACATCAATCATATATCCTATAAAAGTATGATAGATTGGGGCCTGGCTGCCATGAACTCCATCATTTTTTTTATCTATACCTTATCCTATCCACCATTTGCAGTAAAGACGGGATCTTGTTTTCCTCTTCCAGCAAATAGAACCCTTCTGATCAGGCCATGAGATACCTGTAAACACTCAGAGACATAATTAACATCTATTCACTTCAATGGGGAGTGACAACACACGTACAGCCAGGGGGGTTATTCTTGGAACCATAAGCCAGTCCAGCAGCTGGAACCACTCTGGTCATCTTTAAGTACATGCTGGTTCACATATTACTAGGAGAGAAAACATTTACAGTGGTTAATAGAAGCAGATATCAGAATAGTCAGTTTTGATAAGAAGGAGGTATAGAAAGGACAAGAAACACAGATGTTTGGCAGACATTCTCTTATAAGCAAACCAAGATATTTCAACTGTATTCAGCAGAGAAAGAGGGAAAGGGAAGAAATTAGAACTAGCAAAGGGCATACTGATGAAGCAGTCAATGAGACCAGGATAGAACAGAGCTAAGTAAATGCTAAATTGAGAATGTTTAGGAAATGTGGTGTCAGCTTCAGAACAGGGCTATAGGATGGGCACATAGGGCACATGCCTAGAGCCTGCTTCTCTTTGGGAACTTTTGGGGACCTCCATTTACACTCTCTGGGGGAGGGAGATTTATTAAAACCTGTGTAGAGGGAAATTGGTTCGGTTGCCCATAGCAACCAATCAGATCACTTCTTTCATTTTTCACAGGCATCTTTAAAAATGAAAGAAGCAAGCTGATTGGTTGCTATGGGCAACTGAAATCTCCCCCTCTATGCTTAGGCCTGTTATTCTCCTAACATAAATTAGGGAACTTTTATTATGGGCACAATGTATATGATAATTGTTTTATTTTGGGACATTTTTGTGGTACTATAAGAATAATACTTTTTTAAACAGGTAGAAAACAGACAAACATATGGAAGGAAATGGTACTCACC
Source organism: Hyla sarda (assembly GCF_029499605.1). NCBI lineage: Eukaryota > Metazoa > Chordata > Amphibia > Anura > Hylidae > Hyla > Hyla sarda. The sequence goes on from NC_079190.1 coordinate 418,517,742, forward strand.
AGTAACCTTTTCCAGACCTTTATTTCTCAAATTGTGGGTGTACAAGTAGGTGCATTCCTTAAACCAAAGAGACAGCTGTTTCAGAATAAATGCTTTGTACAGCACTCTTGTTTGTGGAACACAACTGCTTGTACAGCCACAATTTAAGAAACAAAAGCCTGAAAAACATACTGGTGAGTGCTGCTTTTTTCTATCTACCTGATTGGATATATTGGAACTTTCATTGTGGCTTAGCACTACTGGATGTGCAATATACCTTTATAAGTGACTGTGACCGATAACACCAAGTAGTGTTTAGATATGGTGAGCGCTACTTGACAAGAATTGCAGAAACAGCAGTACCAGTTGTGCAATATACCTTTATAAGTGACTGTGACCGATAACACCAAGTAGTGTTTAGATACGGTGAGCGCTACTTGACAAGAATTGCAGAGACAGCAATACCAGTTGTGTTTCTATTGCTACCAAATATTACTATTTTTGTCCCCTCCCCTTTCTGAAAAACAGTTGCTCCGTGATGTCTGAGAAAGAGTGGACAAATTGGCATCCATTTGTGTAGCTCTATACATTATCCCAGTATTGAGTAGTCACTGGCTTCGTTGTCTCCTCGTAAGAAAATACTACCTCTCCTATATGTGGCTGTTTAAGGGGTTAGGTGATGTTTATGTCCCTGGGATGGGGTCTCTACCAGCCCCTATAGAGCCCTGGATTGCTCATTCAAATGCACTGAATATCAGAAATATACAGTTGCTGTCAGCTGTAAGGAAATTTAAGGACTTTCACCATTTTCCAATATAGCAAAAACGACAGCTCACCGCCACTCCACTGCACCTGTGCGCAGGCCTGGTTAGCAGCGTCTCCAACCACGTGGGTATATGCAAAAAGGAAGGAACGGTCCAGCCCAGGATTGCAGGTAAAAGCAGATAGGCTTTATTGGGTCATGTACACACAGAAACGTCACATCAGCCGATTCATGCCATGATTAAGGACCTGGCATAAGTCCGAAACGCGTTGGCTGATTTGACGTTTCTGTGTGTACATGACCTAATAAAGCCTATCTGCTTTTACCTGCAATCCTGGGCTGGACCGTTCCTTCCTTTTTTCACCATTTTCCCCCTCCTATATTTAAGGGGGCCACTAAGTAACTATAGTTGCACACTCTAATGCTATTACAGATTCTGTCAATAGTGAAGAAGGTTCTGTCTTACCTACAGGTTTCCTTTAATGTAGACATTACATGGAATTGTTACCACTTGACATATATTGATAAAAGTTTGATATTGACTTCTTGAACTCACTGGCTGCAGCGTAGATTAATAAGATTGGATATGAGTAATGTCTAGAAACTATTTTAGTATACTTTTGCATCAACATCACAATCAGATATTTGATATCCCTTAGTTCAGCAAACAAAGCTGCATGTTATTCTGATAATCTTCCATCCTAGATCTGTGGCCTGTAACTGTAGACCCACATTATGCTCTGATTATTATTGCAGATTCCCTTTATATTCTATGAGTCACATACCTGAATGCTTACTTAGTCTCCTGTGAGTATCTTGAAATATAATAGCAATGTCACTATGTCTGAATGCTGCATAGCTCCCCTAAGATCTGTCTACGCAGAATTGATGTAAAAATAGAAAGTCAATTTAAAATGCACAGCAATGTATAGTTTATACAGATAACTTAATTTAGAGATCATTCTTGGCACCAGATATTTTTTACTCAAAGTAGTAAGAAATAGGCAATAGGGAAAACTCTGTATTTATAGAACATTCAGAAAGCGCAATCTGGCATTTACAGTATAGTTGTTTGTAATATACCGTAAAACATGCATAAAACTGGTCATACATAGATACTGTAGTTGTCGGTCAAATGCTCATTAAACAGGTCTCCAGACTACAGAACTGGACTTTATCAGTCACCTTTTCCGAGTTCCAACAATGGCTTAAAGTACTCAGATACACCCAGGACTTATGGTAGGGCAAAGCAATATGACCAATCAGCCGTCACATTGGAGAATCATACAAGCGCACATAACATATTGGAAGCAAAAACAAATGACCATTCACAATTAGGTGTCCATGGCTGATGAGGGTATAAGTTTGGCAGGGAGTAGTAGGTTTGCAGGATGGTTCAGACAAACTGCATACCACACCGACAGAAATGTTTTAACATAACAAAAGGACCAGAAGACTCCATAGACAGAAACTTCCAAAACCTAATCCTAAAACACACCTAGACAAACTAGAGAGTAGAAGAAAGCTCATGGCTGCAGAGCTCAAAGTAAATCAATATATCCAGCACCTGAGACTAGTAACTTGAATATTAAATAGACTAAGGCATCACCAAATACCAGGCACAACAAAAACCTGGCATGGACTATTTCTTTATCAAAAACTTATCCTGCTACCAAAACATTAAATAGAGAGAAGACATAGTAGAATCAGTCTCTGCCATGCATAACAATGCCCTGGCACACATGTATTCTGGATGGGTAGAGAAGAAAAAGCCACTGCCAGAAAGTCCCTGTGGCGTCTACTCTTCCTCAAAAACTCTGGCACAAAAAGCCGAAATTCAACCTTTTTCTCCCACAATAGCCATCATTGGGGCAGAGTCAGTAGGTCCCCATAAACATCAGACTTTCGGACGATCCTGCCAATGATAATCTAATATGTATAGCCAGCTGTAAGTTTACTGAACTGTATGCTATTGCTGTTATTGCCCAACTCTGCCCACAAAAGGTTAAATGACGAGATCTTTTATTTTGTTTCCCTAAATTATTTATGTAATTCAATTCAAAGACAAAGATATAATCACGTTTTAAGGGCGGTAAATGTATGTTTGCAAGAGAATACTGTTTTCTTATCAACGGGAGCACTGTAATTTTCTTATCAGCCGTCTTTTGTCCACAATTATCAGCTATTTTTTTTGTATAATAGCAGTTTTATAATTACTTTCCAAAGTGAAACAAGAGAAATAGAGGGAAATGACATTAGCGCAGAGAAGTCTCAGAAAGGTTTAATTATGTAATTCAATTTCTCTACACCTCGCTCCAAGAAAGCCTATAATAAAACCGAAAGGAAATCATATATATTAGAGGAATAACTAACAGTGGTACACAGAGGTGCTGGAGCTGATCTGGCCTCTAATCTATCATAGCTTCTGTTGTTAGTATAATTATTAGCCGGTAGGTTTTGTAGGGTATATTGAAATCTTTTGATGGTTTTTAGTTGTGCCCACACTATACTTGTATAAAACATTACAAAGGATTCAGAGAGGCCTCCATAAAAAAAAGATTTAATATGCAGTATAAATGGATTCATCTAGCATGTGCTAAAAAAATATTGGTGCATATGATTTGTAGCTTTATTCTTGTATTGTACTCATCATTAGTCCAAAATGTTTAATTTCCAAACATTTCTATGGTTAGGATATAATTCACTAGGTGGGACAGAGCTCCTAGACTTGTGAGACCTCTAACGCCGGATACATTATGTGGATGGCACTATAATTGAACACTAGCTGCTGGGTTTGTAGTTGATCACTGAGACGTTATGGCATTCTTGCCAGGAGACCCTTCTAAAAGAAGAAAATTGGCCAAACTGGACAACCCTCTGTTTAATATGAACTTGAAAAAGTATTGAACTAGAGAACGTATATTTGGACAGAATGGATTTTATTAATATAATAAATAGTTTACCAGTAATTAATAATACATACTCTCTATTTGCTGTTTGTGTTCTAAAGCTATTATGTTAACACATTGCACTGATAACTATACATGCACTGTTTTGTCTAGGATGGAACAGTCTTTGACGGTCGGCCGATAGAGTCCCTGTCTCTGATTGATGCCGTGATGCCGGATGTTGTACAGACAAGACAACAAGCCTTCAGAGAGAAGCTGGCTCAACAGCAAGCTGCGACCGCGGCATGTTCACTAAGTGCGGTACCTGTCACCACTGCGTCAGCAGCTCCTGCACAACAACAGAACACACCAAAGAATGGAGCAGCCACTGTGAATGGTGAAGAAAATGGGGCACATGCAATAAGTAAGGATGAGGAAAGCTAAAGGCTAATTGGTTGTATCTATTGGTTCTATCAGTAAATATTGTACAGTAGTTTAATGATCTCAACGGCAATACTAACTGCTGCTTTGATCTTATTATTACATGGCGTAAGAAAAGATTTTCCCATAAGTTGTTATTAAAAATGTTGCTCTATTTTGAACTTACAAGCTGATTCATGAACAAATCAAAGATCAGCTTAGAAGATTGTTCAGTAGAGTATAGAGAGAGGTTGGGGACAAAGTCATCAGGCAACTCCTCTGACAGATTTTACTCTGAGCAAAACAGTACCATCTTCAATGTACAGTAGTTGTCTATAGACTTTAACCCCTTAAGGACTGAGGTCATGTTGGCTTTAAAGGGGTACTCTGCTCCTAGACATCTTATCCCCTATCCAAAGGCCGTGACGTCACGAGGGGCGGAGCCGTGACGTAACGATGCTCCGGCCCCTGTATTGCGCGTCATTACGTGCAGAGCGAACTCTCTCTGTGCTGTAATGAGAGCGCGGTGCCGCATCGGTGATCTCGGGGCTCCCCAGCAGCAGGACCGCGGCGATCTGACATCTTATCCCCTATCCTTTGGATAGGGGATAAGATTTCTAGGGGCAGAGTACCCCTTTAAGGACCGAGCAATTTTTTGCAAATGTGACATGTGTCCCTTTATGCATTAATAACTGTGGGATGCTTTTACGTATTATACTGATTCAGAGATAGTTTTTTGTGACATACTCTACTTTATGTTGGTGGTAAATTTTTGTGAATACTTGCATCATTTATTTGCGAAAAATTCCATAATTTCATGAAAAATTTGAACATTTTTCATTTTTCTAACTTTGAAACTCTCTGCTTTTAAGGAAAATAGACATACGAAATAAATTATATATTGATTCACATAAAATATGTCTACTTTATGTTTGCATCATAAAATTGACATGTTTTTACTTTTGGAAGACATCAGAGGGCTTCAAAGTTCAGCAGCAATTTTAAAATTTCTATCAAAATTTTCAAAATCTGAATTTTTCAGGGACCAATTCAGTTTTGAAATGGATTTGAAGGGCCTTCATATTAGAAATACCTCATAACTGACCCATTATAAAAACTGCACCCCTCAAAGTATACAAAATTACATTCAAAATGTTTGTTTACCCTTTAGGTGTTTCACAGGAATAGCATCAAAGTGAAAATTCAAAATCTCCATTTTTTACACTTGCATGTTCTTGTAGACACAGTTTTTGAATTTTTACAAGGGGTAAAAGAAGAAAATGCCCCACAAAATGTGTAACCCAATTTCTCTTGAGTAAGGAAATACCTCATATGTGAACGTAAAGTGCTCTGTAGGTGCACTAGAGGGCTCAGAAGTGAAGGAGCGACCAGGGATTTTGGAGAGTGAATTTTTCTGAAATGTTTTTTGGGGGCATTTCGCATTTAGGAAGCCCCTAAGGTTCCATAACAGCAAAAAAAAAATACATATGGCATACTATTTTGGAAACTACACCCCTTGAGGCATGAAACAAGGGGTACAGTGAGCCTTAACACCCCACAGGTGTTTGAAGACTTTTTTGTTAAATTCGGATGTGGTAATTAATTTTTTTTTTCACAAAAATGCATTTTTTCCCAAATTTACAATTTTTACAAGAGGTAATATGAGAAAATGCCCCACAAATTTTGTAACCCCATTTCTTCTGAGTATGGAAATACCCCATATGTGGATGTCAAGTGCTCTGCGGGCACACTACAATGCTCAGAAGAGAAGGAGCCACATTTGGCTTTTTGAAAGCAAATTTTGCAGAAATGGTTTTTGGGGGGTATGTCACATTTAGGAAGCCTCCTTGGTTCCATAACAGCAAAAAAATTTATAAATGTTATGGCATACTATTTTGGAAACTACACCCCTTAAGGCACGTAACAAGTGGTACAGTGAACCTTAACACTCCATGGGTGTTTGACGACTTTTCATTAAAGTTGGATGTGTAAATGAAAATAATTTTTTCACAAAAATGCTGTATTTTTTCCCAAATTTTACATTTTTAGAAGAGGTTATAGGAGAAAATGCCTCCCAAAATTTGTAACCCCATTTCATCTGAGTATGGAAATCTCATATGTGGACGTCAAGTGCTCTTCAGGCGAACTACAATGCTCAGAAGAGAAGGAGCACCATTGAACTTTTAAAGAGAGGATTTGTTTGGAATGGAAGTCGGGAGCCATGTGCCTTTATAAAGCCCCTATTGTGCCAGAACAGTTGACCCCCCACCCACATGTGACCCCATTTTGAAAACTACACCCCTCACAGAATGTAATAAGGGGTGCAGTGAGCATTTACACCCCACTGGCGTTTGAAAGACTTTTGGAACAGTGGGCTGTGCAAATGAAAAAGGAAATTTTTCATTTTCACGGACCACTGTTCCAAAAATCTGTCTGACACCTGTGGGGTGTAAATGCTCACTGTACCCCCTTATTACATTATGTGAGGGGGGGTCCATTGTTCTGGCACTGTGGGGGCTTTGTAAATGCACATGGCCTTCAATTCCAGCCAAATTTTCTCTCCAAAAGCCCAATGGTGCTCCTTCTCTTCTGAGCATTGTAGTTTGCCAGCAGAGCACTTTACATCCACATATGGGGTATTTCCTTACTCAGAAGAAATGGGGTTACACAATTTGGGGGCTTTTTTCCTATTACCCCTTGTGAAAATGAAAAATGTGGGATAACACCAGGCTTTTAGTGAAAAATAATATTTTTTTAATTTTCATGTCCGACGGATTAACTGATTGCCTTATATAAACGGCGAAATGCATGAAGTACCTGCACAATCCGCCATTTATATAAGGCATTCTGCAAGAATGGATTAAATACAAGTTTTGGTATCCTGTCATGCTGAATATTTAGGTATTATGTCATGCATGCCTTAAAGCAGACCTGTCAGGAGGTTTGTAGGGTACAAAGTATGGCTATGGCTGTATAGGACTTTTGACTCTGAATTCATACCTCTTATTAGTTAATTGACCCCTCCAGTGCCAAGACATCATAGTTTAAGCAGATATGGGTGACTATCTGATAAAAGGCCGAATATTACTGGGCTCTAGCGACCGAGGATAAAGCCCAATGGGCTCCAAAAGCTAATTTGAATATTTTGTTAAACTCTGATATCTCTGCGCTGGATGGGCCCATCTAACTAGAGATGTGTACATATTGAGGGTCAAAAGTCCTATGCAGCCATAACCTTACTTTATAAAACCTGCTAATAGTCTGTTTTACTTTTGATATCTGTAGATTCCCTTTCATGTTCCCAGTATCCAGTAAGAAAGATACAAGGAATCTTGTGTCCTTTCTATATATTAAATGCAGCATTATTAAATACTGTTGGTGCCTTATTATTAAGTAGAACATTACTCTTTAACCTGCAGTCCTTCAGCTATTGCTGGGAGTTGTAGTTTTTCAACAGCTTTAGAACCACAGGTTGGAGACCACTAATGTAGCTTAATTAAGGAATAAACCAACATATTTAAAAGTAGGGGATAAGATGTCTGATCGTGGGGGATCCACTGCTGGTGCCCCCTGTGATCTCCTGTAGCATTCAAAGTTCTAAACAAACGCTGGGTTCCTGCGGCAGTGGAAGTGATGTCAATACCACGCCCCCTTGTGATGTCACACCAAACCCCCAGGGCATTTAGCCGACTTGCCCCCTCCCATAGACATGAATGGAGGGGGTGTGGTGTGATGTCATGAGGGGGCATGACTGTGACATCATGAGGGGGCGTGACTGTGAAATCACGATCACAGCCTCTGGCTTCAAGCATTCTGAACAAACGCTGGAGCACCAGAGTACTCTTTAATCAATTCCTAATGGCATATGGGAGCACCTTTTTTTTGTTATTGTCCTAAAATAAAAATAACAGAATGGGAAAACATATTTGAGTAATTATTAGAATCTTAAGTAAATGATGCCAAGGAGTTTTCAGAAAGCAAGTTAAATATAAAATGCTGCCTGTCATAGGAAATGATCAGAAGTTTTAAATTTCAGTTTTCTGTTAGTAATTTCATTGAGTTAAACATAGAAGCAGAGCGAGCTTACAAATGACTCTTCCATACCAGCTGCTGACAGGATCATTAAATAAATATTAAGTGATATTCGACATATAACAAGAGGCTCATATTTCACATATTTCTCAGATAACCATACAGAACCAATGGAAATTGATGGCGATGTGGAAATTCCATCAAACAAAGCAACGGTCCTTCGTGGACATGAATCAGAGGTATTCATATGTGCCTGGAATCCAGTCACTGATCTTCTAGCATCTGGGTAAGTAATCTAAGCAGTTATAATATAGCAGAGCTTTAGACCAAAGAGAACACAATATGTCTTATGTAATTGTACTGTAAATTCTATTGTAATTGTGAATTCCGCTTTTTTATGCAATGATATAGAAAGTCATGGAAGAGAAAAATATGTAGGGTTATGTAGAGCTGAAAAGGGGTTGGGGAAATTGTGAGCTAAGTAGTAGTTCTCAATGCAAAGCAAAAAAAACAAAAAAAACTGAGGTTAATCGAAATTCAGATAACAAAAAATTAATACAAAACAAAATATATTGACCATACATAAATCATTTAGCCAGTTAAAGGGATTGTGCCATCTTTGGAAGTTATCCTCTATCCACAGGATAGAGAATAACAAGCTGATAGCGTGGGATCCAATCCCCCAAGCCCCCCACAATCTAGGTAATACGGACTCCTGTTAGAATGGAGCGATGGGTCACACATGTGACGCTGCTCCGTCCCTTTTCTATGGGAGCTGTGGAAACAACTAGTACATCGTTCAGCTGTTTTTTGACAGCTCTCATAGAGAATCAATGGAGCGATGGCCCATCCACTCCATTCTAACGGGAGACTGGGGCCCCAGCAGTTGGACCTCCCACAATTAGCTAGTTATCCCCTATTCTGTGAAAAGGGGATAACTTCTTAAGATCCAAAAGGAAGGAAGTCCGGCACTGGATATGCATAAGAATCTTTGCTTTATTTCTGCTTTGGAAAGGAGTCACAATACAGAGCAGGAACATCTGACGTGTGTACATAAACTGCAACACTAACATGCTGGTTTATGTAGCAACCTGCATGCAGTGTAATATACAATATATAGGTTGCACTTCAAATACTCTAAAAACACGCATCAGAAGACACATCTCGGACACCAGGGGCAACAAAGTTGGTATTTCCAAGCTGTCTCGTCATTTTAGGGACATTTATTCTGGTAATATAGATTCCTTGCGTGTGTCTGGTGTGGAGAGAGTTAAATGGGTATTAGAGGAGGCGATCTGAGAAGACGCACCCTCAATAGAGAAATATATTGGATGTTTCTCGTCGATACTAGACACGCGCGGGGTATGAATAGGAGGTTGGATCTTATTATGACAAGTTAATAGTGAGTTTGCTATCTATGAATACTTATTTATTGATCCATCGATACATGTTTGATATGTTTAGTGTTTACTGTACAAATATATGCACATAGAATAATGTACATACATGATTGTGTATATATAATAACTTTAAAAAAATACATAATTATATATGTATATATATATATATATATATATATATATATATATAAACATATACATTTTGACAGGTCTGAGATATGTGCATGATTAGTTGATAGAATGGGCGGTACAAATCATACGATTTTTTATTTATTATTTTTATATTGCCAGGTGTATTTAAAAAATATATATATATTTTTGAGGCAGCCTGTGTTGAAAACAAAAACTTTATGGCCATGGCCACGGCGCTACCCGAACCCCACTCTCAGTCCCCCCGAACCCCGCTCCCAGTTCCCCCGAACCCCGCTCTCAGCCCCCCAAACCCCGCTCTCAGTCCCCCCAAACCCTGCTCCCAGTTCCCCCGAACCCCGCTCTCAGTCCCCCCGAACCCCTCTCTCAGTCCCCCCCGAACCCCGCTCTCAGTTAATGAAGTTTATCTCTACATCTTGTCTAGCTTCTTTTATTAGAATAAGCAAATAGTGGGCCTAAGCAATCATCCCGACAAAGTATGTCATAGTCTATGCTTGCAAAAAAAATATATAAAAGATACTCTTTATAACCTTAGTGTCACTGTGTATTAAGTTTTGTCATTGATTTACATACATACAACTCCATTGCCACATTCATAGTTTCTGTGCTGATCATAATTTTAGCTCAAGGTATTTAGAGGTCTGCTTGCATTCATTTTACATCCTGTGCATAACTGAGCAGAATAATAAGCCAGAAATAACTGAATGGTTTATTGGTAACTAAGGACACTTCTCATATTTCCATCCCTCTCTCAGCAGCAGGTTTACAGTGTCTTTATCTGACTAATATATAATGCAATAATAGCTTGGAGTTCTTAACTCTGTTTGCATGATATAAACCACTTACCTTTTACCTATATACTAGCAAGCAAAAATGTTGTCCTCAAACAAAGCGTCACATTGTATTAGACTTATAATATTTATGTATTATATCTTCATTACTTTTTTCATGTACATATTATTGTGTTTTTATTAGAAGTTTTTTCATTGTACAACACATTACAAAACAATGTATACAGAGAAATTGGAGTTATAACACCATCTTAAGTATAAACGTATAAATCTTTATTGAAAATGTTTTACATAAAAAACATATGGATGCAAAAAAGTGAAGTATTGCAATGGAAATTGTGTTATTCCATAGATTGCTATATATAGGGTGTGGACAATTTCTATGTACTCATTTGTATGTACTATTCTTACTCTGCGCCAGATATTTCTGTGTTGGATTTCCATTGCAATACTTCACTTTTTTGCATCTATATGTTTTTTATGTAAAACATTTTCAATAAAGATTTATAAGTTTATACTTAAGGTGGTGTTATAACTCCAATTTCTCTGTATACATTCATTTATGGAGTTCCCCTGTCCTTGACAGGATTAGTACACACTCCCCTATGGGTGTCATTGGGGCACATGGGAGTGTATGGTGCATTTTTTTAGGACTTTGGTATTCAACATTACAAAACAAACATAATGAAAGAATAATAAGCATAACTACGTTGATTTTATGGCACAACAACATAAAACAGACCATACTTTTGTGTTCTTTGTCCGCAGCTTGTAAAGTTATATCCGAGACTGTTTTGTATTTTAACTGAACAGTCAGAGGGCCGACCGAGTAGCAGGGACACACCTCCCCTCCGAGCAAGCAGGAGGCATGTCGCTACTACTCGGCTGGCCCCTCTATCTGTTCAGCCAAAATACAAAACACAACGGATATAACTTTACAAGCTGCGGACACAGAATAGTGGTGCCTGCTCCTCCGTAACTTGTACGAAGGTAACAGTTGCACTTTAACACCTACATAGATTAAGTATTGGGGTGTCCCAGTACCAGAGTGCATATCTAAGCCATATATAGTGTAGAGGTATAGAAATTATTCAGAATAGGAGTTTGTTGAGACTAATGCACAGCTTAGTGTGAGCTGCAGTGTGGAGAAGAGACAGCAGGAGTGTGAGATGATTCAAGGGAAGCCTAAAGTAAATCTTTAAACAAGTGTTCCCTGCCCAGGAGGAGTCATAAATTCCTGACTGTGAGCATAATAGCCGGTGAGTCGAAGGGCCACACAGTCCTAGTTCATACCCTGGTGAGGTAGCGCTAATTGGACACTCTCAGTACCCTAGTCAGCATGGGAGGCCTCAGAATTAAGCCTAAGGACCCAAGCCTGCAACAAGTAAAGTCAAGCAGTTGTACAATACTACAAGTCACAGCCACAGGGCTCCCAAGAGTTACTCTGCATCTCCTCTACTCTAATCTGCACTGTGAGAATTTTACCATATACTCCTGCCTCTGTAAAGATAGTTATCTCTGTGCCTGGCCCAGGAGAAGCTGTCCTATCCTCGGACCGTGTAGGTTAACAGTGCCCTGGCATCACGATCATATCCAAACACCTTGCACACAGTACCCCCATAATTGGGTGCCGCAGTATGATGGGAAATGAATAATAATATAAGAATAGAGTGCAAAATCACCATTTCTTTCTTTATTTATTTTATATGTTAAAGATCAGGGGATTCAACAGCAAGAATATGGAATTTGAATGAAAACAGTAGCAGCAACTCCACTCAGCTAGTTTTACGACACTGTATACGAGAAGGTGGGCAAGATGTTCCAAGCAACAAAGATGTTACTTCATTGGATTGGAATGTAAGTTATTTTATCTTCACATTGTAAACTCATAGGTCCCATCTTTTCCTGTGTGTATATGCATATTATTCAGCTTTCTAATAAGTTTCAAATAAACTTTTTTTTTCTTTTCTCTCTTTTTTTTTGGGGTGGGGGGGAGGGGATTTATCAATCCCTGTAGGCATTCACACTGTCGCTGGGCTCTGTCCCGTTCAGGGTCCACGCCAAACAACAAAGCCAAACAAGCCCTTGGCCTAATTGACACTGCCTGGTTCCGCCAGGTCCCGACAGATCCCATTGACTTAAATGGGGTCTATCGGGTGTTAGGTATGATAGAGGAGTTTAACAGAAAAGAGCTACTGTCCTTTAAACAGGTTGGGCGACGGAGATCCTATTAGTAGAGCTCAGCAGCAGTGTTAACCTAGCCTTACTACAACATAAAATGCTAATTTACTATCTTTCACCCTTTGTATTTTAGTCTTTCGCTTTTTTCTATCTCTTTGCTGCTTTTTGATTGAATGGGAAAATCGTTGCTTAGGACCAGAGGCCAAACACTCGTCCCGACCATGTACAACTGACAGAGCTGCAAGGATTCTTACAGTGTATCACAATCCTCTTTGGCAATGAGCCTTGCACCTATAGATACTGTATGGTTAAAATAGGCTAAATTTCACTGTAAACAAAGAAAGAAAGCAGAGGCCTAGAAGTTGCTGTAATATTGAAGCACAAAGTATGGTAGAACAGTTAGGGAGAATTTTACAGATAAAGTGAACATTCAGTGCAGAGCTTTACATCCAGGGTCTCAGGTGCTGATAATAATAGTTATTCTTTTTTGTTTTCCTTCAGGCTGACGGCACTCTCTTAGCTACAGGTTCTTATGATGGCTTTGCAAGAATCTGGACACAGGACGGTAATTGCATTTTATATTAGTATCTTGATCCCCTTATAAGATGTTCTACTGGAAAGCAATTACGGCTGACAGATCTAAGTGCGGGGATACATGTTGTAGACAGTACAGTAGGTGCATTATACACCTTTCTGGTATAGTGGTACACTATATGTGGAGGTATTATAGCAGAGAAAAAGTTTCTCTTCTATTGATGTTCTGACACATTTCATAAACTCTGAAACCTCATAAAAATATATTTTTCATGCCATCCTATATTAGCAGTGACTAGTAAAATAATACACTGAATGGCCAATTCATTAGAAATTACAACTCTTTTATGATTGAACCTTCCATGTAGGAAAATTAGACTTGTGACCCCAGAATTCAGCATAAAATCAAGTGATAATTTTTCAATTTTTCCACGTGTGTGAATCCCCATAAAGGGTGTATTCACAGGAGCGGATCCCCAGCACGTATTACACTGCGGATCTGCCACTGAAGGACCGTTGTATTCTGCCTTTACAGGTGCCTGCTCAGAGTAGCAATACGCCTCTATGATCAGACACACTGTAAAGTGCGAGTTGCCATGCGCATGTGCAGTATACTCGCACATTGCGGCAGCTCTCGGCCTAGCTCATAGAGCAGGGGGAGCTGCTTCAATGTGTGCAAGTACACCGCGCATGCGCAGCGACCTACACATCGCTTCAGTGTGTCTGCTTGTAGCGGAGTATTGCCGCTCCGAGCAGGCACAAGTAAAGGCAGCCTACAGTGGTCCTTCAGCGGCAGATCTGCTGCATAATATGCGCTGGGGATCCGCTCGTGTGAACATACCCTAAAATAGGAAAATCCAGTGATCTAAGTGACTTGGAACAAGCTATAGTCATTAGTGTCAAAATTTCAAAATTTAAGGGGTTGCTCCCTCGTGGGGAAAACCCTTATTAAGAACCCCCTGTAAAAATTATAGATTTTTATTAATTATTTCTTAAAATCAAGCCCCCACACAAAAGTTTTAAAATTATCAGCAGCACTTATAGTGGTTAGTTGAGGAGGATATATTCCATTTTCCTCTCTACTGGGTCGCTATACAGCCCGGGTCTATGCACGTTATTTGTGCGCTATATAGTTGCTGCACACAATCACTCCCAGTACTGAGACCCTAATACTATCAGTATACGACCATTGTGCCCACTGCAGTAAAACATTACACTAATAGCCTCCCCGACGTTTCGCTAACGAATCAGCTTTGTCAAGGGCTATGAGGCTAATGCAATTGGCAATTAGCATTATCCTCATAGCCCTTGACAAAGCTGATTCATCAGCGAAATGTCAAGGACCAACGGCTGTTCGGACATGATGGGAGTTGAAGTTTTGTAACATCTGAAGGGCCACAGTTTTAGACCACTGACTCAAGGGGTGAAAGGAGTATGTCACCATTGGTTCTGATGAATAGGTGGTCCAACCTGCAGCCAAATACAACCATGGTGTTCAGCTACTGTGTTCAAATATACAACTAACCCTTCCTTAATGCAGATGGGCCTTAACAGCAGTCCACCAATGCTATTATTACTTAAAGAAAACAGGACTCCAGTGGGCAAAAGTTTGGGTTAGGGAAAAAACATTGACGGTCAACTAAATCCAAATTTCTGCTGCATCATGCTAATGGGGGGGGGGGGGGGGGTCAAAATTTGGCCCAAGCAGCATGAATCCATGAACCATTAATTCCTTTAAGATTTCAAACAGCTCAGGCTAGTGGAATTGGTGATATGATGAATATTTTTCACATCACTAAGCTATTTTCAGAAGCATGGAGAACGAATGGAGTGGCAGTCGAGCATGCACACTGCGGCTTCATTCACCCACAAGGGACCTCTATTCTCATGATCAGTAGGGTGCCCCCTCCCCCCACACCAATCAGCTAGTTATCATACTGTGAATAGGTGATAACTTTTAATCTTAGGGTAATCCCTGCAAGCAATACACAATAATTGCAAAGATGGACAAAGGTAGTAAAGGGCATGTAGTTATTTTACAAATGCTAGTTAACCACTAGAGTTATATTATAATACTACCTGAAAATCTTTTGTTTGCTATACTAATAAGTTAGCATACAGAAATGGATTAGTCCAAGCAAATGTGTTTTAGATGTAATTAAACCACAATTACCTTGGCCATAAATAGATGTCGTGCGTAGATTGTACATTATACACAAATTAAAATGTAGGTTTTGTGACAGCGTGTTCACACTCCACTGGCTTATTTCACAAGTTCTGCTGTTTTTTAAAGATTCCTGCTGTGTTTGTTATTGAGATGTACAATGAAAACATGGTTCCGTTAATATGTTTTGTGAGAAAATCCTTGCTTTATGAAAAAGGATAAGGTCTTAAACACATTCTAATTCATTGTTCATTGATGTTAATTACATAAACTTCAGAAGAGAAAAATGTTTTAAATTTACAGCGTTGAAATTGATTGCTCATGTTACAATCAGTTAATAACACAAAATTCACAAAAAGTGATGTGTTAAATAAAAGTTTTTTTTTCTAAATTTCCTCAGTATTAATTGAATTAAATTAAATCAGCTGAAAAGCTAAATGAATTTGAAATAGAATTTCTTTTTTCATTTTTCTGCATTGTATAAATAAGTAAAAATACTTGATGTCACTAAGACTGTGTTTACACGTTCAGGTTTTTAATTCTAATTATTGAATACCAAGCCAGGCATTAATTTTGAAACAAATAAGTCTCAGTCTTTTTTTTTATAGGTTTCCTCCATTTATGGCCCATTCTTAGCTTGGCTTCTATTTTATTTTATGACTTAAAAAAAAACATTTAACTTAACTTTAACTTAAAAATATATATATAAAAATTGTGAATTCAGGTAGAAGAAACAGACATGGTCGCACATCTACAAATTGTAATTTGATCTAATTGCTTATCAGCATAAATTCTAAAACTAACAGGTTGTTAGTATGCATTTTGATCAAAAGGTACAAGCCCACTCGCCACATCAAGACCACCTAATTAGAGTGGGTCCCTAACGTCCCTAGCACAAATTGGTGTAGCACTGGGCGGCGACCACCACCGCCGCGACACCAGTGCCCACAGGGGGAACGACCCACTGGCAGAGCGGCCCCAATGCAACTCAAACTAGTCCATGGGTCGCACCTCCCCACAGATACGGCACCACACTAGTGTGAACAGGGTGTAAAAGCTCACTTACCATGCACTCCAAGTCAGACTGGGAGACTGCTAGGAAAGAAAAGGCCCTTGTGTAGCTAACTACTACTTATGTAGGGTTGGGCTATTATTATTATTTTATTTATAACAAAGAAGCCATGTCGTTGTCTTTGTTTTGAGAATTATTATTTACCAACATATATATATATATATATACACACACACACGCACATAGCTTACCAATAAAACTTTTCGAAAAAGTGAAGCCAAGCAGATAGTAACTACCCTCTTTGGATGTTCCACCCTTTTTGTATAGCTGACCATTAGATTCTACATTAAATGTTATATATTAAGTATAACAAAATAAAGGCTTTCTGCTCTTTCTACAGGTAACCTTGCAAGCACTTTAGGTCAACATAAAGGTCCCATTTTTGCACTGAAGTGGAATAAGAAGGGGAATTACATACTGAGTGCTGGAGTTGATAAGGTATGTAATAGAACATACTGGAAATGGGTGGTGGTCAATGGTTTTCCTTAAAGGAGTACTCCAGCGCAAAATAACTTATCCCCTATCCAAAGGCTAGGGGATAAGTTATAGATCAGGGGGTCCGAGCGCTGGGGCCCCCCCGGGATCTCCTGGGCCGGGCTGCGGCAGTCTGCAGGAAGTGAAGTTTCGTCCCCAGCAGAAAGCCGCGGCAGACACTCCCCCTCCATGTATCTCTATGGGGTACATGGAGGGGGCGTGTTGGTCGCCATGTCATGCGGGGACAGAACGCCCCCTTTCCTGTATATTGCCGCGGCCCCATGCCGGAGATCGCGGGGGGCCCCAGCGCTCGGCCCCCCCGCGATCTATAACTTATCCCCTATCCTTCAGATAGGGGATAAGTTATTTTTGCACTATAGATGTCCTTTAAAAGACACACTTGCAGACCAAATAGGTAACAAAATAGTAAAACAACAGTGACATTGTATGCTGAAGGGTAGAATATGCTTTCCGGTTACAGTTCAATATACGCTAGATGGTCCTGCTTCCATGAAACACTTGAATGTCCCGGAACATAAATATGACCTTTCTAAAGTACTGATCATGTCATAAGTTTTGGTCTGTGAAGATCCAAGAGCTAAGATCCCAACTAATTGACACAATGAAGCGGGGAACATCTCTGTATTTCTCATCGAAAACCAGAGTATGTGGTGTATAGAGTCATAGACAGTCTACTAGACTCTTGAAGACTGCAAAATGCTTTATTTTGTGTTAGATGCCCTGAGCCAGTAATACAATAGTTACAAAGGTCTATATAGACGTTAGGTCCCAGTGAATCTCTTAAAATTCTGCAAAGCAATCAAACGAATAGCTATTTGCGCCACTTAGCACCCTATATACAGCCACAGACTTTCAGGGTGAAACATAATTGTTAGTAAAAGGATAAAGGAAAACATTCTGGGATTTCATGCTGCTTGTGGTTTTCAGTCATACTCCCTTTGAGGATAGGGTCACATGTAGAATATATATAGCGTATTTTACGCTGCACAAATCGGCTGCATAGCGGGAAATATACTGCATATTCTCCTATGAGCAGACTCATACTGGGATACCCAGCAGCCTTGTGTGTCCAGTGAGGTTTAAAGGCGGCGGACCAGCGCATCACAGTCATGACAGCGATCTGACTCCACCTCCAAACCATACTGCGCTAACAGGACTGCCATGGGTAGCCCTGTGTGTCTGCTCATAGGAGAATGTGCAGCATATTTCATCTTATTTTGCGCAGCGTGAAATACGCTGTGTGTACGCTACGTGTGACCCTACCCTTAGGGTATATTCACAGTATCCTGCACATATTTGATGAGCATGATTTGAAGCTGCAGATTTCATTGTAAATTAAAAATGAGTGAACACAGCTATAAAACTGCAGCTCGTTGGGTTTGCCGGGCATTATAAGTGTACCTAAAGATTCATATAACTACTGAGACATCTCAGAAATTGTGAACCAGGGGGGGTTGCATCAGGTTGTACCTATTCATGGTCCTGGCCTGATATGATTTATTCACAAAAGCAGATCTAGTGGCCATTCATTCTTCATATTTCATCTACTCTAGTCACTTGCTGTATTCACTCATAGTTATTCCTGTGAACTGGTATAAATAGTTAAAACTTTAAGGGATTAAGGTAATCGATCTTCTGAAATGCCTGCGGAATGAATAACTTGTGAAGAGATATTCCTCGCCAGTTTTACCAAAAGCTCATAAATATTCCAGATGAAAAAGCTATTATCAGGAGAACAGTGTTTTGCAGAATGAATGTTAAAAAGATGGGAATTCTGTAATCTAACCATTAATATTGATTCTGCTTTTTTTTTTTTTTTTGCTTTGTAGACAACAATAATCTGGGATGCTCACACGGGAGAGGCAAAACAACAGTTTCCCTTCCATTCAGGTACCATGCTCATATATGTCATCAGCTGGAATGTGTGTTTTTTTTATATTTTTCATACCACTTATTAAGAGAATTATGCCAGCAGTCTCCATTCATTGCTATGCACATTCCAATCAGATACTTTCTGTTCTCTTCGTCATAGACATTCTTGCATTTGCTGCTGCGTATTTTCTTTCCCATTGAAGTACAATGGGAAAGAAAATACGCAGCAGCAAATATGTAGCAAAATACGGCACGTGGGAACGTGCCCTAAAGGACATTTTGCCTTACTTGGCTTCTTTTATGTATACCGTACACAGTGGTTTCCATTGATGGCTGTATAATGTGATGCTTATATAGTACATTATAGTCCCTACTTCATTTCCTGTAAGTCCAGTTCTCTAATATAGAGGGCAGGAAAGAATCACAAATTGAGAACCTACTAAAAAATGTAATCAGCCTAGATAAAAAATGTTTTTTGCTTGAAATTGTTGAATATATGTAAACTACCATGGGATGCAGGATTTATAATCCAAGCTACTGCTTAAATCGATCCCTTTACTAGAAAGAATGAAACTCTAGCAGCAGGTGGAAGGGTTTTTAGAATGTTCACTCTCAAAGAAGGGAAATTCCTGGCATTGCTACTATGATAAATCTCTTAGGTGTATAATTCACTAACACAGTTCGCCACGCACTTGACATAGACTGTCTAATGAGGTAGTGCTGCACGTGTGTAACCGATAGCCAAACATATAAATCCAGTGGAGAAAAACGCAACGGAGCACTCACCACTCGGGATACTGTAGACAGGTGCTTCTTTATTTTCGTTTAGTGCATGTAGACACAACTGTATATGCAGGGAAGGTGGACCAGGTCTTGTGCGGAGGGTTTCTGGTGATCACAAAAGACAACGGTCCATATTGCGCTGTTGCACTTCCTCGGGCCCCTGGCGTGTTCACGCCAGGGGCCCGAGGAAGCGCAACAGCGCCATACGAACCGTTGCCCCGTGTGATCACCAGAAACCCTCCGCACAAGACCTGGTCCACCTTCCCTGCATATACAGTTGTGTCGACATGCACTAAAAGAAAATAAAGAAGTGAAAGCACATCCACAAATTAGTATTATGATCTAATTGCTTCTCAGCATGATTTCAAAAACTAACAGGTTGTTAGTATATACGTTTTGATCCAAAGGTACAAAGCCCACTCGCCACGTCAAGGCCACCTATTGAGAGTGGGTTCCTAACGTCCCTAGCATAAAATGGTGTAGCACTGGGCAGCGTCCACCACCGCCGCGACACCAATGCCCACAGGGGGAACGACCCACTGGCATAGCGGCCCCAGTGCCACCCAAACCAGTCTCCAGGCCGCACCCCCCACAGACACGGCGCCGCGGCAGCAACGAATGACGCACAGCACCACACCAGTGTGAACAAGGTGTAACAGCACACTTACCATGTGCTCCCAGTCAGACTGGGAGGCTGCTAGAAAATGAAAGGGCCCAGGTGTAGCTACCTGCTACTTATATAGGGTTTATAGGAAAATAAAGAAGTACCTGTCTACAGTATCCCGAGTGGTGAGTGCTCCGTTACGTTTTCCTCCACTGGATTTATATGTTTTTAGAATGTTGTTACAGTTCTTCCACCTGGTCACTTCTCAACGAATAAAGACCATGAATTTGTATTGCTTAGGGCTCATTCACATTAATGTCTGTCCCTGTTAATTCATGCCCGTTCTCAAATCCGTTCAAGCCTTTTGCAAACGGCTATAAATAAATCCCATTGATGTCAATGGGATTTATTACGGTCCTTTGTCACCTGTTTGCACCTGTTTGGTTTCTATTCCTTTATTTTGAGTGGAGAAAAGACGTTGCATGCAGTATTTTTTCTTCGTAAAAAATAACGGATTAGAAAGGGATATATGAAATTTAACATTGAGGCCTATGGTAAACGGATAAGCCTGTAATGTCATCGTTTTTTTTTTCAATCTGTTTTTGATCCATTATTACTTCTGAGCATGCTCAGAAGAGGTGTGAGCCACCAATAAAGGATACAAAAGGATTAAAAACTGATGCAACAGGATGCCACTTAATGGCATCCATTTGTTAGTATGGTCGTGTTAGCAGTATTGCGGTAGAATAGCGGGATGGGAGAGAATGGCCATGTGAGCCTAGCCCTAGTCTGGAATCTTCTCATTCAGTAAAGCAGGGCACACTACAGTCCTGCACATCTATTAAATAGGCAATGTTCACCTGCAGATTATCCAATTTATAGGGCAATGACAGCACATTTGTCAAAAATATACATAGAAATGGTGGATGATATAATTGACATCTCAGTCTCAGCAGCACCCCAAAACACCTCTTCTCCTAACTAGACCATCACTGTCTAGTTAAGTGTTTTCCAACCAGGGTGCCTCCAGCTGTTGCAAAACTACAACTCCCAGCATGCCCGGACAGCTTTCGGCTGTCCGGGCATGCTGGGATTTGTAGTTTTGCAACAGCTGGAAGCGCCCTCGTTGGGAAACACTGGTCTATGTAGAGGACAGGATCTTCTTCAGGGTCCAGTACAGTACATGCAATGTCCTAAAAAAGTAACTTGGAGCCGCCCTTACTTGGTGTCCAAAGGAGCAGCTAACCATGGCATGGGTTAAAAGTAGTACAGAACATGTAGTACCTCCCTTTACTGTAGGGGGCGCTACCAGACACCAGTCAGTGCATGCACTTCAGTAATACAGGGGTTTTACCAGTGAATGCCCCATTCTGATTGGTCGGTTCTTCCAGCCATTGACATGTTTTGCAGACTCCATGGCATTGTATGTTGAGTCTGGTTTCAAGTTACAATGGTTCAAAAAAGACCATTGTATGTTGAAACTATTGTATGTACAGGATCACTGTATATATATATATATATATATATATATATATATATATATGCAAAATTGTGAGGGAGCAGCACTCCTAAAATGTAGAGAATATGGGAGGGTGCAAGCAGATGAAGGCCCGGTCCCAGGCACTGAAGACAGAGGAAAAAATGATTCTGCAGCACTCCGTAGCATGCGGTGACAAATGAGTGGTTTATTCCATCAGACAAAGTGCAACGTTTCGATCGCCAGTTGCGGCCATTTTCAAGCATACACATGTGATATAGTATTTTTTCCTCTGTATATATATATATATATATATATATATATATATATACATATATTACCTTTATTGATGGATATGATTTGGATAATACGGCAGTGTTACATTGTGTTCTGCATAGTATTTTTTGAGAGTGTAATTTACCCACCACCATAAAAGCCACAATTGTGACAAAGTAACGCATATTAAAGAATGGCTGTAAATGAAATGTACTACTATACAAACATAGGTTGACTGAAGGTAAGCCTAAGCTTTAACAAGACTCGATGATTTATTGGCATTAACCATCTCTAACTGTACTGGAAGTGATTTTTGTGTGGGGACATACTTGGCTCCAAAAGACTCTTTTACATGTATGCGCCAAGCTGTGGGAAGACCATATTTCTGCCTTCAGATTGAGATTGAAGGGGCACTTAGCCAGCGATTACATAAACTATAACAGAATGCAGGTCTCGTAAATGACAGGGAAATAATGAGCTCTTTCATAAGAAAACGGTGATTCAATTCCTGTAGCCTTCTATAGTTCCCTAAAATCCTAATATTGACATTTGGTATTGTGTTTTCTCTACAGCTCCTGCCCTGGATGTGGACTGGCAGAATAATACCACATTTGCCTCTTGTAGCACAGACATGTGTATTCATGTTTGCAGACTTGGTTGTGATCGCCCAGTCAAAACCTTCCAAGGACACACAGTAAGCATATCATCTGACATATAATGAATGCCATCTTAAGTAGAATATTGAATAGTAACAGAAACACATCTAAAGGACAATTCTAGAGCAGTGCTCCCCCCCCCCCTTTTTTTCACTTTGGGACACCCCTTAAAAAAATGTTTTCTGCAATACACCTATACTACCCATACACCTATCATTTTCTACAAAAGACAGAAAAAAAACAGCTAAAAAGAAGCAATGCATAATACCTATATATCTCTGTTAGCAATGTAGATGACCGCACTGTTATATTCAGTGACTCACAGGTGACATTTTCACTGATCTGAGTCGGTCACTTATCGTTTTCTTCTTCATCCCAGACCACTACGACAATCTCTTCCAACCACAACTCATCTCACCTGCCACACATATTTGGCTCTGCACTTTCTCAGCACCCTCCTTCACTTTTCCTCACCTACAGGGTCCAAACAGTAATAATTGTACTATACAGACGTAAAGGTAGGTTAAAGAGGAGTAGGTGCCCCCCCATTTGTTCTATAGGTTTCTCTAGTAGGTAGTTTTTTTCATTAGGTAGAGGCCCCAAGTATGATGTTTCCTTTAGTAAGCTGGAATCCCAATAGGTAGTTTCCAACAGTATGCTTCTTCCCTTGTATGTAGTTTCCTAGTTTGCTCCTAGTATATAGTTTCCTAGTTGGCTCCTAGTATATAGTTTCCTAGTTTGCCCCTAGTATAAAGTTTCCTAGTTTGCTCCCAGTATATAGTTTCCTAGTTTGCTCCTACTATATAGCTTCCTAGTTGGCTCCTAGTATGTAGTTTCCTAATTGGCTCCTAGTATATAGCTTCCTAGTTGGCTCCTAGTATATAGTTTCCTAGTTGGCTCCTAGTATATAGTTTCCTAGTTGGCTCCTAGTATGTAGTTTTTTAGTTGGCTCCTAGTATATATTTTCCTAGTTGGCTCCTAGTATGTTTTTTCCTAGTTTGCCCCTAGGTATGTAGTTTCCTAGTTGGCTCCTAGTATATAGTTTCCTAGTTGGCTCCTAGTATATAGTTTCCTAGTTGGCTCCTAGTATATAGTTTCCTAGTTGGCTCCTAGTATATAGTTTCCTAGTTTGCTCCTAGTATGTAGTTTCCTAGTTTGCTCCTAGTATATAGTTTCCTAGTTGGCTCCTAGTATATAGTTTCCTAGTTGGCTCCTAGTATGTCGTTTCCTAGTTTGCCTCCGTAGGTAGCTTGTCACCTTGTAAGCAGTTTTTCCACTTGTAGGTAATTTTCCCTTTTGTAGGTACCCCCCGACCCCCCCCCCCCCCCAGATAGTTTGCCTCCTTTGTAGGTAGTTTGCCCCCATTGCCTCATATGTAGGTTGTATAACAATACAAAAAGAAAGACCGGGGAACAGCACCTTGTATATTACACCAGCATTCAATGACCATGTTCAGGGGTCCACACAGATAGAAGCCTCTGTAAGATGGCTGCTCACTTTGTGCATGAAAACGCTGTGGAAAAGCAGCTGAGCCCGGGGGTCACTGGAGAGGGGACTACCTGTCCTGTAGAACGTGGTACAAAGGTGGAAAAAGAAAACCTTTCTGTTGTGAGGCGCTGCTTATGCCAGTGAAATTGAATCCAAGTCAGCTGTAATGTTAAAATCCTTTTATTTGCATCATATAAAATAATAAAAAGACCAATGGCGCGTTTCAGGTGCACTCACCCCTTCCTCAGATTGGTAAAGTAGAACAAGTACCTTATTGTACCTTACCAATCTGAGGAAGGGTTAATTGAACCCTGAAGTTTGTCCTTTTATTATTTTATTGTACTGCAGACAAATGAGTCCACTTTGGATTTGAATATTATTGCCGACTTGGAATCCATTTTTATTGGGGAAAAACAATGCCTGACATCAGAAGAGTTTTCTTTCATCACCTCTGTATGTAGATTGTCCCTTATAGGTGGGAGACCACACACACACCCTTCCCCGTATATAGTTTCCCCCTGTAAGTAGGACCCCCTTTAGGACATACGATAGAACATGACACCAACATATACCTGCAATGCAATGGAAAATCGTGATGTGAATGCCCCCTAACAGAAGCCGATGAAGGGATACCCGCACACAGTTAGTCCCTAGTGTCTAAACCATTGTTTTACTAAATAATACCCAACATCTAAATCCTCTTCTTGAATGGAAGATATTTTGTCATTTCCTGAAGTTAATAACTGCAGTTTTTACATTAACCTTGGCAATTTACTGACAAGGTGCTACCCAAAAAAATAAAAATAAAAAAAAGGTTGATATAGCATCCTCCTTGAACATATGCGGACACTAAGGAAGGAACATGGTTGTACAATGTAGTGTAAAGTGATACATGACTGCCCTCCAGTGGACGGCTGGTGTAATCTCACTTCCTAATATTGTAACCTTGTCTTGTCTCTCAGAATGAAGTTAATGCTATTAAATGGGACCCATCAGGGATGCTTCTGGCCTCATGCTCAGACGATATGACATTAAAGGTAACTTTAACAATGGTAGCTGCAAAATACATTATTACGGGTAGAATTATTTTATGACTTTGGTTTTATATCTTTGGAAAAACATTACAGCAACGCTTGTCTGGGACTATGGGAACTGTATCTGTGAGGTGCATACATTTTATGACTCCTGATTTTATACCCATTACCCTCTTAGATAGTCAGACGTCTAACATCCAAAGTGCAATTTACAGTGTATTAAAGGGGTACTCCCCTGGAAAACTTTTTTTTAAATCAACTGATGCCAGAAAGTGAAACAGATTTGTAAATCACTTCTATTAAAAAATCTTAATCCTTCCAGTACTTTTTAGGGGCTAAAGAGAAATCCCAAAAAAGAAATGCATTTCCTCTGATGTCATGACCCCAGTGCTCTCTGCTGTCCTCTGCTGTCCATTTTAGGAACTGTCCAGAGCAGCATATGTTTGCTATGGAGATTTTCTCCTGCTCTGGACAGTTCCTAAAATGGACAGCAGAGGTCAGCAGAGAGCACTGTGGTCATGACATCAGACGAAATGCATTTCTTTTTTTTATTTCTCTTTAGTATACAGCCCCTAAAACGTACTGGAAGGATTAAGATTTTTGTTATAGAAGTGATTTACAAATATGCTGATTCAAGTAGGAGAAACGGGGAAGAGGGAACTCCAGTTCCACAATGAATAAAATTTAACCTTTAATGGTACATGTAAAAAATCCAAAAATGAACAAAAAAGACAAACAGTTAGCGGTCCGAAACGCGTCGGTGGACGTGGGTTTTTAACTCACCAGAGCACTGTTTGTCTTTTTTGTTCATTTTTGGATTTTTTACATGAACCATTAAAGGTTACATTTTATTCATTGTGGAGCTGGAGTTCCCTCTTCCCCATTTCTCCTACTTGGATCAGCTGGTTCACCGAGGATATGGCTCGGCTTTCCGCTCTCGTGCTCCCTGCAGATGTATCTCCTTGACCTCATGGCGCCCATGGTGAGCTGAAGTCCCTCTCTTTTTTTGTTATACTATTTTTTGATTTACAAATATGTTTAACTTTCTGGCACCAGTTGATTTAAAAAAAAAAAAAAAAGTTTTCCATGGGAGTGCCCCTTTAAAGTATTTGCCCTAAATGTTATGTGTTGCCAACTAAGTTATAAAGCACATGCGTGGTATGACGTATGCTATATCCAGATTTAATTTAATAATCCTGAGATAGATAAAGAGAATATTTCTATCTGAACTGTGCACATGCTATCATCTGGTGATTATGGTACTATATCAGTGTTTCCCAACCAGTATAACTCCAGCTGTGGCAAAACTCCAACTCCCAGCATGCCCGGACAGCCTTCGGCTGTCCGGGCATGCTGCGAGTTGTAGTTTTTGCAACAGCTGTAGGCCCCCTGGTTGGGAAGCACTGGACTCTATACTCTATATAACACAGTTCTGGGCACCATAGTATACAGCATATATATATACAGTATACCGCATATATACAGCATATATACATAGTGGTCAGTAGTGTTGCTCGTGAATATTCGCAATGAGAATTTTATTCGCGAATATCGCATATTCCCGAATATAGCACTATATATTCGTAATTATGAATATTCGTTTTTTTTTTTTTCCACAGTACACATCACAGTGATCACCCCTCTCTGCTTCCAGCTTGTGTAGTGTAAAGAAGGCTCTAATACTACTGTGTGAGACTGGCGTGCGAATTTTCGCATATGCGAAAATTTGCATATGCTAATTTTTGCTTATGCTACATTTTTATATGCTAATTTTCGCATATGTTAATTTTCGCATACGCGCATTTTCTCATATGCGAAAATAAAACGAGAATATTAGTAATATGCGCATTTAGCAAATATATGACGAATATTCGTCCATATATTCGCGAATATTCGCAAATTCGAATATGGCCTATGCCGCTCAACACTAGTGGTCAGCCAATTGTACAGTGCCTCTTATATGATGAATGCATAGTTTATAGCGCCTATTAATAAGTGTTGTTGTATCTAAATTTGTTACATTTTCATGGTTATGAATAATGTTTTGTAGGGTCCAGTATTGTGTATGAAGCCTAATCTGCAATGACTACTTCCTACTAGTGCATGAATAGAAACAAAGTCCCAGATTTATTCATTTATAATATAGCACGAGCATGATAAACCAGGATAAACCTAAATGGTGCCCACCATAGGTATACGAAAGACATACGTCGAGGAGCCCCCTGATGTATAGGTCTAACAGACACTGATTAGCGCAACCTGAAATACGACAAATGCTCCATTTGTTGTCCATGTCAGTGGTGTATGTGACATTTTGATTTATGATACGATCAGCTTGTAAAAACCACAGCATTGTTTAGTATTTCTTTGGAGGCACATTATGGGTCGGGTCACCGGCGGATCCACAGCGTAAAATGCATACAAACATACAGTATCCTGTGCATATTTGATGCACAGGGTTTGAAGCTGCAGATTTGAATCCGTGTTCAGTCATTTAGTTTACACTGAACTTTGTAGCATAAAATCTGCAGCATCAAATATACGCAGGACACTTTAAAGTTAACCAGAAAAAAAACATATATATATATATATATATATATATATATATATATATATATATATATATATATATATATATCAACAAGCTCCAGAAAGTTAAACAGATTTGTAAATTACTTCTATAAAAAAAATCTTAATCCTTTCAGTACTTATGAGCTTCTGCAGTTGAGTTGTTCTTATCTATCTAAGTGCTCTCTGATGACACCTGTCTCGGGAACCGCCCAGTTTAGAACCAAATCCCCATAGCAAACCTCTTATAAACTGGGCGGTTCCCGAGACAGGTGTAATCAGAGAGCACTTAGACAGAAAAGAACAATCTTAACTTCAGAAGCTCATAAGTACTGAAAGGATTAAGATTTTTTTAAAAGAGCTAATTTACAAATCTGTTTAACTTTCTAGAGCCAGTTGATATATATTAAAACAGTTTTTTCCTGGATAACCCCTTTAAGTGCGCATGTAGGGTGTATTCACACCTACAGTATCCTGCGCATTCGATGTACATGATTTGAAGCTGCAGATTTTATGCTGTGTTCAGTCATTTAGTTTACATTGACATCAGCAGCATAACATCTGCAGCTTTGAATCCTGACGTTGGCTGTCCGGGCATGCTGGGAGTTGTAGTTTTGCAACATCTGGAGGTCTGTAGGTTGAAGACCACTGTTCTATACCATACTTGTCAGTCACATAGTAATTAGTGAATAGACCATATTCGAATTTGTGATATTTTGCAAATATTTGTCCTATATTTGCAAAAAATTGCATATTCGCAATATTCGTGGCCTTTTTTTTCCTATGCAAAAATTCCTCATTAAAATTGGTATTCGCCATAAAATTTGCATGCACATGTGCAACATCGCATGATCTTCCACAGCGATATTCTCATTGGCCCACAAGTTAAAAGAAGGGAGGGATCAATATTCGCGAATATTCACATGCCAGTCTCATACAGTAAATAGTATCGGAGCTGTCTTGGCCACAAGCTGGAAGCAGGGAGGGATGATCACTGTGATGTGTACTGTGAAATTTATTTTTTAATATTCCTAATTGCGAATACATAGCGCTATATACGTAATATTCGTGATAAAAATTTGCATTGCGAATATTCGCACGCAACACTAATAGTAATAACATTATACAACCTCTCTAAAAAGACCAGACCACATTTTGTGTGATGGATTTTCATTCCACCATACTACGCATGCAGAGGTGTAACTTGTAGCTTCTGAGACCTGATGCTAAATTTTCAACAGGGCCCCATGAGCCAATTATTATACTGGTCTCTTATGGGGCAGATGTGCTTTGGGGCCCCGGTGCCACTGCTACCTCTACACCCCCTATAGCTACGCCAGTGCACGCATGGAGAACATTGTTGGAGAGGACCACTCCTGGAGGAAACCACTAAAGATGAGCGAACTTACAGTAAATTCGATTCGTCACGAACTTCTCGGCTCGGCAGTTGATGACTTATCCTGCATAAATTAGTTCAGCTTTCAGGTGCTCCCATGGGCTGGAAAAGGTGGATACAGTCCTAGGAGACTCTCTCTTAGGACTGTATCCACCTTTTCCAGCCCACCGGAGCACTGGAAAGCTGAACTAATTTATGTATGATAAGTCAGCAACTGCCGAGCCGAGAAGTTTGTGATGAATCGAATTTACTGTAAGTTCGCTCATCTCTAGAAACCACTTTCCAATGCAGTTTTCTCAGTACATGTTGGTTGAAGTAAAATGTTTGTATTTTTCATTGTCTCTCCATGAAATATTAGAAGCTTGTTTTGTACAATATGCTACATGTCCTAAATAACCCCAACAGCACCGTGCATGCAATGGATTTGTTATGGCATTCCATTTGGATTCTGCGTGTTTATGAATGAAGAGGATGTGGTTTATAGAACAGACCGTCTCCATGTGATTCCCCTTAGTGGTGTCTCCTCAATAATATCCCAGCAGCTTCTGTATCTTCTCATGATCAGCAAATAGTTGAGGTTTTCTATTTAAAGGGGTTATCCAGGAAAAAAACTTTTTATATATATATATATATATATATATATATATATATATATATATATATATCAACTGGCTCCGGAAAGTTAAACAGATTTGTAAATTGCTTCTATTAAAAAATCTTCATCCTTTCAGTACTTATCAGCTTCTGAATTTGAGTTGTTCTTTTCTATGTTGCTCTCTGATGACACCTGTCTCGGGAACCGCCCAGTTTAGAAGCAAATCCCCATGGCAAACCTCTTCTACTCTGTGCAGTTCCCGAGACAAGCAGAGATGTCAGCAGAGAGCACTGTTACCAGACAGAAAACAACAACTCAACTTCAGCAGCTGATAATTATTGAAAGGATTAAGATTTTTTAATAGAAGTCATTTACAAATTTGTTTAACTTTCTGGAGCCAGTTGATATAAGGAAAATTTTTTTTTCCTGGAATACCCCTTTAATTATATACAGTGACCTCCCGACATACAATGGCCCCGACATATGATCATATCAACATACGATGATAGCGTCAACATATGGCAGCGTCAACATATGATGCTTTTGTATGTCCGGGCCATCACATAAACGGCTATCTGGCAGCTCTGACTGCTTCAGCTGCCACCGGATAGCCGTTTACGGTGCCCCGTGTGGTCCGCTGACGATCACTTACCTGTCCTCGGGGCTCCGGCGCGTCCTCTTCGGGATCCCCTGCATTGTCGGTGCTCTCCATCGTCGTCATCACGTCGCTGCGCACGCCGTCCCGTCATCTAATAGCAGCGGCATGCATAGCGATGTGATGGCGGCGACGGAGAGCGAGGATGCCGGGGAAGCAGATGCCTTGCCGGAGCGTCGGGGACACCTCAGGGACGCGGCGACAGAGATGGAAGGCGACATCCAGGACAGCGGTGACGGTCCGTAGTGACGGAGACACGTGAGTATAACCTCCAATACCAGTGGTCTTCAACCTGCGGACCTCCAGATGTTGCAAAACTACAACACCCAGCATGCCCGAACAGCCGTTGGCTGTCCGGCCGGCTGGGTGTTGTAGTTTTGCAACATCTGGAGGTCCGCAGGTTGTAGACCACTGTCCTACACTTTACATTGCACGGATCCCTCAACATGCGATGGTTTCAACAAACGATGGTCTGTTTGGAACGGATTACCATCGTATGTTGAGGGACCACTGTATAATGCTATATTAGGGACAGACAGAAGCTGGAGGTCACACAGTCAGCTAATCCATAGTAAATCATTGCAGCGTCCTCCATCAAACTAAACAGACCCTAACAATCTTGTTTCTTAAAAACGTATCTTGTTCATACAATTACTTTTTAATGATAACCTTAAAAGTCTTACGGTCAGAAAAAGGAAAAATGTTGACATGTCGATTGATAAAACAAGCATGGAGAAGCACTCATCTTTTCTTTCATGACTCTCCTCCCTGCAGAAGATGGAATTATTCAGAGCAGAAGCATGATAGTCCTGGGTCAGATATAAAATAAAATAAATTTAGTTATAAAGCCAACAACATTGAAAAAAAACTCCATACCAGGTAAAAACAGTCATTTTTGATTCATCAATTTTAACATTGCTTGTACATTTGTTGTAGATATGGAGTATGAAACAAGATGTGTGCGTACATGATCTGCAGGCCCACAATAAGGAAATTTACACAATTAAATGGAGTCCAACAGGTCCCAGCACCAGCAATCCTAACTCAAACATAATGTTAGCAAGGTAATGCTATTTTGGAGTATCTCGATAAAAATAAATGTATGACACCCTATCAGCATGGCTTTATGAGGGATCGGTCCTGTCAAACTGACCTGATCCGCTTTTATGAGGAGGTGAGCTCCAGACTGGACCAGGGGCATTCGCTTGTTGTATATCTGGATTTTTCCAAAGAATTTGATACGGTGCCACGTAAAAGGTTGGTACATAAAATGAGAAGGATCGGGCTGGGGGAGAATGTGTGTAAGTGGGTAAGTAACTGGCTCAGTGATAGGAAACAGAGGGTGGTTATTAATGGTACTTATTCTGATTGGGTGACTGTTACTAGGCGGGTACCACAGGGGTCAGTCTAAGGTCCTGTTCTATTTAATGTATTCATTGATGACCTTGTAGAGGGGTTGAATAGTAAAGTAACAATCTTTGCAGATTATACTAAACTCTGTAAAGCGGTAAACACTATAGAGGACAGTGCACTGTTACAAATGGATCTGGATAGGTTGGAGGTTTGGGCTGGGAAGTGGCAGATGAGGTTCAACACTGATAAATGTAAGGTAATGCACATGGGGAGGAAAAATCCGGGCTGGAATTATGTATTAAATGGGAGAACACTTGGGACGGCTGACGTGCAAAAGGATTTAGGGGTCTTAGTTAATAGTAAATCTAGCTGTAGTGACCAGTGTAGGGCAGCATCTGCCAAGGCAAATAAAATCATGGGGTGCATCAAAAGGGACATAGATGCCCACGACAAGGAAATAATTCTACCGCTGTACAAATCACTAGTCAGACCACACTTAGAATACTGTGTACAGTACTGGGCACCAGTGTACAAGAAAGACATAGTGGAGCTGGAGAGGGTTCAAAGACGGGCAACCAGAGTAATATGGGGAATGGGAGGACTACAGTACCCAGAAAGATTATCAAAATTAGGGTTATTTAGTTTAGAAAAAAGAAGGCTTAGGGACGACCTAATAACTATGTATAAATATATCAAGGGACCTTACAGAGATCTCTCCCATGATCTATTTATACCCAGGACTGTATCTTTAACAAGGGGGCATCCTCTCCGTCTTAAGGAAAGAAGGTTTCTACACCAGCAAAGATGGGGCTTCTTTACTGTAAGAGCAGTGAGACTGTGGAATTCTCTCCCGGAGGAGGTGGTCATGGTGAACTCTGTAAAAGAGTTCAAAGGGGTCTGGATGAATTTTTGGAGAATGATAACATCGCTGGTTATGTATACTAGATTTATAGGGACAGAAGGTTGATCCAGGGATTTATTCTGACTGCCATATTTGGAGTCGGGAAGGAATTTATACCTCTAGTATGAGGTTTGCCTTCCTCTGGATCAACTCAGTAGGGACTCATTAGGAATATAGGTTGAACTTGGTCTTTTTTCAACCTTATGAACTATGTTACTATGTTACCCCTGTTAAGTTCAGGCAAATGATCAAGACATCTTATTGAAGGCAGAATTACTCTAAGGCCCCTTTCCCTGTGCCTGTTTGCAGAATGCATTGGAAAATCTCCAAGCATTTTCCTTAGAGGATCTATAGTTTAACTTATGGTATAATGAAAGTTAAATTTTAAGGGAGGGAATCGAATAGGGGTTTTTGCGACTCTGGACTACGGCCCTGGAGTTTTTGGTATTTATTGCACATGTGCCCTTTCCCTCCCAGGTAGGGTGTTTGCTACTACTTATTAGACAGTGCCTAAATAATACAACTGGCACACATTCATGATATACACTCAGGACAAATGAAGAGGAAAGTTGTTTACTGCATGTGGCATTATAGAGAACGGATTGCTTTTTTGATGTATGATGCTGTCTTATGTATTATTGTATAGTATCATTCTGCAAAACTTTGTTTTCTCATTTGGTTACAGTGCGTCATTCGATTCAACAGTCCGACTCTGGGATGTAGAGAGAGGCGTTTGTATCCACACATTAACCAAACATCAAGAACCTGTCTATAGTGTAGCCTTTAGCCCAGATGGAAAGTACCTGGCCAGCGGCTCATTTGACAAATGTGTCCATATATGGAATACACAGGTATGTTTAATCTGAGTGACATGTTGTATCATAAAGAATTAATCAAAGAAATGAACAAAATTTCAGCTCAAACTCAGCGGCCCCAGAGCGCACGGACTGTGCAAGGCAACACCACTTCATGCAGGAACAAAAGATAAAGGTGTCCAGTGCAGGTATTCCTGCAAAGCAAAGTTCTTTATTGATCATAAAAAGCCATAACAGGATGGAAGTAACACGTTTCAGGTGCTAACGCACTTGAAACGCGTTACTTCCATCCTGTTATGGCTTTTTATGCGTTAGCAACTGAAAGGCGTTATTTCCACTCCTGTTATGGCTTTTTATGATCAATAAAGAACTTTGCTTTGCACGAATACCTGCGCTGGACACCTTTATATTTTGTTCCTGCATAAAGAATGAATTTAACATATTTTCTAAAGCTAATACCCAATGATACAGAGGCATAACTTGAGGTTTCTGAGCCCCGATGAAAAATCTGTAATGAAGCTTTTACCCATCATAAAATACTGGCAGCTTTTTTGTAGCAGAGGGATCTGTCAGCCCCTTCAGACACTAAGGCCTAGGAGCGACTGCTGTTTCTACATCCCATATAGCTACAACCCTGCTGAAGCAGTTTGGCTAAGTTCACAATACGGAATTTCCAAGAGGAATTTTGCTTTCAAATTCTGCTGCCGGAAGAATGAGCTTGCTCATTCTTTTGGCAGGTTCTGCCTGGAATACATTGCTGTCTATGGGACGGCAATCTCCGCGCGGTCCTAGCGATGACTCATTGAGTTGCTGCTGGCCACATTGCAAAAATTCCATAGTGTAAACCTGGCCTTATAGTGATAAGCCAGATGAAGTATAGGGAACATTAACATTATTCTTGCAGAGGAATGTTTAAGCATAATATCCAGGAAAGTCTGCGCTCAATTTGTAAGGAATTAAAATGGCAATTCAGAGAATTGCAGTTCCCTAACATAATGTAGAGCCGGGCTGTGCAGCATCTCAGATTCTTCATATACGGAAGTTTTTATCCTTTCTGCAAACACAATGGTCATATGCCAGCCTGCATCATAATAATCACTACAATTCTGATTATGGGTGGTAACTGGACGCTAAGGCCAGCATTACAAATTGCTATGTCCTGCCTCAGTCAGTGACACATTCACCATAGCACAAGAAAGTAAAGTTCAGTGAAGAAAGGGCGCCATGATAACAGAGGCGGCAAGGGAGAAGGTAAAAGCTTTATTTTTATTTATTTATTTATTTTTTTTTTTTTTTTTTTAGACACCCTGGGCATATTTTTATGAATAAAATCTTTTGCTAGACAACCCCTTAAAATAAAAACATTTAGAACATACAATAGCAGATTAGCCTTTACTTAGCTCAGGAGGCGATCATAGTTGGCTAGTCCCACTAGAAGGTTTGTGGTACACAAACTGAATACAGATTAAAAATGTGTATAGAATAAATAATAAACAGCAATCCTACACTCACCGTCCAGGTACACTGAATCCGGCTCCTTTTACGGGCGTGACATCCGATGGGCAGGTGTATCCAGCGTGTGGCGCTCAGAGGCGACTGCCGGCGGTTTCACGCAAAGAGATTATGCGCTTCTTCCGGCCTCCTTGGAGGCCGGAAAAGCAAATAATCTCTTTGCGTGAAACCTCCGGCAGTGGCCTCTGAGCACCACACGCTGGATACACCTGACCATCGGATGTCACGCACGTAAAAGGAGCCGGATTCAGTGTACCTGGACGGTGAGTGCAGGATTGCTGTTTATTCTTTATTCTATACATATTTTGAATCTACACTCCTTTGATCCTAGCACCATCGCGGGACACAACTGTGTATCTGTTACCCAGCAAGTGTATCCTTTACTGTTCCTTGGATAATGGCGTTACCTGTGTACCAGTGGTGGTGCCACTCATATTTTTCTTTTGGTTACACACAAACTGAATACACTCATTGCCTTTCAGGTCAGGCTCTGGAACTATATTTGTCACTAAGTACAATCACAAAAGAACGATAGCATGCACTCACCGCTAGAACTTTGTCTATAGGTCTGAAGGTCCGTGGTCACGGAACAGCATACCAGGATGTGCCGAAGCACTCAGAGGCAACACCGGTCATTTCACACGACTATGCGCTCCTCTTCCGGCCTCGCACGCACAGTCCCGTGAAACGACCAGCGTTGCCTCTGAGCGATTCAGCACATCCTGGAATGCTGTCCTGTGACCGCGGACCTTCAGACCTATAGACACAGTTCTGCGGTGAGTGCATGCTATCGTTCTTTTGTGATTGTACTTATTGATCCTATATCTGGATTGCGTACACCCTGCAGGTGTTAACAGTTCTGCTGGATCCCGGATCGTGACCACTGGTATATCTCCTAGTGGTGATTCTAGAATGTTAGATTTTTATAGGAGTACTCTCCCCTAGTGTTCTTTGGCGATTTTAGCTATATTTGTCACTGTTAACACATAAACCCTATAACTATTGTATCAGATCTCACTGAAGTCTAAAATTTCTGTACCAGTAAATTACATCCAGATAATGATACATTTCTGTTTGGTTGGCAGATTGGCTCTCTAGTTCACAGCTACAGGGGGACAGGAGGAATATTTGAAGTTTGCTGGAATGCCAGAGGTGACAAAGTAGGCGCAAGTGCATCTGATGGATCAGTGAGTACCGAATACTAAATAATAGATTTACACAAAGAACTTTTATTCACCACAAACTGACACTGAGTTCATTGGCAGTACAGAATAACAAAATGCATGCTACCTGCTTCATAAATACAGGCAATGCTCAAAAATATATGTAGCAGTTGCTGTAGTTATGGACTTCAATTCAGGTATACATAGCTAGTAACTATGGTCTTTACTGAACAATATGGAACATAGCACTGATGACACGTCTGCATGAACTACTCAGCCTAATCCAGACATAAGACTAACTATACACCGAGAAACTAAGGCTTAGAAAACATAGTTTTTATTTGGACCAGATTCTGAAGGGCTCTATTCTTGATGGACATGTTCAAAAATGTTCTTATTGTCTGATAATTACTTATAAGAAGGGTCTTTATGCTCTTTTTAAATTGAATATGTTTTCATATGTTTTTCTGAAAAAACTTATAAGAACATATCCTATCAGTAACCCATTCAGTATGCCCACTTTCCATGCTAGTTCAACCACCTCTTCCCCAAATTTGTCAAGCCATTCATACTAACTCTGAGCATTTAATAGGCTGACAATGGTGATACTGATGTCACAACAATATAGCGATGTTCACAATAACCATGGAGAAAAGGCATATACCAACCTAATTTGGGCCCCTTTCATAGCCATTATCTAGGCTGGCTCAAAGTTACAAATATTCTTGGGCTTTAGGCATCTTATTTAAATCATTATCACTACAATTTTTATATTTGTGACTATTTAGAACTATTGCGTACCCTGCACACATATTGTAAGTTCTTTGAAGTTGGTATGTGCAGTTATATACTGTTTATTATGTTGGGACAACTAATATAATGGCTATATATTAATATGAATATTAAATGGACACTGTCAGGAATAAAAAGGATTTGATATGTCATATAGACATATCAAAAGTTTTGATCAGTCAGGGTCTGAGTGTTCCAAGACCCTGACTGATCACGAGTACTAGATGGGAGAAATGTGTGAGTAGAGCGTTCTCTCCTAGATCCCTGTCACATGACTAGGATGAACTCATAATATAAATGTATAGGGCCGTCCAGGTCTCATAGACACAAAGAGGGGAGAGAAGCATGCACTTATCTCCCTGCTTATTCTAGTGATCAGTCGACGTCTGAACATTCAGACCCTAACTAACAAAATTTTTTGACATGTACATTTTAATTTTCCGCACATAAATAAGCAGTGAAAATTGACAGTGTCACTTTATTAACTCAAAAATAGAGAAGCATGTCACTTTATTATATTCACTTTATTATTATTATTTTTTTAAACAGTAAGGTTTATTAAATTTTAAAAGTCATGCAGAATTGGAAGTAACAAAATATATTCACTTTATTATATTTAAGACACTTTGACCCCATAAGTCTGATCTTTCGTTCCAGGTGTGTGTTCTGGATCTGAGGAAGTGAAGCCAACAATCCAATAACAAAGTTTTAAAGGACCAGCATCGAATGTGCACTGTCTGAAATCACAGATTCCGGTTCTGTACACATCTGTACACAAGTCAGAATATACATCATAGCCGAACACTTTAGGATGTCCATGGTTTCATGGACCCATTTTACTAGACATCCTTCAGGAGTTGACGGTTTTCCAGCCGGTCTTACTGTATTTCAGCCTCAGAATTAGCACGCCAATTTTTGGATTGACAGACATGTTTGGTTTGAGTTGTTTGCTATGGAAAAAACTGTGCCAAAAAGTGTAAACACAGTGAAAGTCAACATAGAATGAAAAAGGAAAAGGCTGCAATGAACCAAAAGGGAAAACCAATTTCTATTAATTTGTTTTACGTCAAACCCAATTTGAACGCAAAGGACCTAAAAAGAACAGTTTTTAATAAACAATCCACATGACTTTGTATGACACTTTCTATTTTCTAGACTACTTTTTGTTGCTTTCGTTACCTGTTCAGTGGTTTTTTACCATCTCAGAATAGTGGATTAGAGGAATATCCAAGGGTTATGTAAGGCACTAATGTTGCTATCAATTCAGCTTTTTCCTTTGTCCATAATCAATGTGACCTGCTGGCTAGTACCACACTTGAAGAAGTGCTTAACCTTGCTCCTTGCAGAAACCTTCTTTCTGGTCACTACCTTCTTAGAAGCTCTTAATAAGTTCAGTAATGGAGTATCCAGCATTGCTTTTTCATAGCAAAGTCCTCTTCTGCACTGAGGAGTTTTCCCCTCCACGGCTTAGCTTTTAAGGGCACTTTTCATGACACGGTGTCACATGCTTTTTATAAGAATGCAACGCCGGAAAAGCTTTTTACAAAAAGAAAGATGAACTTTTAAAGAAAAAGAACTCACTGTATTTTTTGAAAAGAAATATTTTTTATGTTAAAAATCTTAATTCTAAAAATGAGAAAAATGCTAATGTTGGGATTGTCTAAGTCATGCAAAAAAAAAAGTAAAAAAATGCAAGTTATATTAAAGACTTGGTACCCTTTTTGATTTGAGTTTGATCTCTAATTTCATCTATGTGTATGGGTCGTAAACAATTTGTGTATCCTATATGATCTTTATTTCAATGTCCTTCAGGAGTCTATTCAAAGAGGAAGTCATATGGATAAAGAGGAACAAAGATTGTCACTTCAGTTCAATATTTTAACCCCTTAAAGGGGTACTATGGTGGAAAACTTATATATATATTTTTTTTAAATCAACTGGTACCAGAAAGTTAAACAGATTTGTAAATTACTTCTATTAAAAAGTCGTAATCCTTCCAGTACTTATTAGCTGCTGAATACTACAGAGGAAATTCCTTTCTTTTTGGAACACAGTGCTCTCTGCTGAATCACGAGCTCAGTGCTCTCTCCAGACATCTCTGTCCATTTTAGGAACTGACCAGAGCAGCATATGATGATGCTATGGGGATTTTCTCCTAATCTGGACAGTTCTTAAAATGGACAGAGATGTCAGCAGAGAGCACTGTGCTCGTGATGTCAACAGAGAGCTCTGTGTTCCAAAAATAAAAGAATTTCCTCTGTAGTATTCAGCAGCTAATAAGTACTGGAAGGATTAAGATTTTTAAATAGAAGTAAATTACAAATCTGTTTAACTTTCTGGCACCAGTTGATTTAAAAAAAAAAAATTTCCACCAGAGTACCTCTTTAAGGGTCAGGGGTTTTCCCGTTTTTGTACTTTCATTATTTCCTCATTACCTTTAAAAAATCATAACTCTTTCAACTTTGCACCTAAAAATCCATATGATGGCTTAATTTTTGTGCCACAAAATCTACTTTGTAATGACATCAGTCATTTTACCTAAAAATCTATGACGAAACGGGAAAAAAATCATTGTGCAACAAAATTGAAGAAAAAACATAATTGTGTAACTTTTGGGGGCTTCCGTTTCTATGCAGTACATTTTTCGGTAAAAATTATACCGTATCTTTATATTCTGTAGGTCCATACAATTAAAAGTATGCCTTACTTATATAGGTTTGATTTTGTTGTACTTCTGGAAAAAATCATAACTACATGCAGGAAAATTTATACGTTAAAAATTGTCATATTCTGACCCCCTATAACTTTTATTTTTAACGTACGGGACAGTATGAGGGCTCATTTTTTGCGCCGTGATCTGAAGTTTTTAGCGGTACCATTTTTGTTTTGATCAGACTTTTTGATCGCTTTTTCATGATATAAAAAGTGACCAAAAATACACTATTTTGGACTTTGGAATTTTTTTGCACGTACGCCATTGACCGTGCGGTTTGATTAATAATATATTTTTATAATTCGGACAGTTCCACACGCGGCGATACCACATATGTTTATTTTTATTTACATTGGTTTTTTTTAAATGGGAAAAGGGGGGTGATTCAAACTTTTATTAGGGAAGGGTTTAAATGGTCTTTATTCACTTTTTTTTTTTTTTTCACTTTTTTTTTTGCAGTGTTATAGCTTCCATAGGGGGCTATAACACTGCACACACTGATCTTTTACATTGTTCGCTGGTTTCTCATAGGAAACATTGATCGATTATTCTGCCTGCTCATGCCTGGATCTCAGGCACTGAGCAGTTATTCAGCAATCGGACACCAGGAGGCAGGTAAGGGGACCCTCCTCATGTCCTACAGCTGTTCGGGATGTCGCGATTTCACCGCGGTGGTCCCGAACAGCTCTCTGAGCTAGCCAGGGGTAGTTTAGTTTCACTTTAGACACGGTGATCAACTTT
Organism: Hyla sarda; assembly: GCF_029499605.1. Classification (NCBI taxonomy): domain Eukaryota; kingdom Metazoa; phylum Chordata; class Amphibia; order Anura; family Hylidae; genus Hyla; species Hyla sarda. The sequence continues at coordinate 418,558,005 of NC_079190.1, forward strand.
GAATGCCACGTCTAAAGGGTTAATAGCGTGCTGCACTGCGATCAGTGCCACGCTATTAGCCACAGGTCCTGGCCATTGTTAGAGGCCGGACCCAACCCGCAGGACATACAGATACGCCCTTGGTCCTTAACAGGTTAAAGTGTACCTGTCATTAACAAAAACTTTTGATATAATGTAGATAATATCATTATATGTATATTTGTAATATACAGTGATTAAAAAATGTGTATATTTTTGTCACTACAGCTATTGTCTGTGTGCCCCTGTGAGGAGTTAAAATACAGAAAGTGTGAGTGGACAAGCAGGGCTCTGTACACTGAGGACAAGCAGGGCTCTGTACACTGAGAACATGCAGGGCTCTGTACGCTGAGGACAAGCAGGGCTCTGTGCACTGAGGACAAGCAGGGCTCTGTACACCGAGGACAAGCAGGGCTCTGTGCACTGAGGACAAGTAGGGCTCTGTGCACTGAGGACAAGCAGAGTTCTGTGCACTGAGGACAAGCAGGGCCCTGTACACTGAGGACAAGCATGGCTCTGTGCACTGAGGACAAGCAGGGCTCTGTACACTGAGGATAAGCAGGGCTCTGTACACTGAGGACAAGCATGGCTCTGTACACTGAGGACAAGCAGGGCTTTGTACATTGAGGACAAGCAGGGCTCTGTACACTGAGGACAAACAGGCTCTGTACACTGAGAACAAGCAGGGCTCTGTACACTGAGAACAAGCAGGGCTCTGTACACTGAGGACAAGTATGGTTCTGTACACTGAGGACAAGCAGGGCTCTGTACTCTGAGAACAAGCAGGGCTCTGTACACTGAGGACAAGCAGGGTTCTGTACACTGAGGACAAGCAGGGCTCTGTACACCGAGGACAAGCAGGGCTCTGTGCACCGAGGACAAGCAGTGCTCTGTACACTGAGGACAAGCAGGGCTTTGTGCAGTGAGGACAAGCAGGGCTCTGTGCACTGAGGACAAGCAGGGCTCTGTGCACTAAGGACAAACAGGGCTCTGTACACTGAAGACAAGCAGGGCTCTGTGCACTGAGGCACTGTGACACACCCCAGCTCACACAGCAGGCTGATTGACAAACCAGGAGCCTTCACAGAGCCCTGCTTGTCCTGTACTCACCTCCTGTATTTGGTCTCCTCACAGGGACACACAGGCAATAGCTGCTGGGACAGCATTTTTTAACCCAAAAATATTAAAAAAAATGTTGTCAATGTATATTACAAATATATATATATATATATATATATATATATATATATATATATATATTATGGTATTATCCACATTATATAAAATATATGAATATACTGAGGAAGTTTTGGGTCAAAGCAAAGACAGCAGTATAAGGCTTCTTTCACACTATGAAGTTCAACTGTTGTTAAAAGTCTGTTTTCTGTGTAAAAAATGGACGTTTAATAACAAATGAAATAACGGGTGAATAAATATTCATCCGTTAAGACCCCCTTATCCCTTATGTATGGTCGAACACCTCTGCCTACAGACTCCCACAGCCGGGGCTACTACTACTCCCATCATGGAACAGACTTCTTTCCATGATGGGAGCAGTAGTCCCCCGGCTGCAGGAGTCTGCAGACAGCTGGGGAGGCTACATTAGTGTTTGTACTACTACCCCATCATGGAACAGAGTCTGTTCCATGATGGGGGTTGTAGTACAGGGGCTGAGGGATTGATCGCATCGGGTTTCACTTCTGAGACCCGATGCGATCTGAAGTTATTAAGCAGGGGAGCGGGCGGCAAGCTCCGTAACCCTGCGATATATCAGTGTGTTTAACTTTCATTTTTGAATCCCCCGCGGGGATCCCTGAATGGTCGGTACTGAGGAGCCAATCAGGGCTCTCAGAGGGAGTTTTAAAAATGAACATTGTCACTAGAAGGGTCATATGTATTTTAAAAGCGTTGTGGGAGCAAGATATATAGCGCTGCAGGGGGGGGCAGACATATAGCCTATATATCTAGCCCCCAGCGGCGCATTAGATATGGCAAGCGCCGGCGCATTAATAAATATATACCTCCCGCTGGCGCATTAATAGATATATACCCCCCCGCCGGCACATTAAATATATACCCCCGCAGCGCATATGTATAATGCGCTTCTATATACCTATGCCGCTGCAGCGCTATATGTGAAAAGCATTCTAGTAGCAGTATCGGCCCCCCGATGCTGCTGATAGAAATACTTTTCATACATAGCTCTGTAGTGGCATATGTATATGGAAGCGCTGTGGGAGGCAGATAGCACTATATGTTTGCCCCCCCCCCCCAGTGCTTCTATATACATATATCCCTGTAGCGCTATTAATGAAAAGTATTTCTATTAGCAGAGCATAGTGCCAGCAGCCGGAACCTGGCACTATGCGCTCCTTATAGAAATACTTTTCATTAATAGCGCTGCAGGGGTATATGTAAAAAGAAGCGCTGTGGGGGGGGGGGGAGAGAACGCTATATGTCTGCACCCCCAGTGCTTCTATATACATATACCGCTGCAGCGCTATTATTGGAAAGTATTTCTATTAGCAACGCATAGTGCTGGCAGCCCTCTCCTGACACTATGTGCTCCTTATAGAAATACTTTTCATTAATAGCGCTGCAGGGGTATATGTATATAGAAGCGCTGGGGTGCAGACATATAGCGTTATCTGCCCCCCACAGTGCTTCTATATACATATACACTGTAGCGATATGAATGAAAAGTATTTCTATTAGCAGCGCATAGTGCTGGCAGACGGCTCCTGACACTATACAGTCCTTATAGAAATACTTTTCATTCATAGCGCTGCAGGGGTATATGTATATAGAAGCGCTGTGGGGGGGCAGACATATAGCGTTATCTTTCCCCTTCAGCGCTTTCATATACATATACCCCTGCAGCACTATGAATGAAAAGTATTTCTATAAGGAGCGGATAGTGTCAGGAGCCGTCTACCAGCACTATGCGCCGATTCGCCAAATTTTCTAAAAAAGTTAGTTTCGGTCCGAATTTTTACGCGGCGAATCTATATTAAAAAAGGCTATTTCTAGCTTACAGACAGCCTCACTAGGGGTATAGAACACTTTGCTGTGTTCTAAAACGCATATGGAGTTTGCTGGGTTTAGCGAAATAATACTGTTATTCAGAATAACATGCAGATTACCGGCATCGCTTTTAGAATCACTGCGGCACAGCAGCACAATGACAGAGCCTGGTGGTGGCATCAGTGTCAGGAGACCATATAGTGGCTTAATGACACAGTGTGGAGGTGTTGGCAGCATGAGGACACCATATAGTGGCTGAATGGCACAGCGTGGAGGTGTTGGCAACATGAGGACACCATAAAGTGGCTGAATGACACAGCTTGGATGAGGCTGAAGCATGAGGATACCATATAGTGTCTGAATGACTCAGTGTGGAGGTGCTGGCGCCGCATGGGGAGACCATATAGTGGCTGAATGACATAGCGTGAAGGTATTGGCAGCATGAGTAGGCACTAGGCCTTCACAATCCCTAGGATTAAAAGATGAATTTACAAATTTAAACAGAAGATTTTGGATAGCGGGTGCTACCTATGATAAAATTTGAATTTCCCAGACCCAGGCCCAGCAGCGGCATCAATAAACCATATATTGCCTGAATGACACAGCCTGGAGTTGGCTGATGCACGAGTACACAGAAGGGCTTCAGAATCCCCCCAAAAAAACACAACAATTTTAGAAATTTATGAAGAAGATTTTGGATAACGGGTGCTACCTATGAGAAAATTAGAAATTCCCAGACCCAGGCCCAGCAGCGCCATCAGTAAACTATATATTGCCTAAATGACATAGCCTGGAGTTGGCTGATGCATGAGGAGACCATTGAAATGTCTGATTTTTTTATTTGAAATTTAAATCAAACTTTGAGTGTCACGGACCCCAGCTTGTGGGTACGAAGGACCAAATCTAACAAGCCCCCACAGCGGCATCAGTAAACCATATATTGCCTGAATGACACAGCCTGGAGTTGACTGATACATGAGGAGACCATTGAAATGTCTGATTTTTTTACTTGAAAATTAAATCAAACTTTGAGTGTCCCGGACCCCAGCGTGTGGGTACAAAGGACCAAATCCAACAAGCCCTCACAGGGCTCATGTGGCCGTGACATGAAGGCGCAACGTCTCCATTGCCCTGACCGGCCATTGTTTCCAAGACTTTTCGTCAAGGCAAACCATGTGAAGAACAGCGTGACACCGCAGTGCCCTGCACACATGGTATGCTGAAGGGCCACTGAGACTTGTCCGGGCAGTGGAGGCTTAGGACACAGTGGAGGATGTGGAGGCGGAGTAGCACACTGTCACAGGACCAACAGGCTGACAGAGTGTAGCAGGAAGCAGCATGCAGGGCTTCCCAATCCCTAAGAAAAAGCAACCTTTTTAGACATTTTTGAAGATTTAGGACAGTGGGTGCTACCTATATATTGCCTGAATGACACAGCCTGGAGTTGGCTGATGCACGAGTACACACCAGGGCTACACAATCCCTAAGAAAAAACACAACAATTTCTGAAATTTCTGAGGAAGATTTAGGACAGCAGGTGCAGCCTGGAGTTGGCTGCAGCAAGAGGAGACCATTGAAATGTCTAATTTCTTTATATGAAATTTAAATCAAACTTTTAGTGTCCAGGACCCCGGCGTGTGGATACAAAGGACCTAATCTAACAAGCCCCCACAGTGATCATGTGGCCGTGAGATGTAGGCACAACGTCTCCATTGCCCTGACCGGCCACAGTTTTTTTTTGTACCTTTGTTTAAGAACAAGCGCATATCCAAGAGTCCAGAAGACTCTATAATGCAGGACAGTGGACCACAAAAAGACATTATTCTCTAAAGTAATGTTTTCTGAAATAAAGAAGCAGAGTTCATCCCTCTACGTATTATTTTTGAAAATTTTTAATTAAAAAATCACACACAGCAAGTGTTCAATGGTGTAATGGTTATTATTCTGGAAAATTCAAGTTTATTACTGAGAAAATTATCAGAAAAATTGAAAAAAACTGTACCCAACAGGGTTTAATAACCCCATACATTGGACCATAAATGTTGAAATTTAAATTAAGCATGTATGTATCTATTTAAAAAATCCTAAAATTAAAGGCCCAAGCCCAGAAGCATCATGAAAGCAAGTAGTTCCTGAAAGACACAGGAGCAGTCAGGAGTAGGCATAAGCAGTACCCAAGAGGCTTTCATAACCCCTTACATTGCACGATCAATCGCAAATTCGAGCAATAACAGGTGTGTGATGCCCTCAGATGTCCGGGGCTACACATGAAATTTGAATTAAGCTACTGCTAAACTTCCAAAAATTAACCCCTTAACGACCACGGACGTAAATGTACATCCTGGTTTGGCAGGACTTCCAGCACCAGGACGTACATTTACATCCTGTGTATGACCGCGCGCATCGAAAGGGTGCTCACGTCATACACGGCAGGTCCCGGCTGCTAGCAGCAGCCGGAACCCACCCGTAATGGCCGACATCCGCGATCGCACGGATGTCCGACATTAACCCCTCAGATGCCGTGATCAATAGAGATCACGGCATCTGCGGCATTGCGGTACTTTGATTGGATAATCGGATCGCTCGCAGCGCTGTCACAGCGATCCGATCATCTATAATGGTGGCCGGAGGTCCCCTCACCTGGTTCCGGCCATCTCCCGTGGTCTTCTGCTCTTGTCTGAGATCGAGCAAACCAGAGCAGAAGATGACCGATAATACTGAGCAGTGCTGTGTCCTATGCATAGCACTGCACAGTATTGGCAATCAAAGGATTGCTATAGAAAGTCCCCTATGGGGACATAAAAAGTGTAAAAAAAAAGTTGAAAAATGTAAAAATAAAAAGTAAAATAAATGTGAAAAATCCCCTCCCCCAATAAAAATGAAAATTGTCAGTTTTTCCCATTTTATCCCCAAAAAGCATAACATTTTTTTTAATAAACATATTTGGTATCACCGCATGTGTAAAAATCCAAAAATGCAGCTTTTTTTGTCACATTTTATTAAAAAAAAATTATAAAAAATGATCTAAAAGTTTTATATATGCAAATGTGGTACAGATGACAGCGCAAAAAATGAGCCCTCATACCGCCCTATATACGGAAAAATGAAAAAGTTATAGGTGGTCAAAATAGGGCGATTTTAGATTACTGATTTTGTACAAAAAGTTTTAGATTTTTTTTAAGCGGTACAAAAATATAAAAGTATCTAGCCATGGGTATCATTTTAATCGTATTGACCCACAGAATAAAGAACACATGTCATTTTTACCGTAAATTGTACAGTGTGAAAACGAACCCCTCCAAAATGTGCAAAATTTTGGTTTTCATTTAAATTTCCTCGCAGTACATTTTATGGTAAAATGAGAGGTTTCATTACAAAGTACAATTGGTCACGCAAAAATCAAGCCCTTATATGTGTCTGTAGATGGAAATATAAAAGAGTTATGGATTTTAGAAGGCGAGGAGGAAAAAACGAAAACGCTAAAATAAAATTGGCCTGGTCCTTAAGGTGAAAATGGGCTTGGTCATTAAGGGGGTTAAAGGCCCAAGGCCAGAAGCATCAGTGAGGCCAGAAGTTCCTGAAAGACACAGGATGAGTCAGGAGCAAGCATTCGCAGTACCCAAGAGGGTTTCATAACCCCGTCACTAAAGAGCAATGTTGAAATTTGCATTAAGCATGTATTTAGCTACTGCTAAACATCCAAAAATTAAAGGCCCAAGGCCAGAAGCATCAGTGAGGCAAGTAGTTCCTGAAAGATACAGGATGAATCAGGAGCATGCATTCGCAGTACCAAAGAGGGTTTCATAACCCCTTACATTTAAAGATCAATGTTGAAATTTGCATTAAGCATGTATTTAGCTACTGCTAAACATCCAAAAATTAAAGGCCAGAAACATCACTGAGGCAAGTAGTTCCTGAAAGACACAGGATGAGTCAGGAGCAAGCATTCGCAGTACCCAAGAGGGTTTCATAACCCCTTCAATAAAGATCAATGTTGACATTTGCATTAAGCATGTATTTAGCTACTGCTAAACATAAAAAAATTAAAGGCCCAAGGCCCGAGGCATCAGGGAGGCAAGTAGTTCTGGAAAGACACAGGATTAGTCAGGAGCAGGCATTCACAGTACCCAAGAGGGTTTCATAACCCTAATTGATAATCAAAGAGGGTTTCATAACCATAATTGGGAAGTGTTGGTGTAGCAGCATGGTCAATCTACTCTGAGGCATCTGGCATTGGTGGCTGGAAATGCTGGCTGATCCATCCCTGATTCATCTTCACAAAGGTCAGTCTCTCCACATTTTTCGCGGACAGACGAGTTCTCCTTGGGGTGACTATGGCCCCCGCCGCACTAAACACTAGCTCTGATGGCACACTTCTGGTGGGGCAGGACAGCTTTTCCACTGCAAACTCTGCTAGTTGCAGCCATAAATCAAGTTTGGCTGCCCAGAAGTCCAGTGGATCTTCAATGTTTGTTGGCATGGCCATGTCAAGGTATGCCACCACCTGCTGGTTCAGGTCCTGCTCCATGTCTACCTGCTGCTGATGAGTTGCTTCACTATGCGGGTGAAGAAAGCTACTTATCAGCGACTGTAGACTCAGGCTGCTGCTGATGGAGCTGGTACTGCTCCTGCCACCCCTCCCCTCCCCAGCAGCCACGGCAGTGGAAGGTGAGGCAGATGGCCCCCTGAGTCAGACCTGCGAGTGGATGGACCATGTTGCCGACTGACTACATAGGATCGGCCAACTGACTACATAGGATCTCTCTGTAGTAGGTCAGTTTGTCCTCCCTCTCAGTGGGTGTAAAAAAGGCCCCCATTCTGGGACGGTAGTGAGGGTCCAATAAGGTGGAGAGGCATAAGTCATCCCGCTGACGAATTTTGACTATTCGAGGGTCACTACGCAAGCAACTGAGCATACATCGTGCCATTTGCGCCAGTGACTTGGAGGGACTACCTGCCTCCATCTCCACTGCATACTGCCACGGTGTGTCTGGGTCCTCTGTCTCGCCTTCCTTATAACCCTCTCCTCTAGCTCCTCTGGCTGCTCCTACTCCTCCTCTCCTGTCCGATGACTAGAAACACCGGCCATCTCATCCAACCTAAACTGTGCTCCACTCTGCCCCTCATCCTCCTCCTCCAGTTCAGACCCCACAGGGCTCATGTAGCCTTGAGATGTAGGTGCAATGTCTCCACTGCCGTGACCAGCCTTTGTTTCAATCATTTGTTGTAGGAAATGTAGGAGTGGAATTACGTTGTTCATGCCGTAATCCAGGCGACTTACAAATAATGTGGCTTCCTCAAAGGGCCTCAGCAAACGGCAGGTGTTAAGTATGAGCTGCCACTATTTCACATTGAAGTTACACAGGGGAGTACTCCAATCTGCTTGGATCATCAAGAAATTGGTGATGGCTTTTCTTTGTTCGTATAGTCTGTCCAACATATGGAGGGTGGAATTCCATCGTGTGGCAACGTCACAAATAAGACTATGTTGTGGGATACTGTTCTGATGCTGCAGCTCAAGGAGGGTGTGCTTTGCTGTGTATGAGTGGCTGAAGTGCATGCAGTTTCCCTGCCATTTTCAGGATGTTTTGCAAATGGGTTGAAAACTTCAGGAAGTGCTTGACAACCAGATTCAACACATGTGCCATGCAGGGCACATGTTTCACACTTCCTTGTCGCAGTGCGGACATGATGTTCTTCCCGTTGGTGGTCACCATGGTTCCCATTTCCAGATTTTGTGGAGTAAGCCATACTCAAATTTCTTGACTAATGAATTTTTGCAGTTCCTCCCCTGTGTGACTCCGTTCACCAAGGCAAACCATGTGAAGAAAAGCTTGACACCGCCGTGTCCTACACACATGGTACGATGAAGGGCCACCGAGATTTGGACGTGCAGTGGAGGCCGCGGACACGGTGGAGGATGAGGAGGCGGCCTATATTGCCCCTGCCCGTAGTTACAGCTCCACAAGCTCGGCGCTGCCGTGCACTTTTGAACACACCGAAAGGGTCAAGGACTGGCCCACCTTCTCTTGTAGAAACTTATGCAGGGCTGGTACTGCCTTATTCACAAAGAAATAACAGCTTGGCTCTCTCCACCTCGACTCGGCACAAGCCATCAATTCTCTAAAAGGTGCAGAGTCCACCACTTGAAAAGGGAGGGACTGCAGCACCAGCAACTTGGACAGGAGCACATTCAACTGCTGCGCCGTTGGATGAGTGGGCGCATTCTATTGTATCTTGGACATTGCTTTGCTGATGGATTGTTGGCGGAATTGCTGACTAAAAGCGTGAGAAGCAGGAGCATCTGGAGCGACAGAAGGAGGGTTTGACACACAGCTCCCTTTGGCTGAAGTGGTGGAGCCTTGGCTGGATGAAGGATGGAGCGGATGGCCACTGGGTGATGCAGCAGTCTGGACCACTACATCGGAGCCACAGTTCTCCCAGGCAGCTTTATGGTGGCCAAGCATGTGATGATGCAGGGCCGTGGTGCTGACATTGGGGCCCTGGCCACGCTTCACCTTCTGCCGACATATCTTGCATGTGGCTAAGTGAACCTCCTTCGGATGCCTGATGAAAAGCTGCCCACCTACAGTCCGCACTAATTGACTGCAACTGGCGCCATCTCCAGGAACTACTGTTCCACTACCTCCCGGAAAGGTAGGCAGCCACGAAGCAGGTGGTCTCCCCCGGGCACGTTTGGCTCCAGAATTTCCACTCCTGCCACCATGCTGACTGCCAACCATGCTACCGCCTTACTGGCTCAGCTGCTGCCTCAAGGGCAACCTGCAACTATCTTCTCCTGATGATTGCGATCCCAATTGCGATCGGCTTCATCATCATCAACAGGTGTGTGCACGTCACTGATGTCCTCCTCAGGTTCCCCAACAGTGTCTGCATCAGGACCCTGAACCCTTGAAACACCGCCTCCCACGTCACTCTCCGCATCACTACTTGGCCGCCTAGCGGAGCAAGCAGCGCATGTCTCCTCCCCTTCTTGGCTGGGCAGTAGCTGCTGACTGTCCTCTATGAGATCATCCTCAGTGATTAGTGGAGCTGAGTCCACAGCATAAGATACTTCTCTAGGAGAGGGAACAGCATAGGACAAAGGCAATGGGAGGACAGGGATTGCTCCCGGGCCATGCAAACTGAGGGTTGTGTCTGAGGACCCACCGACTGTTGACTGGGCATGTCAGATGTCACTTGTGATGAAGTGGATGAGCGTGTTAAACAATTGCCAATGGCAGATGGGTTGCTGGTCGAGACACGACCGCTGGCTGATAACGGGAGCTCAGGCCTCTTGCTGTGACTCCTGCTGCCACTCGCCCCTAGTCTGCTGCCACCTCTGCCTGAAGTATTTAGGCATCTGCCACTCCTCTGATCCATAATGCATTGATTGGCATGACACTGCATGCTATATTACGTGAATTGAAAAGATAGATTGTGGCTGCAGTCCACAATCTATAGTGTGAGACAATTAAAATTCTAACACATTGCCAGCCCGCCCGACGTTTCGCCACAGGCTGTGGCTTTATCAAGGGCTAAGAGGCAAATGGCGTGCAAACAAGCCTTGCAGGGGTTTAAATAACCTCCTGTCTCTGACGTCATTGAAACATGTCACTTCCTGTATTATCATGACATCTCATTGGTCACAATCCCGTGCAGACTATTGATTGATTGCTTCCTGGCCAATAGAATTTAGACCAGGATGCATCCTGCTATATTCACTTGATTGACAGCATCCTTGACCAACCAGCAGAGTCCATTCATACTTCTGAACTCCTCATTGGTACCTCATTGGTACCGGAAGTTGTCCACGTATGTGCGCCATTAATCCTGCGCTAACTGATAGATTCCCGAACCTCCGGTATGCAGAGGTACAAATGACCCCAATGATGCCTGGTCCTATAGCAACAACAGCTGCCCCACGGGTACCTGGCATTCCAACGATTACCCATATGGGAGGATTACCACAGAATCCCCCTCATCCTTTTTTAGAACCAGGGGTCCAATTGAGGGATCGCGACAAATGGGGATACAATCCAATTCCCAGACAATAACTGATGCTACCAGTGACCAATTGCAAATTTGTAACCTGTCATCCCTAGTTTTGAATGAACATCATTTGTCTGTATTACAAAAGGGGTTATCATTTACTCCTACACCACCTTGTAACATTTTCACTTGGACTAAAGATATAAATTTATTTGGCAGAAAGCTTGCCTTACATAAATTTCACAAAAACCTTGCTACTAATCCTGCTGTGAACAGACAACAAGATCAGCAAGTTGTTACTATGCTAGAACAGCTAGAAGAAGAAAGTGAGACAGGAATTGTTTCAGTTGAAGCTCCCTTCTCTAATCTTAAACCCAAGTCAATTTTCACACCATCCTTGTCACAATACTCTAATATCAATACTTTTGTCAAGATGGTTACACATGAGATCAGTTCCCTAAGGTCAAGGACTCCCCATATTCCATCTAATTTATCTATAGAAGAAATCCGAGCACTTGATGAAATACAACAAAATAATGAGATTGTCTGCAAACCTTCTGATAAAGGAGGTAACATCGTCCTGATGGATAAAAGTTACTACAAGGCTATGGTAATGAGATTGTTGAATGATAAAGATACTTACCGTAAACTTGACCATAACCCACTTCAGGAGTTCAATCAAAATTTACGTACAATTTTACAAGAGGCAAGAATAGACCAATTGATAACAGAAGAAGAATTCAAATATCTCTTTAATCCATCGCCAACAATAGCTACTTTTTACGCCCTTCCCAAGGTGCATAAACGGAGTTCCCCTATCCCTGGCAGACCCATTGTCTCAGGGTGTGATAATATCACACAAAACATTAGTCACTATGTAGACCAGTTCTTGGCCCCCTTTGTTTCCTCCCTTCCGTCCTTTATTAAGGATACCAAGGATACTGTGAAGAAATTACAGGAGATCACATTCCCTCCAGGTACTCTCATAGCCAGTTTGGATGTGGAATCTCTCTATACAAACATCCAACATGAACAGGGACTTAATGCTGTACAATATTTCCTAACTACTAAAGGCCTTCAGTACACAGCACACAATCAATTTGTTTTGACTCTTTTACGTTTTCTACTTACTCACAATTTTTTCCTTTTTGATAGGCACTTTTATTTTCAGTTGAAGGGCACTGCTATGGGCACTCCCTGTGCACCGAATTATTCTAATTTATTCTTAGGGTGGTGGGAAGACACTCACGTTTTCTCTGACACTTTTCAAGAATTTAATTCTCACATTTTATTTTGGGGTCGTTATATAGATGATATATTGATTTTTTGGGACAGCACTACACAATTATTTCAATCCTTCGTTCAAGCACTTAACACTAATCATATCAATATGCATTTTACTTCTGAAATTCACGATAAATTTCTTCACTTTCTTGACCTCACTATCACCATCGATTCACTTGGTCACATTCACACTTCTATATATCGTAAACCCACGTCAACCAATAGTTTTCTTAATTGGAAGAGTTATCACCCTGTACCATTGAAGAGAGGTATCCCAATCAGTCAATATCTACGAGCCAAAAGGAATTGTTCTGATCCTCTTAAATTTCAAGAAGAATGTGATCTCCTGTATAGACGCTTCACCAATAGAGGATATCCCAAGAAAATCCTCCATAAGGCTTTTGCCAGAGCTAGGGCTACTCCAAGATCTGAATTATTACGTGATCACAATTTGGCTAAAGACAATAGTGGCCAAAAGATCATTAGGTGTATCGGAACTTTTGATCAACACAATCAAAAAATCATGAATATACTAAAGAAATATTGGTCTATATTACAGGTGGACAATGACCTTAGGGAGGTGATCTCTACTCACCCCTCTATAACTTATCGTAGAGGACCTAACATTCAAAACCAAATAGTTAGGAGTTTTTATGCAGAGGAGTCTGCATCCAGTTGGTTGAAATCATCAATCCAAGGATCACACCCATGTGGACGGTGCAATTTTTGTAAATACATGCCACGTACAAAAGAATTCTCTAATCCGATTGATAATCGGAAATATCAAATTAGGGATTTCATTACCTGTCAGACGATGGGAGTAGTGTACTTAGCCACATGCAACTGTCCTAAAGTTTATGTAGGAAAGACAGTACAACAATTGCGTAGGCGCATTTCAAAACATATAAGTACTATTAACACCTATCAAGATACGCCAATTGCTAGGCATATGAGGACTGTACACAATGATGCTCCCTTTGAATTACGTTTCTGTGGCATTACTCAGTGTAAACTGGGTCCGAGACGTGGCAATCTTAACACCAGACTGCTTCAAGAAGAAGCCCGATGGATTTGGAGATTAAAATCCCAAAGTCCAAATGGACTGAATGAAGGCTCCACCTATGCAGCCTTCTTGTAGGACAGGAATCACTCATTACAATTGATACTATACAGAAGAGCCGTTATGAGCCTTTTACTAATAATTACACTCATGATTAACTTCCGTTGATGATATGAATTAATTATGACTATACCCATGCAGAACATGACGAGTACTAGTCACCCTTCACTATTGATCACACGATCTTAGCGGTATTATGAATAATACTCCCTTGACTTGATGTTCAATCCTGCAGAGGTACAAATGACCCCAATGATGCCTGGTCCTATAGCAACAACAGCTGCCCCACGGGTACCTGGCATTCCAACAATTACCCATATGGGAGGATTACCACAGAATCCCCCTCATCCTTTTTTAGAACCAGGGGTCCAATTGAGGGATCGCGACAAATGGGGATACAATCCAATTCCCAGACAATAACTGATGCTACCAGTGACCAATTGCAAATTTGTAACCTGTCATCCCTAGTTTTGAATGAACATCATTTGTCTGTATTACAAAAGGGGTTATCATTTACTCCTACACCACCTTGTAACATTTTCACTTGGACTAAAGATATAAATTTATTTGGCAGAAAGCTTGCCTTACATAAATTTCACAAAAACCTTGCTACTAATCCTGCTGTGAACAGACAACAAGATCAGCAAGTTGTTACTATGCTAGAACAGCTAGAAGAAGAAAGTGAGACAGGAATTGTTTCAGTTGAAGCTCCCTTCTCTAATCTTAAACCCAAGTCAATTTTCACACCATCCTTGTCACAATACTCTAATATCGATACTTTTGTCAAGATGGTTACACATGAGATCAGTTCCCTAAGGTCAAGGACTCCCCATATTCCATCTAATTTATCTATAGAAGAAATCCGAGCACTTGATGAAATACAACAAAATAATGAGATTGTCTGCAAACCTTCTGATAAAGGAGGTAACATCGTCCTGATGGATAAAAGTTACTACAAGGCTATGGTAATGAGATTGTTGAATGATAAAGATACTTACCGTAAACTTGACCATAACCCACTTCAGGAGTTCAATCAAAATTTACGTACAATTTTACAAGAGGCAAGAATAGACCAATTGATAACAGAAGAAGAATTCAAATATCTCTTTAATCCATCGCCAACAATAGCTACTTTTTACGCCCTTCCCAAGGTGCATAAACGGAGTTCCCCTATCCCTGGCAGACCCATTGTCTCAGGGTGTGATAATATCACACAAAACATTAGTCACTATGTAGACCAGTTCTTGGCCCCCTTTGTTTCCTCCCTTCCGTCCTTTATTAAGGATACCAAGGATACTGTGAAGAAATTACAGGAGATCACATTCCCTCCAGGTACTCTCATAGCCAGTTTGGATGTGGAATCTCTCTATACAAACATCCAACATGAACAGGGACTTCATGCTGTACAATATTTCCTAACTACTAAAGGCCTTCAGTACACAGCACACAATCAATTTGTTTTGACTCTTTTACGTTTTCTACTTACTCACAATTTTTTCCTTTTTGATAGGCACTTTTATTTTCAGTTGAAGGGCACTGCTTTGGGCACACCCTGTGCACCGAATTATTCTAATTTATTCTTAGGGTGGTGGGAAGACACTCACGTTTTCTCTGATACTTTTCAAGAATTTAATTCTCACATTTTATTTTGGGGTCGTTATATAGATGATATATTGATTTTTTGGGACAGCACTACACAATTATTTCAATCCTTCGTTCAAGCACTTAACACTAATCATATCAATATGCATTTTACTTCTGAAATTCACGATAAATTTCTTCACTTTCTTGACCTCACTATCACCATCGATTCACTTGGTCACATTCACACTTCTATATATCGTAAACCCACGTCAACCAATAGTTTTCTTAATTGGAAGAGTTATCACCCTGTACCATTGAAGAGAGGTATCCCAATCATTCAATATCTACGAGCCAAAAGGAATTGTTCTGATCCTCTTAAATTTCAAGAAGAATGTGATCTCCTGTATAGACGCTTCACCAATAGAGGATATCCCAAGAAAATCCTCCATAAGGCTTTTGCCAGAGCTAGGGCTACTCCAAGATCTGAATTATTACGTGATCACAATTTGGCTAAAGACAATAGTGGCCAAAAGATCATTAGGTGTATCGGAACTTTTGATCAACACAATCAAAAAATCATGAATATACTAAAGAAATATTGGTCTATATTACAGGTGGACAATGACCTTAGGGAGGTGATCTCTACTCACCCCTCTATAGCTTATCGTAGAGGACCTAACATTCAAAACCAAATAGTTAGGAGTTTTTATGCAGAGGAGTCTGCATCCAGTTGGTTGAAATCATCAATCCAAGGATCACACCCATGTGGACGGTGCAATTTTTGTCAATACATGCCACGTACAAAAGAATTCTCTAATCCGATTGATAATCGGAAATATCAAATTAGGGATTTCATTACCTGTCAGACGATGGGAGTAGTGTACTTAGCCACATGCAACTGTCCTAAAGTTTATGTAGGAAAGACAGTCCAACAATTGCGTAGGCGCATTTCATAACATATAAGTACTATTAACACCTATCAAGATACGCCAATTGCTAGGCATATGAGGACTGTACACAATGATGCTCCCTTTGAATTACGTTTCTGATTAAGATTAAGATTAAAATCCCAAAGTCCAAATGGACTGAATGAAGGCTTCACCTATGCAGCCTTCTTGTAGGACAGGAATCACTCATTACAATTGATACTATACAGAAGAGCCGTTATGAGCCTTTTACTAATAATTACACTCATGATTAACTTCCGTTGATGATATGAATTAATTATGACTATACCCATGCAGAACATGACGAGTACTAGTCACCCTTCACTATTGATCACACGATCTTAGTGGTATTATGAATAATACTCCCTTGACTTGATGTTCTATACCACCGTTGCCAGGTTAGTTGCCCCAATGTCGCCAGATAGTAACTAATTTAGTGTTCTCGAATTAGGTTAGCGATACTCCTGCTGCGCAGTCGTGTGTTCACATTGAGTGGTTGTATTGTGTATCACAGTTTCTATAACAATAGCCATGTGTGAACCATAATGCAATGAAGGTAGAAATCGGCTAAGTGCCGGCGCATATGTCTTTCGCGCAGCTTCCTGGTTAGTGGCTGTATATGACTAAGTACTCGCGCACGTTCCTCTGCGCATCCGCACTGCGCATGCGTCCATACCGGAGGTTCGGGAATCTATCAGTTAGCGCAGGATTAATGGCGCACATACGTGGACAACTTCCGGTACCAATGAGGAGTTCAGAAGTATGAATGGACTCTGCTGGTTGGTCAAGGATGCTGTCAATCAAGTGAATATAGCAGGATGCATCCTGGTCTAAATTCTATTGGCCAGGAAGCGATCAATCAATAGTCTGCACGGGATTGTGACCAATGAGATGTCATGATAATACAGGAAGTGACATGTTTCAATGACGTCAGAGACAGGAGGTTATTTAAACCCCTGCAAGGCTTGTTTGCACGCCATTTGCCTCTTAGCCCTTGATAAAGCCACAGCCTGTGGCGAAACGTCGGGCGGGCAATGTGTTAGAATTTTTATTGTCTCACACTATAGATTGTGGACTGCAGCCACAATCTATCTTTTCAATTCACGTAATATAGCATGCAGTGTCATGCCAATCAATGCATTATGGATCAATATGTGTGAGGTTATTTTAATCTTGGCTCATTAAACGTTAAGTTTTATATTGGGTGGGAAATTTAGGGTCTTAGTGACCGCTTAGCGGTCAAATGTTAATAATATTGGATTTACCCTCCACTCATAGGTCCCTCTTGTTGCATTGCCACTCCTCTGTGCACATCCTGGCACTTCTCTGGCTGATATATTTAGTGCGTATGAGAATATTACAATACGCTTCACTACTCTTTAAACAGCATTTGTCTAGAGCAGCAGCAGGTGATTACTTTTGGATGTCCTTTCACAGTATGTAGGCCCTTGACAGATTAATAGGTACCAAATGGTACACTAATTAGATGTATGTATGCGGTATGCACTGATGAGGGCAGAAAAATGCGCAACAATAGGCAGAAAAAATCAGCATTTTTGTAAAACACCAGCCGGTGAATACTATTAATTGGACTTTGACAGTATGTAGGCCCTTGACAGATTAACAGGTACAAAATGGTACACTACTTGGATGTACGTATGCGGTATGCACTGATGAGGGCAGAAAAATGTGCAACAATACGCAGAAAAACTCTGTATTTTTGTAAAACACCAGCCGGTGAGTACTATTGTTTGGACTTTCACAGTATGTAGGCCCTTGACAGATTAATAGGTACAAAATGGTACACTACTTGGATGTACGTATGCGGTATGCACTGATGAGGGCAGAAAAATGCGCAACAATACGTAGAAAAAATAAGTATTTTTGAAAAACACCAGCAGGTGATTACTTTTGCCAGGACTTTCCCTGTATTTAGACTTGTTACAGATACAAAATAGTAGACTGCTTTGATGTAGGCATGTGGTATGCACGTATGAGGGCAGACAAATGCACTACAGTCCGCTGAAAAAATTTTTTGTGAACAGCAGCAGGACCCAACAGTGCAGCACCACAAAAATTAAAATAAAACAGGGAGTAAACCCTAAATTGCACTCTGTCACAGAGTGGTAAGAATGGTGTGCACTGTTTTTTATGCAGTCTACACACAATTCTGAGCAGCAGATGATTTGTGGAGCAAAAAAAGCACAGAATTGCACTGAAAAATGAGATAAGACAGTTCATAAAGTTCAGGCACATTGTTCATATGTATGAGGCAATGAAAAGCTATTTGCCCCTCTCTGATGCAATGCTCAATAACGTGAATAGGAAGTTGATATATCATAAGATCCTTCTCAGTGAGAACACCAAAGCACTGCACTCCTGTCTGTCCGCAATGCTGATGTGACTAGCACTTGCCAGTGGTACGCTGTGGTATAAGCAATTAACACAAAGGCAGTCCGTCCTATCTCTCTCTGAGTGCATGGATGAAATGAGCAGCAGCAAGATGGCTGCCGATTATATAGGGCTGTGACATCACAGAGGTCAATGAATGCTGATAGGCTGCATCTCGCATGTGATTCAGGGTCATCCCACCTACCTTCATTCCTGCCGTAGTTTCCTGCCCTCCCATAATCCCCTGCCCCATGTACTGACATGTGGATCCGCCATTTTAGGGCTCCTTTAGCCAGGAACGCTGTAAAATGGAATTTAATGAAGCAATTTGTGCAATAGTATCGCCGCGATATTTGCATTCCTTGCAAATCGAATATTTCATGAAATTCGTAATGAATTCGGGTTCGTCAGCTTTGATTCACTCATCTCTAGCCTCGATCTATGCACCGAATGCTGCTCAGGTAACATTCCTACTCAAAACACTGTCGACACTATTACACTTTGCCACGAGCCCCGTCCTTCTAAGTGGGGATTTTAACCTCTCCCTATTCCCGCAAATGGACACGTCCTCGGGATCTTCAACCCTATGTCATAGTAAACTATGGGCCCTTCGGCAAAAATTACACTCTATGCAATTATGTGATGTATGGAGGACACTTCACCCACAGGACAAAGACTTCACATTTTATTCCTCCCCAAGACACACATATAGCCAAATAGACTATATTTTCTGCCCCCATTTCCTGCTCTCTTTCATCTCCCACTCAGCCATAGGCTCACGGATCCTCTCAGAGCTCGCACCTGTTAGTTGTTCGCTGTCGCTTCCCTCTCTCACCAGACCCCAATCTACCTGGCGACTCAATGGGTCTCTACTCCAGGATCCACTATGTCTACAGGATCTGAATGATGCTGTTGACAATTTCCTCCGAGATCACACCTGTGATAGCTCCTCACCCATGATTAAATGGGAAACGTTAAAATGTGTTCTCAGAGGTGTTCTGATCAACCATGGATCTCGTCTGAAGAGGGAGGCGTCGCCGAAACTCACACAACTATACCAAACGCTGCAATCGTAAGAACAACAACATAAAAAGTCCCAACAAGACAGTATTATGAGAGAACTTATCCAGACATTCAGTGACATCCTCACCTTATTAGCCTCCAAACATAAATACTACACGCAACTCACTGGGCGCCTCTTCTATGAATGGGGCAATAAATTGGGCAACCTATTAACCGCTGCACTTAAGGAAAACAATTCTTCCTTATTTATCCCTGCAATTAAACCCCACGTGGGCCCCCCTTGCTCTCTCACACCAGACATTCTGGAGGCATTTCGCAGCTAATACATGTCCCTATATAACCTGCCGCCCTCCCCTGCCCCAAGCAGCTCGGAACCCCCACCTGTCCCCCTAGCTCAATGTATAGAGCGTACGGCTCTCCCCCGCCATGCCCCCTCGATCATACAGGATCTGGAGAACCCGTTCACCCCTATCGAGCTGGAGGCCGCCATCTCCTCCATGTCGGCCGGGAAGAGCCCAGGACCAGATGGTTATACGGCAAAGTTCTATACAGCTCTGCATCTGACTCTTGCTCCCATTTTGCTGGCGGCCTTCAGCTCCATATCTTTTTTCCGAGCCTATATCACGGTAATCCCTAAAGATGGTAAAGATCTAATGTTATGCCCCAGCTATCGACCGATCTCGCTATTAAACTCTGACACCAAACTTTTCGCCAAACTAATAGCAAATAGATTGTCGGTGCACATGTCCGCCCTAATCCACCATGACCAAGTTCATAAAAGGTAGAGAAGCGAGAGACAAAACTCTCCGCATGTTCTCCGTCATTCATTATGCTACCACACATGACTCTCCGCTTTTCCTTCTCTCTCTTGAAGCCGAAAAGGCTTTCGACAGGGTGGATTTGGGCTTAATGTCTGCCGCACTCTCCCAAATAGGTATTGGGAAGTCTATGCTCTCACGCATTTTAGCCCTCTATTCTTCACCACAAGCTCAAGTCAGAATCAATGGTCGTCTCTCGAAACCTTTGAACATTTGTAATGGCACACCCTCTCTCTCCCCTCCTCTATGTTCTCTGCATGGAACATCTATTAAATGACATTCGCCTTAATCCCGATATTAGGTGGCTCACTGTGGGGTCGTGTCATCATAAATGTTCAGCCTTCATGGACGACCTGTTACTGTACCTATCCTCCCCCCTTACTTCCCTTCCGTCCTTGATGTCCACAATTCGTTCCTTCTGGCAGCTTAGCAACTACAAATTGAACCAGAATAAATGTGAAGCATTGAACCTGACTTTACCCACACACTTGCTGCTGCACCTGCAAGCCACCTATCCCTTCAGATGGAGCACCTCTTCGCTCCAATACCTGGGGATCAAGGTTCCAGCCAAACTGTCAGACACATATAAACTCAACTTGCCCCCATTACTACACTCCCTGAGGAGGGATCTGACCAGTGGGAAAGAGAAGACTTCTCTTGGTTAGGTAGAGTTACCATCATGAAAATGAATACTCTACTCCGGCTTCTCTATCTTTTCTCCTGTATACCTACCCATCTCCCTCGCTCCTTCTTCAGGGACCTGTCATCACTCCAATCAGAATTTTTCTGGGCCAGAAAGCGTCCTAGACTGGCCAAGCATGTTCTCATAAGGAGGAAAAATGAGGGAGGTCTGGCTTTCCCAGACTATCTTTCATACTATTTAGCCGCAATCCTGACCAGGATACAAGACTGCTGCCACCACCGACTCAACAAACAATGGGTGACATTGCAGGGCCTAACGATGAAGAGCGACCTGATCGCATACTTATGGCACCCACGTTCTGCACCCGTACTAGTTTCGAACCTCCCACCTGTCCTTCATTCAATACATAAGACAAGAGTATTGTACCAGCGTAAACTTAACCTTTTCCCATGTGAAGGCCCATTGACCCCTCTATTTGATAATCCCACCTTCCCACCCACCCTTTCCAGAAGTCGCTTCCTGATGTACAACTAAGGCCAGGGTGCCACATTCTCGGATGTCCTAACCCAAACGTCCATGAAACCTCTTACGGAAATCATCTCAAACATCGCTCCGTCTTCTGTCCACTCCTTCCAATATGCACAAACACAACATTATTACCAGTCCATGAAGGATAAATTACTCCTGCAACACCCCATGACTAACTTTGAACGCCTATGTGCCACTAATAGACCTGTACCACATGCAATCAGCTTTCTTTACAATCTTCTCATTGGCGAAATATCAGGACAACCCCTTCCCTAAAGAGCAGGGTGGGAGAAAGAGCTGGGCCACTCCATCCCCGACAGTGACTGGTGTACTGCTATCAAAAATTGTCATAAGACTTCCATATCCTGCAAAGCCCGGGAAACCAACTATAATATATTGACTAGATGGTACAGAGTTCCCACCTTACTGGCGACTCTCTACCAGGGAACCTCAGATAGATGTTGGCGATTCTCCTCGGACAGGGGCACTATGACGTGCCCCTGTCTCACAGATTTTTGGACCAGAATACTAGATATGATTGCACATATCACCTCGATACGCCTTGAACTCACCCCAGAAATTGCCCTTCTATCCATTCTACCCTCTTCAATACCCAAGTCATACCCTGGTGACCTCGAGCTTCCCGGATCCGAGAGATTTAACACCCACTGTCTAATCCCTTCCCTCTCCCACCTTCCCTTCTTCCCCTCCCCTATCATCTGGCTCCTCTCCCACTTATTTCCTTCTCCACTCTACTCTTACACTCTTTTTTCCTGAATCCCTCTACTCTTGCTCATGTTTCTTCCATTTTTTCTACTCCATTTTATTTTATTATATTTCATATTATCTTATCTCACCCTACAGTGTTCTATTACTAGAGCCTATGTTTGAGATATGACGTTCTCAGATCAATGTTGTTGAAATTACGTGTTTTTTGCTTACTGAATGGAGATTCCTAAAAGTGCCCTTCCTACCTTTGGCGACCTGGATCTCGACTCGCCTGCCCGAGATGGGTATATGATCTTCGAACACCCTGGAATCCATCCACTTGATAAACTGTTAGTTATGTCAAATCACCTTCTAGTACACTGTACGATTGAATGATTGTTTTGTACTGTATTGTTTTGTTTTATTAAAAAAATAGTTTTGTTGAAAATAAAAAAATTAAAAATCTACCTGAAACAGACCTTACATGACTTAATTCGCACACAGCTCTCCTTAACATCAAAAATAAATATTATTGGCAACTGTCTGGGAAACAAATCTGGCTGTCCTACAGGACACCTGATATCTTGAAGGTGTTCTGTAGTTTCTTTATGTCTCTCTATAATGACCCCTCCGCCACGGTACCGCCCTCTCTCCAGGAAAATATTTTTCTTATTGCCCTCCTGCCCCTGTCAGAAGAGGCAATGGAGTTTCTTAGGCAGCCCTTCTCTCACCTCAAACTAGAATCTGCCAGTGCCTTACAGCCTGCTAAGAAGAGTCTGGGTGAGGATGGGTACATGGCCGAATTCTACAAAGCCCTGTGGGCTGGCCTTTCCTCCATGCCCCTAACTGCATTTAATGACACCTCCACTATGTCTTCCTTCCTTGATTATTTTTTTGGGCCTTTTTTACAGTGATACCCAAGGAGTGCAAAGATCCCATCATGTGCCAGAGCTACCGTCCTATTTCCCTGCTAAATATTGATGCAAAATTGTTCACTAACTTGAACCTCTCCTGAAGGCTCAAATCCACCTGGATCAAGTTGGATTTGAACATAACTGTAAAACTCGCTACAACACCTTGAGAGCATTTCTGGGTATACATCATACTTATAAAAGTGCTACGCCACTGCTACTATTATCACTAACGCAGAAAAGGCTTTCGACCAGGTGGACTGGTTCTTCCTGGAGGCGCCTTTAGCACATATTGGAGTGGGGCTCTTGATGAAGACCCACATTATGGCCCCTTATAATAGTCCCCCGAGGGCAGGTCAGAGTGAACGGTCATTTGTCGAAGCCCTTTCAGATTTGATATGATAAGCAGCAGATGTGTCATCTGACTCCCTTGGCTGAAATTCAGAGAGACTCTTGAGTTTAGGTTCATAGTGCCTCCTCCTTAGAGTGCGTTCTTTGTCGTAGGAATTCTGATTCCTTCTAATTTGTGCTCTCTTCTCTGGTAAGCCTTCTCCTGCTCCTGCTCAGCCCTACATACCAGTCTAGTGTGTCCCCCACTCAAGAGGTGCCCTACTAGTTTTTCTGTCCATCCTTTCTTTTTATTCTTGACTGTTTGATACCCCTGACCTTTCTTTTATCTTACATTTTTTATTAAATGTAATTTTTTGGTGTTTATTATGTCACTTTTCTCCGTTAGTCTCCTGCCAAGTCTGGCTGAATTTGCTGCTCATGCATCTCAGTTTCTTGTTGTAAGGTTCTGCAGCGCTTATACTTATGATGCTTGTGTCCTGTATTTCAATGCAAATGATCATAATAAAAAGTTTATAAAAAAAAATAGCCAATTTAATAATCTATTAATCATACCATCAGGTATCCTTTTTACATTCTCCTTTAAATTGTTTGGTCAATGGCCTCCCCATCTCCATGGGTGGGGCATCACCCTTCCCCCAATCATTGTTGGGTCAATCACTGATTATAATGGTGACAGAGTAATAAATGTATCAAGGCATGTATGCCAGTTTTCTGGCAAACAAATTGTGCACGTTGCACCATCTTTACACTTTCCTAGAAAATAAGTTTATTATTTTTTTTTTGTTAAATGTGGGGAGCTTATTAGGAGGTGTTTGGTCTCCCACACCCCAGTGAATTTACTATAATATATATTAGAATTTTTCAAAAATTGTAGTTGATATCTACACCATCTCATAGGTGGTGTAGATTTTGTTTTACGACATATAGACAGACACTAATACAAGTTTATTAAGAGGCCCACATCTCTTAACACAATAGTCACTTCTATAAGAAAATTAGTCAAAGATGCCCCTGAAGGGCTAAGGGCTGGAACTCCTCCTTACTCCCAGCTATATTGGCAGTCAGCTGGAAGCCGAGCCCTGTTTCCAAACCTTTCACCTGCACACAATGGGGGTCATATTAATAACTGTTCACATCAAAAAAGTTTACATCAGATATTCAAAGTGTTTTGCATGTGAATTTTCCAAGGCTTACACTAGTCACACCAGTTTTGCAAACGTGGGTGTGGCTATGTAAGTTTCATTTTTTACATGATTTTTGAAAGGGGTGAAAGTCCATTTTACCTAAAAAATTTCACACCAGCTTTTTGCTAGTGTAGAAATCGCAGAAATGGTTGTACATTTTTTTTCTTTTGTTTTTTTTGGAAAAAGGTGATATGTAATCAAGTAGTAAAAAAACAAATAATTAATATTAGAAATTGTTATTATAAAAAAAAGAAAATCTTTATGTTTTTCATGGTCACTGCATCTGAACGCACATTTAAAGTACTTACCTTCCAGACAGTAATGGACATGCTTAGGAAGGATCAGCGATTGTCTTTGGGTTAAATGGCTGTGTTGTGAGATTACCAAATACTGTGGCTAGCTTTTGTGAACTGGTATTTCCTGTTTGAGTTTTCTTCTTTTGCTTTCAGATCCAGTATTTCCATTTTTCTTCCTCCCACACATCCACCACACACTCATTGAAACATAAATGAGCTGCATCCATTCAAAAGACCTGTGGTTTTCAATCAAGGTGCCTACAACTGTTGCATTAGTTGAAGATTGATCCCTCTCCCACCAAGCGATCCCTCCAGCCATTGAAGCAGACAGGCTCCCTGTCATCAGCTGACTAGTGAGTCAGGTCTCGGCCGCATTGCAACCTGGGAAAAATCTGAGACAACAGTCATTTTGTATGCTGTTAAAAATAAATATTGGGGTGAAAATCCCAGAAGAATTGTGAGAAAAGCATCACACACAGGTACCGACACTATATTATGAACTACACTAACTTTACAGCCCCTGTAGCATAGTCAAATAAAATAAAAAATCCTGGAATACCCCTAGTTTAAGCCCTAGAAAAGCTAATTCTGTACAAAAGCTTTATTGAATATGCGCAATGTAATCAATAGCCATGGCTCACAAAATTATTTTAATAAGGTATAAATTTCAATGAAAATTCTGGAGATTTGATGACAATATGACTCTCGGCCTGCATCCTTTGGTTGACTGTAACAATCATTTTACCAACTTTTCGGTGTCACAGTTTTCCACTGATTCATCATCAGCCTCTATGTCATAAAAATCTGGCACGTCATTGGAAATGTGGATTTCAATTGTGCTAGCTTCAGAACCTAGCAAAACAAAAGAGACTGGAATTCAGGAAACCATTAATTGATTTATTCTCCTTATTTTATGGTTTTCTAATGTTTTTTTTTTTTGTTTGTTTGTGTTCGCATCAATATCAATCATATCTTTGTTTATGCTCATGGGTTGGCCACAAGGATTTTCTCCCTGTGTTCAAGTGTCAAGGAGGCTGGGCCAAACTGCTTCACATTGCATGGGATCTGAAGACAAGGCAAGGCACCCTGTATATCAATCAACTAGCTATAGGAGGGAAAGGGGACCCAAGAGAGAAGCGTTTTAGCAGTTTGGCCCTGCCTTCTTGACACTGGAGCACTAAGAGAAAATCAAGGGGAAAAAAAGTTTTGGCAAACCGGTCAACACTAACGGAGGTATGTTTGATATTGTCCTCCTGTCACCTATCTGACGGTGTCTGCAGCTGAAATCATAAATATGAGTGACAAATTTCCTTTACGGTTCACATTTTGCATTCAGATTCCTCTCTGTTAGTTATTTCAGTTAAAGAGTACCTGTCATCAATCCATATTTTCTAAACTAACTTAGATTCTAATACCCAACTACTCCTAACTACCCTCCTGCCCTTAAAGGAGAACTCCAGTGGCAACAAGTAGAAAACAAATGTTTTCAAATCAACTGGTGCCTGAAAGATAAACAGATTTGTAAATGACTTCTATTAAAAAAAATCTTAATCCTTCCAGTACTTATTACCTGCTGTATAAAACAAAGAAACTTATGAATTTCTTTTCTGTCTGACAACAGTGCTCTCTGCTGACACCCCTGTCTGTGTCATGAACTGTCCAGATTAGAATCATATCCCATAGAAAACTTCTCCTGCTCTGGACAGTTCCTGACACGGACAGAGGTGTCAGCAGAGAGCACTGTTGTCAGACAGAAAAAAACTTCACAAATGTCTCTGCAGTATATCTGTAATATACAGCAGCTGATAAGTACTGGAAGGGTTAATATTTTTAAATAGAAGTAATTTACAAATCTGTTTAATGTTCTTGCACCAGTTGATTTGAAAACATTTTTTTCCACCGGAGTTGCCCTTTAAAAAAAAACAAAAAAACACAAAACACTGAGCTTTAAAAAGCTCTGTATCATACCTTTCCCCTTGACCACAATGTGTAAGGTCTTGGCAGGAGAAAGTGGGCATTCCCCAGTAGGCACAACGTCACTGAAGCCTGGGAGAGCTGTGCCTCACCATGCCCCACACATAGGGGGAGATTTATCAAAACCTGTCCAGAGGAAAAGTTGCTGAGTTGCCCATAGCAACCAATCAGATCGCTGCTTTCATTTTGTAGAGGCCTTTTCAAAACTGAAAGAAGCAATCTGATTGGTTGCTATGGGCAACTCAGCAACTTTTCCTCTGGACAGGTTTTGATAAATCTCCCCCATAATTCCTGAGTTTGCTCTCCTGCCAGGCCGGGAGGAGACCAATATAACTGTTGACTTGTGGCAGGGAACAGAACAGAGCCCCCTAGTGGCTGTTTTTTTTAATCACATTAAAAAACATATAAAGGTTGAGAATGTTAAGGCTAGGTTCAGACTACGGAATTTCAGACAGAAAATCCGCTTGCTAAAATGTCTAGTGTAGTGAATGGGTTTCCGTTCACAAATTCCCACCTCGGAATTTGTGAAGCGGAAAATCCGCTTTGAAAATCCGCTTAGAAATTTCAGCCTGAAGAAAGGCGGTGCTTTTTCTTCAGGCGGAAATCCGTGCGGAACACATTGCAGTCTATTGGAGACTGCAGTGTCAGCGCGGTCCTAGAGCCGACTGATTCAGCCGGCGCTGGCCGCACTCGGAATCTCCGGGCGGAAATTTTCTGCCTGGAGATTCCGTAGTCTAAACCTAGTCTAACAGTAAGTAAATAGCAAAGTGTCTTATAATTACATAGAGAACAATATACTGAAAGTTAGTTTGGGGACAGGTACTCTTTAACAGGTAAGTTTTATACAATATCTAACAATCCAGAGTATTTGATAATCAGATCTCAATGAATCAATGACAAAAATAATTATTTTATTTTTCAATAAAAATCAAGTTCTTGATAAAGAAATCTAAGTTGTCTTGCAAGCTCGCTATTTAACATAGTTTTTTTTTCATGTATAATCTGTTTTTATTGATACCAACAGAGATAATACAGATAGAATACATGTCCACAATTAGAAAACCAATGCGTCATGGTGAGTAAAATTAAGACATGCTTGAACACATACATAGTTGCAAAACGGTATCAGATTTTTTTTTTGTATTTAACAAAGAAAAACTCAAACAACAGTAATGGCAATAGTTTTTTAGTCTGCCAGCACTTTTAAAGGGGCATTATGCTGCACAGCGTTTGGAACAAACTGTTAAGAACGCTGGAGCCGGTGCTGGGAGCTCGTGATGTCATAGCCCCGCCCCCTCATGATGTCACTCCCCGCCCCCTCAATGCAAGTCTATGGGAGGGGGTGTGACATCTGTCACGCCCCCTCCCATAGACTTACATTGAGGGGGTGGGGCGTGACATAATGAGGGGGCAGGGCTAAGATGTCACAAGCTCCTGCTGCCGGCTTCAGCGTTCAGAACAGTTTGTTCCAAACGCTGAGCAGCAGAGTACCCCTTCAAGCACTATAAAGAGATCGGGGAGGGTAGTGTTGCATGACTGAGATAAACATTGGCCCAGATTTACAAATAAAAAATGTGCTAAAATATTGGTGCAATCTGCACTGCTTTGCATGCTGTTCACTACTTTTACACCACTACATTATGTGGAAGATTTATCAAAACCTGTGTAGAGGAAAAGTGGTGTAGTTGCCCATAGCAACCAATCAAATTGCTTCTTTTATTTTAAAAGGGCCTCTAAAAAAGGAAAGAAGAATCTGATTGGTTGCTATGGGCAACTGCACCATTCTTACTCTACTCTTTTTGCAATTTATATGTTTTTTAGATACTGCCTGCTCTAACAAAGGGGGCATTGCATTGATAAAAGGGGGTATGGTTCCGGTAACGAGGAGGTGAAGCTTAGGATGTCACACTGTGGGAGAAATGTGGATACAATTTGAGCAGCCCACAAACTCTGTTAAAATTAGCACAGTCAGCGCTCTAGTGCTGCAGGAAGACATCGCACTGCATTGTTTAGTGTTTACAATCTAAATATTGCATATAATAGTCCCCTATGGAGACTAAAAAATTGTGAAAACAATTTAAAAAAAATGTTAATAAATGTGAATCAACCCCTTTCCTAATACAAGTTAAAATCACCCCCTTTTCGCATTATAATAAAATAATGTAAACAAAAATAAACATATGGGGTATCGCCATGTGTGTAAGTGTCCGAACTATTTAAATGTTAATTAAACTGCACGCTCAATGGCGTACACCTAAAAAAATACCAAAGTCCAGAATTTGTTATTTTTGTTCATGTCATATACCATAAAAAAGTCCAAGAAAAAAAAATGGTACTAAGCTGCAGAACCACACACAAACTGAGGACAGGGGTGGCACTGTTTTTGTAACAAATTAGCTCTGGTATTTTATTCATGGAGAACCACTTTAATTAATTTGGGTGGCATAACAGGGGCGGACATATCGCCTGTGCAGCCGATTCAGCTGCACAGGGGACCAGCGTGTAAGGGCGGCAGGTGGCGGCTGGCCCTACCATGGGACCGGGTGCCCATATGATGGGGCAACCAGTCTTGCCCTGTCACTAAACTGCTACGTACATCTGCCTGCGGGAACTTCCTTGCAGCGGTGCGCGTCCGCCAGAAAGTCCCCATATGGAGATGTAAATGGCGCAGGCCAGGTGAGTGAGTGAGTGTGTGTGTGTGTGTTGTGAGGGGGCAATGCTACCTAATGTGTGGAAACTATGCTACCTAATGTGGGGAAACGATGCTACTTTACCTAACATGGGGAAACAATGCTACACTACCTAATGTGGGGAAACTATGCTACCTAATGTGGGGGAACTGCTGTCTACCTAATGCAGATTAATATGAATCGCAGTGCAATTTTAAGGCATAGTACATTTTTCTTAAACTTTTTTTTTTTTTTGGGGGGGGGGGGCAGGCACATTCTTTACTTTACACAGGGGCCCTCTGCTGTCTGTTTCCATCCCTGTGGAATAATGGTTTTCAGGGGACACAGTGTTTATTGAATTTTAGGGGCATATATGTATATTAGTATATAAGCATTTTCTGGAGGTGTGAGTCACGGTTTTAAGGGCGACAGCATGGTGCGGTATTGTATTCAGACAGTGTGGTATGTGGAAGTACCATACTCAGAGGGAAAACTGTGCGGAGCTACTGGACTAAGGGTATTGCCAAACACTTTGAGATGGTGACAGTATGTGACATATTGACACAAAATGGTGGATGCGCTTTAGACACCCAGGTATAATTTTCTAACAACAGACTAACCCTTTAATTAGCAATTGGTATACTTGATTATTACAGTATAAATAATTTTATGCGGCGCATTAGACCGCATTTGTAGTAACATTTTTAATATACCCTGCATTTCGGTGTCCTTTACATCTATACACTTACGAGCTATGTTACAGTGAGGTGACAGGTTAGGGCTCATTCACACCTTTACCACGAGATATGTTTAAATGGTACCTGATCATATGCTGTGGTATTACCATAGACTTCCATTATTAATTTTGTCCCCTGTACGTTTGTGTACGATTTTATTGTGGGATAAAAAAGTTCTGCATGCACTACTTTTCTGTACCACAAACAAATCACATGCTGAGGTATACATTTTTTTCCCCATAAAAGTATATGTTTAAAATCCATGCAAATGGATACAAATATTCACCACAAACAAAAACGTATACCACAAAAATGTATGCAACATTGAGATAAATTAGTCTTCTTTTGGTACATATGCTTGAGGCATAGATGTGAACCTACCCATATCCCGATTATAATGAATATGGCCTATGTCCTGAATCTCCAGACACAGACTTGTGAGCTTGGAAAGTGAAGCATAAAATGTAAAAGTGCTTCAAAGTCAGTATAGGTTAGAAAAGAGAGACATAGAGTAGCCCTACTACAGATATGGCTAAACTGTGGATAGAAGGATAGAGCCTGTAGAAAAAGGGTGAAACAGGGCACAAATGAATTATTGTCCACCCAACAGCAATGGGCTCGTGGGGTGATCAGTGGTGTGTGTATTTTGAATGTCTCCCTTCTTCTGGTAGTGGGATATCCTATCTCATCCCTACATCAAGGGAATACTACCGTATATACTCGAGTATGAGCCGAGTTTTTCAGCACGATTTTTCGTGCTGAAAACGCCCCCCTCGGCTTATACTCGAGTGAACTCTCCGCCTGTCAATCCCTTCTCAGTGGTCTTCAACCTGCGGACCTCCAGATGTTGCAAAACTACAACTCTAAGCATGCTGGGTGTTGTAGTTCAAACCTCTAGAGGTCCACAGGATGAAGACCACTGTGGCATCTATCATCGTCCAGCCCCCCCCCCCTCTTTTGTTTTGTACTCACCTTCCCTAGGCGGGAAGTTAGGGTGAGCTGGTCCGAGCCATATATGCTGCAGGGACCATCCGGTGGGGATGGTTAGTCGTTGCGGGCTGTCCATTTTCACCGGGGGTCCCTCTAGTGACATTGCCTTGACGACGACGCACAGGGACGTTGCGCATGAACGTCCCTGTGCGTCGTCGTCAAGGCAACGTCATTAGTCCCGGGCAGGCCCAAAGTGCGGAGAAGAGGGCTCCCCGATGAAAATGGACAGCCCGCAACGACTAACCATCCCCACAGGACGGTCCCTGCAGCATAGATGGCCCGGACCAGCTCACCCTAACTTCCCACCAAGGGGAGGTGAGTAGAAAACAAAAGGAGGGGGCTGGATGATGACTAATGCCGCAGTGGTCTTCAACCTGCGGACCTCCAGAGGTTTCAAAACTTCAACTCCCAGCATGCCCGGACAGCCGATGGCTGTCCGGGCATGCTGGGAGCTGTAGTTTTGCAACATCTGAAGGTTCGCAGGTTGAAGACCATTGATGAAGGGATTGACAGGCAGTGATGATGAAGGGGGGGGGGGGGGATAATGATGGGGGTCTGGATGATGACGGGGGTCTGGATGATTACATGGGGGGGGATGATGTATTTCCCACCCTAGGCTTATAGTCGAGTCAATAACTTTTCCTGGGTTTTTGGGGTGAAATTAGGGGCCACGGCTTATATTCGGGTCGGCTTATACTCGAGTATATAAGTAGTTTACTACAATTGCATTTGTGGTAGAGAAAATATACAGATTCAATATTCTATAAATCTAAAAGTCTAAATCATTTTACAATAGCTACAAATTCAAAAAGCATTTTTTATTTTTTGTTTACTCAAATAGATTTTTTTCCCAGAACTTGTGATGAGACATAAATCCAATTTCATGTGTACATTTCACTCTTTTGAGATGTCGTGGAAAAACTGACAGAACTAAAGCAAATAAAGGTAGAGCCAACATTGTCCTTCATGTCTCACTTCAGACACTGCCCCAGTCAGCTACATAAACAGCAGTGTCTGAAGGGTTGTACAAATAAGGGTCATCTTGACTATTTCCTTTTAGCGTCTTCCGCAAATAGGGTACATAGACTACATCACCTCACCAGGGTAGATTTTTTTCGTAAAATAACAGAACATGAAAATTTTGCAGGTGTGTTCCTCCTCTTTGTGTTTGTCATTTGTCACATACTGTACATATTTATACAGAAGACTGTGCTCTTTACAAAGTATGACTCCATTGCTATAGAACACTTCAGTGAATTTAGTCGTCTGCACTAGAGCCCTGCATCGGGATTGAGATCCTGTGGGACCCAATAAAAAACTGGCGGTTGGTAACTAGGTAGTTGCGGGTGTACAGAACATACAGGGGGTCCTGAAAAATCCTGCGCAGACCCCCAAACTTCTGAAATGCCAAAGGGAGCTGAAGAAATGGCATAAGGGGGTAATGAAAATGGCACAGAGGGTACTATTTCTAAACCAATGTGTCCATGAAACAGGTTGCATCAGCCTTTGTAGTATGAAAGTGGCATGGATAGAAAGCAAATGATTAGTCAGGAAACCTGCTGTAACCATGAAATCAACCTTGCAGTAAAATAGGCGATAAAGATTTACAAAAGGTTGGGAACAGAAATAATATGAGTATATAGATAAGACATCATTTTCATTAGCTGAAGCTCAGCATCCTCCTCCCTGCATAGGTCACACAGCATGCCCAAAAAAAGCTCCCATTCTAATTAACTGAGGCTTTGGGCAGTCTATTGTTGTCTATGATCCATGGGTCCTGCGGTATAGCATATCAATACATGCAATTAAAATCAGTTCAGGCAAGATGGCAGCCACCATAAAAAATGTACTGATGAAGGAAATATTTCCACTTTAAGGCTATGTTCACGCATCAGAATTTCCGTGCCGGATTCCGCATTGGAATTTGGCACAGAGATTCTGCTGCAGCAGAGTCCTGTTGAATTTAACAGGATTCTGCTGTGCTGTGCACATGGCGGAATATCAGTGTCACAGGTTTCCGGCGTGGAAATTCCATTTTCCATGTCTGCAAAAAGAATAAACATGTTTATTCTTTCTGCAGACTCCGCACAGAATGCATAGCCTTCTATGAGACAGTGCATTCCTGATTCTCTGTGCAAACATTCCGCAGTATGAACATTGCCTGAACAAATGGCTGAAGAAATTTCCTTAAAGGGGTACTCCAGCGCTAAGACATCTTATCCCCTATCCAAAGGATAGGGGATAAGAGCCCTGATCACG
The DNA here is from genome assembly GCF_029499605.1 of Hyla sarda. Classification (NCBI taxonomy): domain Eukaryota; kingdom Metazoa; phylum Chordata; class Amphibia; order Anura; family Hylidae; genus Hyla; species Hyla sarda. Next base: position 418,591,456 of record NC_079190.1, read on the forward strand.
GGGGTCCCGCCGCTGGGGACCCCCGTGATCTTGCACGCAGCACCCCATTAGAATCATTCCCCGGAGCACGTTCGCTCCGGGTCTGATTACCGGCGATCACGGGGGCCGGAGCATTGTGACGTCACAGCCCCGCCCCTGTGTGATGTCACGCTCCACCCCCTGAATGCAAGCCTATGGGAGGGGGTGTGGCAGCTCCATAGGATAGGGGACAAGATGTCTTAGTGCCGGAGTACCCCTTTAAAAGTAAGTGTTGTGTCCCGGTACAAGACATGGTCCTGTACCATCTCTAGGTCCCCTCCGGAAGAGTCCCTGCAGTCCATAGGACTCTCCTGCAGGGCTCACCCCTTGCTCACCTTCTGTTAATGCATTGTAAATGTGTTGTGTACATATTGTTCATTATACATAAAGTTCTTGGTTAGTCATGTGAACCACTGTCATGTGACACTACCCAGAGTGCCATGGGCACAGGAACCACAGGCTTAGCAACCAATGGGCTTTAGTCCAGCCCCCCAGTATATAAAGGGCTGTAGTCTCTCAGTTAGCTCTCTTTCCTCTTAGTTACTTGCTACAAAGCAAGCACAATCTCTGCATCTACTAAATTCATTTAATCTAGGCCAAAGCCTAAAGAACCTGCAGCCACTTCAAAACATGAGTTATCAAGCTCTATCTACAATTCTAGTGACTACTACCCAACTCAAGAATGATATTAGTAGCACAGTAGCCTGCATAAATCATCTCAATACTACAAGTACCAGCAAGCCTGTGAGGTATCCTGCATCCTGGTTGCCTCTAGAGAAACTGCATATTTGTAAAGACTGTTTAATAAGAATTTCAAGTAAAAGTTCCAGTTATTGGCATAATTCCTGCTGTGGACATTCTTTTATTGAAGACCGTTTTGGGTTGGTTGACGGCGGTTACCATACCGGAATAACCACATCCTGGCGTCACAACTAATCCGGGGTTAATAACACCTTACCCCACAGGGTTAATAACACCAGACCCTGCTACACCATTGCAACACCCCGACACCACATAAGGAAGTATGCATTTAACTCATATAGGCCCAGATTTATCAAACTGTGTGAGAGAAAAAAATGGAGAGATTTCCCAACAGCAACCAATCACAGCTCAGCTTTCACTTTACCAGAGCTCATTAGCTGAGCTGTGATTGGTTGCTGTGGGAAAATCTCTGCACTTTTTCTTTAACACAGTTTGATAAATCTGGGCCATTGTAGATCTAAGAGGGAACATTTGGAAACACTAGAAAAAAGCAACAATAGCATTCAAAAGGTCCCCCCCCCCCCCATGTGAAAAACATGTACCAGGTCCCCCTATCATGAGCCATTTAGAATTCTAGTCTCCATTTCCCAAGTGCAACTCCACCCACTTTAACTACACCCTTTGGTCCACCATGCTTGGTCTTGGGGTACGTTCACATGAGCAGATCCCCAGCATATTTTATGCTGCGGATTCACCGCTGAAGGACCGCTGTATGCTGTCTTTACATCTGCCTGTTCGTAGCAGCAAAACGCCGCTTTGTGTAGACACACTGCAATGTGCGAGTGCGCAGTAAACTCGCACTTCGCGGCAGCTCTCGGCCTAGCTCATAGAGCAGTGTGCGAATACACTGCGCATACACAGCGACTTGCACATCGCGTCAATGTGTCTGTTCGTAGCAGCATATTGCCGCTCCGAGAAGGCACATGTAAAGTCACCATACAGCGGTCTTTTTGCGGCGGATCCGCAGCGTAAAATACGCTGGGGATCCGCTCGTGTGAACGTACCCTTAAACTACAAATAGAGAATTGATTACTGGATTGGTCGTGCTTCCATCATTCATTGGCCGCATATCACCTATTACAGAGGAAATTTGCAGCTGACAAAATATTTTTTTTTCTTTTTTTTTTGCAGGATTAGCTTGTGCATCAATTCATTGCCTATCCTACTGTATAATAGGGACCCTTAGACTTTTCTGAGGTTTATGAAAAAAAAAAAATATATATATATATATATATATATATATATATATATATATATGCCCCTTATAATGCTTTATATTCTATATAGTTTGCAAAGCAACATAAAACAGTACAGGGTTAAGGAAGAGGAGTATATTAACAAAAGTGTTAATGGGATTTTTATTTTATTTTATTTTTTTGTGCATAATACAAATGTATTACTGTTTCTTTAACATTTTGATAATATGATAATATACAGCTAGGCAGTGCCAAATTCACCAGGAAAGTAAGGTATGGAGTACCTGTCAATTAAAAAAAAAACGTTTGAAATGTCACAGACATAATAAAAGCTTTGATCGGTCGGTATCTTAGTGCTGAGGCCCCCACCAATCTTTCGCACGGTAGCGCCTCACTCCTTGGCTTGCAGTGATCACCATTCAGATTATCTAGACTAGTAAAGCCATCTAGTGAAGCTGAATAGAAATCGTTGCGAGGCGGAGAGTAAAGTGAGTGATAGCGCACTTCCCTTGCTCGTCCGAATGATCAGTGGGGGCTTCCGCACTTTGACCTTGGTTGATCAAAACTTTTCATATGTCTCTGCATGTTAACTGTTTGTTAAATGACAGATATGCTTTCATGAGCCCTGGTTCAAGCTATATGCCTTCCTTCTTGTGTGTACAGGTTGGAAATACACTTGGTCCAATGTATCTTTTTCTCAGCTGATATCAGTAGTTTGGATGCTCATATAGAGGTAAGTGACTGATAACTACCATCCTTGGTAAATTGGAGAATTTCTGGTTATCCTCTCAGCTATACTCCCATTACCTTCAGAAAGTATGCTTAGTGCTTCATCGGTCTGCTGGCTATTCTCCATTTCTGCCTTGTTAGAGTCCTGGATGTAGCCAGGATAGTTTAGGAAGGAACCAATGGCGCCATTGCGTGCCAACTCTGCAGCAGATGAGCTGGACATATGATCCCATGGGATTTCTTTTTGCTGAGACCTGAAACTAATGCTCCAACCTGTCCACCCGTAAAATGCCAGAGAAAACAGAAATCCCTGCATTGGATTCAGTATACCCTAAAAGAGAAGAAAAATTGTTGAGATTATGCAGTAATGTGACATAGCATACATGCATGTGTGCACCAAAATACTGGGTTTACATGTGTATGCCATATGTAAACATTGTTCTATATAAAAAATAAATAAATAAATAAGATACTGTTTGTGTTTGTTTGTTTTTTGCCATTTGTCAACACTAAGTCCAGACATATTCAGTTTTGTATTAGCATCTCATACACTGACAACGTGTTTTTACGTCTGCACGTCCTATCAACAGCTAAGTGACAATTTACTCTAACTCAAAGTGACATACAGTAAAATAATAATTATGGGGGAGATTCATTAAAACTTGTACAGAGGCAAAGTTGACCAGTTACCTATAGCAACCAATCAGATTGCTTCTTTAATTTATTAAAAGGCCTCTGAGAAATGAAAGAAGCGATCTGATTGGTAGTAATGGGCAACTGGTCAACATTTTGTCTGCACAGGTCTTGATGAATCTCCCTTTTAGCTCAATTTCAAAGAAAGGAGAAAAATGCTGTTAACTCTTTAAGGACCCAGAATATTTTCACTGTAGGACCCGGCCATTTTTTGCACATCTGACCACTGTCATTTTAAGCATTAATAACTCTGGAATGCTTTTACCTTTCATTCTGATTCTGAGATTGTTTTTTCGTGACATATTCTACTTTACGTTAGTGGTAAAATTTTGTCGATACTTGCATCGTTTCTTGGTGAAAAATTCCAAAATTTTATGAAAAAAATTAAAATTTTGCATTTTTTTAACTTTGAAGCCCTCTGCTTATAAGGAAAATTAATATTCCAAATAAATTATATATTGACTCACATATAGAACATGTCTACTTTATGATTGCATCATAACGTTGACATATTTTTACTTTTGGAAGACATCAGAGGGCTTCAAAGTTCAACAGCAATTTTCAAATTTTTAACAAAATTTTCAAAATCAAAATTTTTCAGAGACCAGTTCTGTTTTGAAGTGGATTTGAAGGGCTTTCATATTAGAAATGCCCCACAAATGACTCCATTATAAAAACTGCACCCCCCAAAGTATTCAAAATGACATTCAAAAGATTTGTTAACCCTTTAGGTGTTTCACAGGAATAGCAGCAAATTGAAGGAGAAAATTCAAAATCTTCATTTTTTACACTGGCATGTTCTTGTAGACCCAGTTTTTAATTTTTTACAAGGGGTAAAAGGAGAGAAATCTTCCTAAAATGTGTAGCCCAATTTCTCTCGAATAAGGAAATATCTCATATGTGTATGTCAAGTGTACGGAGGGCACAGTAGAGGGCTCAGAAGGGAAGGAGCGACAATGGGATTTTGGAGAGTGAGTTTTTCTGAAATGGTTTTTGTGGGGCATGGAAGAGTATCGGTCCCGTGGTCCCGAGAAAAAAGAAGTGCTTCTATGGGCGCTCACCTCCGTCACAGGTGTAGTCCGTCACAGGTATGTGGATGTTTCCAAGAACTTAGTGAAATAAAACCGCTTGGACACGGATGTATTTAGAAAATAAAAAGAAGGTTTATTCCTTCAGCATGTAATACAGCAACGCGTTTCGAGGGGCGGGGACCCCCTCTTCGTCAGGCTATCTGATTGGGCAGTGCGGATGTCCTTTATTTATACCTCATTTGCCCGCGAAAATCACATATATGTGTTACATAACATGAAATAAAAAATAATAAAAATCTATAGAAAAGAAGACATTTACATTATCATTGGAAGTGAGCATTCTTTAAAATAACCCACAGGTGGTCAATTTGACTAACCCTTATATTTTGCACCTTGTCTTGTATTGCATATGTAATATGTAATGATTCTGCAGACGTCGGGCCATTTCAAACGCTCTCCCTTCGGAGATCTGCAGTGGCTGGGTGAGAGGTCTGAGGCACCAATCGCCGGTCCATCCACACATCCGTCATCCTGGCCGCTAATTGGATGGGGGACCGGCGTCGATGAGTCAAAAGAAGAGAGCGACACCGGTGTGACCGAGACCGGACCTTTGCAGTAGGTCAAACAGAAATGCAAAGCAGCCCGCGACGGAGACATATAAAGAAGGGGGGACATAGCTTGCCCAGTCAATGTGTGATGACACCGGCATGTAATAGTGCTGCCCCTCGGCAGGGCAATTCCCTGAATCTTCATAAGCATACATTTAAATTTTAAATATTAAATACAGAAACCCATTTCCCCATACAAGGATAATTACATTTATTTTAATGATTATGAATACACATATGTGTATTTATATATACATACACACACATACATGCGCATAGTGGATGGATGTGTACTTTTCAGCTATTTGTTTCGTTTTGATTCAGTTTGTTTGTTATGGTTGTTGTGTCGGTATGTTATCTATTTCATCTTTTTAAGATATTAATTCCACCGCTTCATTTAGCCCATGTGGTTGTAACGTCTGGAGGCTGTAAATCCAGAACATTTCTTTGCGTGACAGGATTTCAAGCCTATTTTTCTTTCCCGGTGGAATGTGCTCAATTGGGGTTATGGATATGGCTGCCATGTTTCCCTCATGCATCAGGCTCAGATGTCTAGATAGGCTATGGTGCATGAATCTCTTCTTCATGTTGGAACGGTGCTGATTCAATCTCAAGTGTAATAGTTGTGTTGTTCTTCCAACATATTGTTTGCCACATTGGCACTCTATGAGGTAGATGACATATTCTGTTTGGCATGTCATCAGATGTTTGATGGGAAAGCTTTCACCCGAATGGGTACTGGAAAAACATTTTTGGTTATGGCGTATGGTAAAGCAACATAGGCATCTAGGTTTTCTGCATTTGTAAGTTCCCATGTTTCCAGTTTTGTCGTTTACCCATTCGGGTGAAAGCTTTCCCATCAAACATCTGATGACATGCCAAACAGAATATGTCATCTACCTCATAGAGTGCCAATGTGGCAAACAATATGTTGGAAGAACAACACAACCATTACACTTGAGATTGAATCAGCACCGTTCCAACATAAAGAAGACATTCATGCACCATAGCCTATCTAGACATCTGAGCCTGATGCATGAGGGAAACATGGCAGCCATAACCCCAATTGAGCACATTCCACCGGGAAAGAAAAATAGGTTTGAAATCCTGTCACGCAAAGAAATGTTCTGGATTTACAGCCTCCAGACGTTACAACCACATGGGCTGAATGAAGCGGTGGAATTAATATCTTAAAAAGATGAAATAGATAACATACCGACACAACAACCATAACAAACAAACTGAATCAAAACGAAACAAATAGCTGAAAAGTACACATCCATCCACTATGCGCATGTATGTGTGTGTATGTATATATACATACACATATGTGTATTCATAATCATTAAAATAAATGTAATTATCCTTGTATGGGGAAATGGGTTTCTGTATTTAATATTTAAAATTTAAATGTATGCTTATGAAAATTCAGGGAATTGCCCTGCCGAGGGGCAGCACTATTACATGCCGGTGTCATCACACATTGACTGGGCAAGCTATGTCCCCCCTTCTTTATATGTCTCCGTCGCGGGCTGCTTTGCATTTCTGCTTGACCTACTGCAAAGGTCCGGTCTCGATCTCACCGGTGTTGCTCTTTTCTTTTGACTCATCGATGCCGGTCCCCCATCCAATAAGCGGCCAGGATGACAGATGTGTGGATGGACCGGCGATCGGTGCCTCAGACCTCTCACCCAGCCACTGCAGATCTCCGAAGGGGGAGCGTTTGAAATGGCCCGACGTCTGCAGAATCATTACATATTACATATGCAATACAAGACAAGGTGCAAAATATAAGGGTTAGTCAAATTGACCATCTGTGGGTTATTTTAAAGAATGCTCACTTCCAATGATAATGTAAATGTCTTCTTTTCTATGGATTTTTATTATTTTTTATTTCATGTTATATAACACACATATGTGATTTTCGCGGGCAAATGAGGTATAAATAAAGGACATCCGCACTGCCCAATCAGATAGCCTGACGAAGAGGGGGTCCCCGCCCCTCGAAACGCGTTGCTGTATTGCATGCTGAAGGAATAAACCTTCTTTTTATTTTCTAAATACATCCGTGTCCAAGCGGTTTTATTTCACTAAGTTCTTGGAAACATCCACATACCTGTGACGGACTACATCTGTGATGGAGGTGAGCGCCCATAGAAGCACTTCTTTTTTCTCGGGACCAAGGGACCGATACTCTTCCATTCAAGTGACCGACCTCCGCCGTTGAGAACGGGTCTAGTGCCGGCTGCACTCCTCCAATCTGCGTCCCCCAGAATAGTGGGAAACAAGCGTCTACTGGTGTTGTGCCCACGGTACAACACAGAAAGGTGAGCATACCTAACATATCAACCTAAAATGTTAATCTGAATCGGCTGCTCCCCCCTTCTTTGGAGCCGACATCCATTTTTAATTTAATTTTTTTCTTATACACTCAGAATATCTATTTTTTTACTACGCTTAGATGCGCATTGTGTCTCCTCTGTCTTTTTCTATATATTTTGTGGGGCATGTCACATTTAGGAAGCCCCTATGGTGCCAGAACAGCAAAAAAAAAAAAAAAAACACATGGCATACTATTTTGGAAACTACACCCCTCAAGGCACGTAACAAGGGGTCCAGTGAGCCTTAGCACCCCACAGGTGTTTGACGACTGTTTGTTAAAGTTGGATGTGTAAGTGATTTATTTATTTTTTTTCCACTAAAATGCTAGTTTTCCCCAAAATTTTTAATTTTTACAAGGGATAATAGGACAAAATACCCCCCAAAATTTGTAACCCCATCTCTTCTGAGTATGGAAATACCTCAAGTGTGGACGTCAAGTGCTCTGCTGGCGCACTACAATGCTCAGAAGAGAAGGAGTCACATTTGTCTTTTGAAAAGCGAATTTTGCTGAAATGGCTTTTGGAGGGCATGTCACATTTAGGAAGCCCCTATGGTGCCAGAACAGCAAAAAAAAAACACATGGCATACTATTTTAGAAACTACACCCCTCAAGGAACACATCAAGGGGTACAGTGAGCCTTAAAACCTCACAGGTGTTTGACGACTTTTTGCTCAAGTCGGATGTGTAAAGGAAAAAACATTTTTTTTTTACTAAATTGCTGGTTTTCCCCCACATTTTATATTTTTACAAGGGGTAATAGGAGAAAATGACCCCCAAAATTTGTAACCCCATTTCTTCTGAGTATGGAAATACCTTATATGTGGATATAAGGTGCTCTGCGGGCGCACTACAATGCTCAGAAGAGAAGGAGCACCATTGAGCTTTTGAAGACAGAATTTGGTTGGAATAGAAGTCGGGGGCAATGTGCGTTTACAAAGCCCCCCGTGGTGCCAGAACAGTGAACCCCCCCCACGTGACCCCATTTTGGAAACTACACCACCCACAGAATTGAATAAGGGGTGCAGTGAGTATTTACACCTCACTGGCGTTTGACAGATCTTTGGAACAGTGGGCTGTGCAAATGAAAAATTAAATTTTTCATTTTCATGGACCACTGTTCCAAAAATCTGTCAGACACCTGTGGGGCATAAATGCTCACTGTACCCCTTATTACATTACGTGAGGGGTGTAGTTTCAAAAATTGGGTCATATGTGGGGGGTCCATTGTTCTGGCTCTATGGGGGCTTTGTAAACACACGTAGCCTTCAATTCCGGACAAATTTTATCTTCAAAATCCCAATGGTGCTCCTTCTCTTCTGAGCATTGTAGTTCGCCCGCCGAGCACTTTACATCCACATATGGGGTATGTTCTTACTCAGAAAAAATGGGGTTACAAATTGTGGGGGGCTTTTTTCCTATGTTTCCATCTGAAAATGAAAAATTTTGGGTAACACCAGCATTTTTGTGAACATTTTTTTTTTTTTCATTTTTCCATCCAACTTTAATGAAAATTCGTCAAACACCTGTGTGGTGTAAAGGTTCACTATACCCCTTGTTACTTTCTGTGAGGGGTGTAGTTTCCAAAATGGGGGTCACATGTGGGTATTTATTTTTTTGCGTTCATGTCAGAACCGCTGTAAAATCAGCCAGCCCTGTGCAAATCACCAATTTAGGCCTCAAATGTACATAGTGCGCTCTCACTCTGGAGCCTTGTTGTGCGCCCGCAGAGCATTTTACGCCCACATATGGGGTATTTCTGTACTCAGGAGAAATTGCGTTACAAATTTTGGGGGGCTTTTTTTCCTTTTAACACTTGTGAAAATAAAAAGTAAAGGACAACGCCAGCATGTTAGTGTAAAATTTTACATTTTTTTACACTGACAGGCTGGTGTAGCCCCCAACTTTTCCTTTTCATAAGGGGTAAAAGGAGAAAAAGCCCCCCAAAATTTGTAACGCAATTTCTCCCGATTACGGAGATACCCCATATGTGGCCCTAAACTGTTTCCTTGAAATATGACAGGGCTCTGAAGTGAGAGAGCGCCATACGCATTTGAGGACTAAATTAGGGATTGCATAGGGGTGGACATAGGGGTATTCTACGCCAGTGATTCCCAAACAGGGTGTCTCCAGCTGTTGCTAAACTACCAGCATGCCTGGATAGTCAGTGGCTGTCCGGAAATGCTGGGAGTTGTTGTTTTGCAACAGCTGGAGGCTCCTTTTTGGAAACACTGCCGTACAATACATTTTTCATTTTTATTGGGGGGACAGTGTAAGGGGGTGTTTATGTAGTGTTTTACCCTTTATTATGTGTTAGTGTAGTGTAGTGTAGTGCAGTGTTTTTAGGGTACATTCACTCGGGCGCAGGTTTACAGTGAGCTTCCCGCTACAAATTTGCGCTGCGGCGAAAAATTTGCAGCAGCTCATACTTGAAGCAGGAAACTTACTGTAAACCCGCCCGTGTGAATGTACCCTGTACGTTCACAATGGGGGGCAAACCTCCAGCTGTTTCAAAACTACAACTCCCAGCATGTACTGACAGACCGTGCATGCTGGGAGTTGTAGTTTTGAAACAGCTGGAGGTTTGCCCCCCCATGTGAACGTACAGGGTACATTTAGCTGGAGGCACACTGGTTGGAAAACCTTCAGTTAGGTTCTGTTACCTAACTCAGTATTTTCCAACCAGTGTGCCTATAGCTGTTGCAAAACTACAACTCCCAGCATGTACTGATCGCCGTAGGGCATGCTGGGAGATCTAGTTATGCAACAGCTGGAGGGATCGCAACTACAACTGCCAGCATACCGAGACAGCTGTTTCTGCATGCTGGGATTTGCAGTTTTGCAACATCTGGAGGGCTACAGATAGAGACCACTGCACTGTCATCTCCAAACTGTGGACTTCCAGATGTTGCAAAACTACAAATTCCAGCATGCACAGACAGCAAACAGCTATGTGGGCATGCTAGGAGTTGTAGTTTTGCAAGATTTAGAGTGCTACAGTATAGAGATCACTGTGCAGTGGTCTCTAAACTGTACACCTCCAGCTGTTGCAAAACTGCATCTCCCACCATGCCCAGCAGCTGTCTGGGCATGCTGGGAGTTGTAGTTTTGCAACATCTGGAGGGCTACAGTCTCAGACTGTAGCCCTCTAGATGTTGCTAGGCAACTTATCGGCTTCCGTCGGAACCAGGGAGCCGTCCTCTTCTGCTGCACGACATCGCCTCCTGCGCCGATCACCGCCACCGATCCCGTCCTGCAGCTTCCACCGACGGGTAAGTGGATCTTCGGCGTTCGGTCCCCGTCGTTTCCCCGTCCTGCCCCGCCTATTGTGGGTGGGCAGGACGGGGAAAACTAAAGTAAACCCCCCCGCCCCTGATCTGCTATTGGTGGTCGCGTCTAGACCACCAATAGCAGAGATAGGAGGGGTGGCACCTCTGCCACCTCACTCCTATCGCTAGAGGGGGATCGTGGGTGTCTTAGAAAACCGCGATCCCCCTCATATTCCGGGTCACCGGGTCACCATAGACCCGTATGACCCGGAATCGGCGCAAATCGCAAGTGTGAATTCACTTGCGATTTGCGCCGATCGCCGACATGGGGGGGTCTGATGACCCCCCTGGGCATTTGCACGGGGTGCCTGCTGATCGATATCCGCAGTCACCCCGTCCCGGTCCCCACCCGGCGCGCGGCAGGGACCGAAATTCCCACGGGCATACATGTACGCCCTGGGTCCTTAAGACCCAGGTACAGAAGGCGTATCCATACGCCCTAGGTCCTGTACGGGTTAAAGGAGTATTCTGCCCCTAGACATCTTTTCCCCTATCCAAGGGATAGGAGATAAGATTTCTGATCACGTGGGGGGGGGCGTGATCTCCGGGGTGCCACTGCAGCGTTCTGAACACAACTTCCCTGTTTGTGACATCACACCACGCCCCTCCACTCATGTCTAGTACATAGCTGCCATGACTCCTCCCATAGACATGAATGGAAGGGGTGTGAAGACTGTGGTCGCCAGTCATCCGGCATGGAGCAGTATTCACTCCATGCACCAGTTGTCTGGCGGGCCATGCCGGAGATCGCATGGGGTCTTTTGGATAGGGGATAAAAAGTCTAGGGGCAAAGTACCCCTTTAACTCTGTAAGTAAAAAACAAAATTATGAAACTTTGTATGACTGTAGGGTTAGGTTCACACTACATTTTGCTCCTGTTTTAATTGTACATTTTTTTTATAATAAAAAAAAATGGCTGAAGAAAAGTGGGATGTCACTTATTTCAGAAGGAAATTACAAGGATGCTGCAATGAATGACAATGGGGATAATCCTTGAGCAAAACTGCTGCAGACTTGTTGCACCATAGCAAGAATCCACATACCCTTGTGAAATCACTGTGGATGACATCAGTGCACTACAACAGGCGCTGTATTGGGACAATGTAGCTGGCCATGATAGGGTTACATTATGGTTTATTTTGTTATGGGGCACAGTAACTAATTTAATTATGTAAGCACTATGGCTGGATCGGTAATGGGAACAGAGTAAAAAAAAATCTGTGCAAAAGATCTGTCTCTGGTTTGACATCATTCATGAAGTGGCACTGGGGGTGATGAAATGGCACAAGGGGAAAGCAGCCACACTTGTAATGCCGATACTGGTATAACGTCATGCATCGTAGGACACACAATGGGATAAGTGCGAATGGCGGTATGGCGAGGAGTGTGTCACCAGAATATGCATTTCTAAAAAGAGAGTCATCAATATAAAAAGTTTAGAAGCAAAAGGATAGAAGTAACCCTATCAAATAGCTGAAGAACCTTTCATCTTCAAATACTGTATAATACAAGCCATTACTGTAAAGAGATTAATTTAAAGGGGTACTCCTGTGGAAAACATTTTTTTTTTCCAAATCAACTGGTGCTAGAAAGTTAAACAGATTTGTAAATCACTTCTATAAAAAAAAAAAATCTTAATCCTTCCAGTACTTATCAGCTGCTGTATACTCAAGTGGAAGTTGAAAGGAGTGCAGTGGTCCCTCAACATACGATGGTAATCCGTTCCAAATGGACCATCGTTTATTGAAACCATCGTATGTTGAGGGATCCGTGCAATGTAAAATATAGGACAGTGGTCTACAACCTGTGGACCTCCAGATGTTGCAGAACTACAACACCCAGCATGCCCGGACTACAACGGGAGTTGTAGTTTTGCAACATCTGGAGGTCCACAGGTTGAAGACCACTGGTATTGGAGGTTGTACTCCCGTGTCCCCGCCGCTCCGGACCGTCACCGTTTGTCACCGCTGCCCTGGATGTCGCCTTCCATTGCTGTCGCCGCATCCCCGGGGTGTCCCCGACTCTCCGGCAAGGCCTCTGCTCCCCTGGCATCTTCGCTCTCCGTTGCCACTATCACATCGTTACGCACGCCGCTCCTACTGGATGACGGGACGGCGTGCGCAGCAACGTGATGACGACGATGGAGAGCGCCAACGATGCAGGGGATCCCGAAGAGGACGCGCCGGAGCCCCGAGGACAGGTAAGTGATCGTCAGCGGACCATACGGGGCACCGTAAATGGCTATGCGGTCGCAGCTGAAGCAGTCTCCGCTGCCGGATAGCCGTTTATGCGATGGCCCGACATACAAAAGCATCGTATGTTGAAATGATCGTATGTCGGGGCCATCGTAGGTCGGGGGGTCACTGTACAAGCAAATCCCCATAGTAAACCTCTTCTGCTCCAGACAGCTCCTTACACGAACAGAGGTGTCAGCATAGAGCACTGTGGTCAGACTGGAAAGAAAATCCCAACTTCCTCTGGAGCATACAGCAGCTGATAAGTACTGGAAGGATTAAGATTTTTTAACAGAAGTAATTTACAAATCTATTTACAAGAGAGAATTGGGGCTCAGGGTAAAGGATGTATGGACACAACTGGCTTGTTATATTAAATATTGGTATTTATTATGTTATCAAATGCTAAAAATCTACTTATTTCAATTATAAAACGTGGTAAGTACCATGATCCACAGGGCCCTCGTAGAGCCACGGCACTCCCTACAAATAATTAAGTAGTGTAATGTTATATATATATATATATATATATATATATATATATATATATTGTTAATAAAGCATGATAATCCTACTGAGACCAATCAAAATGTATAAAATAACTAAAAAAGTTCAATTAAAACAGATCGTCCTCTTTAAAATTGAGACCCCTTTGTATGATGGTAACTAATAGCAACCAGTGAAGTTAAAATGTATAGCAAATTGTCCAAAATTGAATAAGTCTTTTAGTGAATAGCTTCATGGGTCAGTATCCAGTTCATAAAGTACATCAATGTCCTGCAGCGCTGTTGTGGATATATGTCACATAGTGGAAAAGTTGCAAAATTGTTGCCGGCAATTATAACAATTGTAACAGTTAGTAGCAACACTGTGGGTGGTTTGGCAGATAATGATTACAGTAGTGAGCGGTAAAGTGATACAATTATGCTCACCGCCCCGGGACCGATGTTTGTCAGGATGCTGTTGCTCTCTGGGGATGCTACGATCCCTCCTGCGATCCCTCCTGCAGTCTCTCCTGGATACTGGGCTGCAGAAAACACCGTTGAATCTCTCACTGCGGTAGAGGACACTGCTGGGAGACTCCTATGATAGTAGTGCCGTGGCTGGCGGTGGGCTCCAGGTTTTGTAGCTCCAGCGCTTGTGTTCTGAATAGCGTCCGCATCCTCGTGGCTTCAAGGAGCGCGTACGTGACTGGCAACTGACCGGGTAGGACACCAATGTTTGTGGGGCTCACAGAGGATTAGTGGGGATGGTCTCAATGGTAGTCTTTGGGGGGCTGGACGCGTTTCAAGTCTATACTCAGACTTTTCTTCAGCAGCTATATAAATTATATATGGTTCCCGTCTCAGACTTAAGCTTATATATAATTAACTCCTCCTCTAACAAATTTGTCACTTCCAGTGTAAATACATAGTAGTAGTATCGGAATGAATGGGATTCGTAATATCAATATTAGTAGTGATAATACAACCTAGAAAATGGTTATATTTTGTTTATAATGCAACAAGGTGCATATAGATTAGCTAATAAATATAACTTATAAAATATATGACCTATATACACTGGAAGTTGGACAAATCCTACTTATAATAATAAATATGTATGAGATCAGTGAATATGATAGAAACTGTAAATCTAGATACATATAAATAGTGAAAAATACATAAATATAATTATATATAAAGATCTATAATATATATATATATATATATATATATATATATATATATATATAAATGGATATTGAAAATATAATAAATAGAAATATAATTGTACACCAAGACACAAGATAATATATGAAATAGTGATTAAATTAAGAATAATACACTTATAGATATATCTGTAAAAATGTGTAAATAATCTAGTAGAAATAATTATTATACAGTATCAAATACAATTTATATGTTGTGAACTATGATGCAATGTATAAAGATGATCGAACTGTCTTGTGTAAATGGGGACTTATATGTGTATATAATGTATATAAAAGTGAATGTGAATGGTGATGATATCATAAATATTGTGGTAAATATTAAGTAGAGACATATGAAGAAATCGGCATATGGAACTAAACACAAAGTATGCATGTGGGTCTCAATATTAAATAGCTGTATAATAATAAATATGTATTAATATAATATAAAATATATATATATATAAAAAAAAAATAGAATATATAATAATAAAAAATAAATAAACATGAGCAAAATAGGACTAAAATGGGACTACAAAATAATGAGAAGTGGGTCCGTCTCAATGAAGGGTCCGTCGTGGTGCTGATAATACAGCCAGACGCACGACGGACCGTCTAAAGGGACCCCCTTATCTTGTATGCTATTCTAAAAAGCCAAACAGTTCAATATCATTAGTCAGGCCTTTAGGGGCCATTGATCCAAATTCAAAAAACATTTCAGTACTCCGCCCTAGACATCTTACTGACAAAATTACCACCTCGCCAGTCTGGTTTGATATTTTTGAAGGGCTACATATTTTAGGTTATTGGTGTTGCCTTGATGGAAGAGTTTAAAATGCGCTTACAAGGTATGTTTATCATTTTGTTTTTTGATATTATATCTATGCTCAAGAATGCGTGTTTTCAGAGCACGGGAAGTAGGTCACACGTACTGCTTGTGACATGGACATTGAATTAAATATATAACACCCTTGCTAGCGCAGTTTAAAAAATATTTTATGGTGAAATTAAAATCATTGGCTGTAGATTTAACCAAGATTGTTCTTTTTTCAAATTTCGTGGCTTTACAATTTGGGCATTGCTCACACCTAAAGAAGCCCTTCAAATCGACCAGAGTGGGTTCTGGATTTGTGTGGGATTTATTCTGACGAACTGTCGGAGCTATTTTGATTCCTAAATTAGGAGCTTGGGTATATACGATAGGTGGTTTTTCTGGAATTAAGTCTCCTATCGTTTTATCTTGTTGGATCAATGGCCAATATCTCCTTATAATTGTTTCAATTTTATGGTATTGGGTGTTAAAAGGGATAATTAATTTGGCACTGTCTGTGGTGGCATTGGTGATTGGCTCTAATTTTTTTGTTTGAAAGAAAGTAGCTTTGTCTAGACTGCATATTTTTTTCCAAAGATTGTTCTATTTTATCTGGTGGGTATTGTTTATCTGAAAATTGTTGAGTAAGTCCTTTGGCTTCAATTTCAAATTGCTCATTGGCAGTACAATTTTGTTTTAACCTACGAAATTGGCTGGTAGGCACATTTGTGAGCCAACGAGGGAGATGACAACTAGTGTGCAAAATGAAGCCATTTTTTGCAACAGGCTTCCTGAATGTGCTTCAGATCAGACTATCATTTTTAGCGGTAATACATAAATCTAAAAACTCCACGGATGTTGTGCTAATATGAGGCGTAAAATTAAAGTTAAAATTATTGTGATTGAGTGATGTTAAAAAATTATCTAGTTCAACTTTGGATCCTCGCCAAATAAAAAAGATATCATCAATGTACCTATGCCATGACACCAGACTCAATTTTAAAGAGGACGATCTGTTTTAATTGAACTTTTTAGTTATTTTATATATTTTGATCGGTCTCAGTAGGATTATCATGCTTTATTAACATTATATATATATATATATATATATATATATATATATATATATAGCATTATTGTATATCTATTTTATCCACTACTTAATTATTTGTAGGGAGTGCCGTGGCTCTACGAGGGCCCTGTGGATCACGGTACTTGCCACGTTTTATAATTGAAATAAGTAGATTTTTTATGATTTGATACCGGTAACATAATAAATACCAATATTTTATATAACAAGCCAGTTGTGTCCATACATCCTTTACCCTGAGCCCCAATTCTCTCTTGTAAATAGTACTATTTTTTATTTCACCTTGGGTATAGGTGTTACTGTTGGGTAGCCCGGGTTGCTATTGGTTACGGTCTGAACATAGAGCCACTCCAAGTCCTTCTTTCAAATTTACAAATCTGTTTAACTTTCTTGCACCAGTGGATTTGAAAAAAGAAAATGTTTTCCACCGGAGTACCCCTTTTAAAAGTCTAGACATCAGAGCGTACATGCAGCAAGATTAAAAAAAAATGCTTCTAGATCAATGGTTTCCAAACTGTGGCCCTCCAGCTGTTGCAAAACTACAACTCCCAGCAGGCCCGGACAGCCGTTGGCTGTCCGGGCCTGCTGGGAGTAGTAGTTTTGTATCAGCTGGAGGGCCACAGTTTGGAAACCACTGTTCTAGACAATACATAACTCATATTCCTAATACAGTAAGTCAGTGCTGTTTTGACCTATTTTTACTTTTCGATCATTTAGCTCACTCTCATTGCTATATATAGACGTTACGTCTTCAGGAGACATTAGCAGATGTAACATTGGTCATGCATGGAAGCTGATCGAATTCTCTTCTGACTTACCATGATGAACCATGTGATAAGTGCGGCATTCCTAACATTTTTCAGCTGATCTCCATTTATGTCTGGCTGCATTTCCAGATAGAACAAAAGGCTTTCATTGATAATATTGGACAACCAACTGATAAAAAGATAAAAAAAGATATTAGTGTCAGATGTGGTGGAACAGTCACATTAGTTACTCTCTTCTCTCCTGACCACAAAGATACAGCATTTTTTTTTTTTTTTTGTTTGTTAAAGAAACCAAATTATTATCAGA
This sequence comes from Hyla sarda, assembly GCF_029499605.1. Classification (NCBI taxonomy): domain Eukaryota; kingdom Metazoa; phylum Chordata; class Amphibia; order Anura; family Hylidae; genus Hyla; species Hyla sarda. The sequence goes on from NC_079190.1 coordinate 418,609,104, forward strand.
AGCTTAGGCAATACAGACATTCTTTTTAACCTTTTAGGAATGTTTTAGGAATGTTATGGATGTTTTACATGTGCAACATCATCACTCTATGATGTAATTGTACAATATCCTAGTAACATAGTTTGTAAGGTTGAAAAAAAACAACAGTCCATCAAGGTCAACCTAAAACCCAACTGTGTTGATCTAGAGGAAGGCAACGGCTGATGCCAATTGCCCCATGACAGAGGAAAAATTCCTTCCCGACCCCAATACGGTGATCAGAATAAATCCCTGGATCAACGTTCTATCCCCATAAATCTACTATCCATAACCTGTAAGATTATGGTTCTCCAGAAAAACATCCAGACGCCCTGTGAACTTCAGACATCACAACATCACGTGGCAGAGAGTTCCATAGTCTCACTGCTCTTACAGTAAAGAATCTCTGTATGTGATGATGGAGAAACCTTTTTTCCTCTAGACGTAGAGGATGCCCCCTTGTCATGGTTACCGGCCTAGGTATAAAAAGATCACTAGTAAGATCTCTGTATTGTCCATATATATATATATATATATATATATATATATATATATATATATATATATACAGTGATCCCTCAACATACAAAGGTAATTTGTTCCAAATTAACGATTGCTACTTGAATTTATGGTATGTTGAGGGATCCGTGCAATAATAAAAGACAAAATTATATTCACGTGTCCCCGCCACTCCGGACCGTCACCACTGCCCTGGATCGTCGCTCTCCATCGCCAGTCATCACGTTGCCCCGCAAGCTGCCCCTATTGGATGACAGCAGCAACGTGATGACGACGAAGGAGAGCGACAACTATGCAGCGGAGCATGAAGAGGACGGTCCGGGAACAGATGAATGACAGGGGCACACGGGGCACAAGAAACAGCTATCCGGCGGCAGCTGAAGCAGTCTGCGCTGCCAGATAGCCGTTTATGCAATGGCCCCGACATACAAAAGCATCGTATGTTGACGCTGCCTTCAACACACGATGGCCTCTGAGAGGCTATCGTATGTTGGAATGATTGTATGTCGGGGCCATCGTAAGTTGGGGGATCACTGTATTTGTACATTGTGATGAAATCACCCCTAAGACATCTTTTCTCTTAACTAAATAACCCCAAGCTTGATAACCTGTCTTGGTCCGGTAATCCTCCCGTATCATTAATTATCTTTGTCGCCCTCCTCTTGACTCTCTCCAGTTCGGTCATGTCCTTTTTATATATATGTGATCAGAATTGGACACAATACTTCATATGTGGTCTGACTAGTGATTTATACAGAGGTAAAACTATGTCCTTATCACAAACCTCTGTGCCTCTCTTGATACATCCCATGACTTTGTCAGCCTTGGCAGCCGCTCCCTGGCATTGATCACTAAAGTAGGGTTTATTGTCCACCAGTGCCCCCAAGTCTTTTTTGACAGAAGTTTTACCTAATGTCTTATTATTTAGCACATATTTGTATATATTTTATTTTATGGCCCAATTGCATAATCTTACATTTCTCCACATTAAACCTTATTTGCCATGTCTGTGCCCAAGCCTCCAGCTTCCCCAGATCCCTATGTAATATTATGTTATCATGCTCTGTGGTGATCTCCCTACCCAGTTTAGTGTTATCTGCAAATATAAACTCATACATGCATTCAGAGCCCCACTGGCACTGCCATCTGGGTTCTCATTGCTTTTGCCAGCAACTTGAAAAATGCACCTTGGAGAATCCTCAATGGACCCCATTGAAATAAATAAAAAGTTCTGGCGGTCATTCCGGATACCTGGTGCAATGGATATGTCACAGCATCATAACAACCATTATACCATAAATAATGCTATCATACAGTGACTAAAACACAATAGGGAGGGCAATTTTCTGGAGTAAAAATTTGAAAATTTAAGGGACAACTTATACTGAATTTTATGCACACATTAAGAGCATTGTGCAAAAATGTAGGCCTTTTTAATGCTAGTTTTCAGGTGTATGCATTTATAAATTTCCCCCCATTGTCCGACATCACACAAATGGGGCAGAAATGATGCAGGCTTTCCATTTGGATTTGTGGACAGAAAAGTGGCAATTTCCCACCAATTCGATTTGTTACCACAGATTTTGGTGCTGAGACTGTTAAAAATATGTTAATGAGTTACAAAAAATTTGCATATGCATATGCAATTTACAAAAAGTTGCATATTTTGGTGCAGACCCCGAGTCAGGCTAGGTTTAAACACTGTATTTTGATCAATATTTTCACACACACATTGAAAAAGGTACGGTACAATGTTTTTTACATTATAAGTTTTCTCTTTCACCCCTGGTTTTTGCAAGATGAAGGGAATAAAGTAAATATGTGGCAATGGGGTAAATATGTGGCAATGGGGGTGATCAAAGAGGGTGGTGAAGTGGCATGGGGGGGCGGAAATTAACGAGGAGGAGTCAAGTGGGGGTGAAGAGACACATGGGGGGAATTAAATAGTATAGGGGGATCAACAAAGTGGGGAAGAAGAGGCACAGAGGGTTATCAAGGTGGGAATGAAGTATCAAAGGGGGGGATCAAGTGAAATGGGAGGATAAAGGGGAATGAAGTGGAACAGGAGGGAAATCAAGTAAGGGGGAATGGAGTGGCACATGGGATGATCAAGGAGGGTAGAATAAAATGGCACAGGGTATAATGAAATGGCACAATGAGTGATAAAATGGTATAGGGGGTGAGGAAATGTCAGAGGGAGTGATGAAAGGGGTGAGGAAATGTCACAGGGGGTGATGAATTTGCAATGTTGATGATGTAATGATCATTTGTAATGCTAAAACTGGTATTACCTTGTGCGTCCTAGGACACACCATGTGAAAAGCTCTGATCTAATTTTGCCCTGATGATGCCTCATGTTGGTACCATGGGGGAAATTTATCAAAGGTGGTGTAAGTGAACGCTTTTTCTACACCTTTAATTTGGGTGGTGATAATGTATATGTGCGCTAAATTTATTACATTGGTTGCATGGCATGTGATAAATATGGTGCTAGTGCACATTGCTATGAAATTAAACTTCAGTATATCACTTTGAAAGGTTCCTTCTTTTTAACTTTTTTGCAACATTTAATTTGTTGTGGAAAAATGTGTGTCTTTTTACAGATATCGTCTATGGGCAGTTTTGTATGCCAGGTCAGATTTGCGTCAAATTGAGGTTCACAATACTTTATTGCTTCTCATTAGACATACAGTGCGGCAAAAAAGTATTAATCAGCCACCAATTGTGCAAGTTCTCCCACTTAAAAAGATGAGAGAGGCCTGTAATTTTCATCATAGGTATACCTCAACTATGAGAGACATAATGAGTAAAAAAAATCTATAAAATCACACTGTCTTATTTTTAAATCATTTATTTGCTAATTATGATGGAAAATAAGTATTTGGTCACCTACAAACAAAGCAAGATTTTTGACGCTTACAGACCTGTAACTTCTTCTTTAAGAGTCTTCTCTGTCCTACACTTGTTACCTGTATTAATGGCACCTTTTTGAACTTGTTATCAGTATAAAAGACACCTGTCCACAACCTCAAACAGTCACACTCCAAACTCCCCTATGGCCAAGACCAAACAGCTGTCGAAGGACACCAGAAACAAAATTATAGACCTGCACCAGGCTGGGAAGACTGAATCTGCAATAGGCAAGCAGCTTGGTGTGAAGAAATCAACTGTGGGAGCAATTATTAGAAAATGGAAGACATACAAGACCACTGATAACCTCCCTCGATCTGGGGCTCCACGCAAGATCTCACCCTGTGGTGTCAAAAGGATCACAAGAACGGTGAGCAAAAATCGCTGACCCACACGGGGGGACCTAGTGAATGACCTGCAGAGAGCTGGGACCAAAGTAACATAGGCTACCATAAGTAACACACTACGCCACCAAGGACTCAAATCATGCAGTGCCAGACGTGCCCCTCTGCTTAAGCCAGTACATGTCTGGGCCTGTCTGAAGTTTTCTAGAGAGCATTTGGGTGATCCAGAAGAGGATTTGGAGAATGTCATATGGTCAGATGAAACTAAAGTAGAACATTTTGGTAAGAACTCAACTTGTCGTGTTTGGAGGAGAAAGAATGCTGAGTTGCATCCAAAGAACACCATACCTACTGTGAAGCATGGGGGTGGAAACATCATGCTCTGGGGCTGTTTTTCTGCAAAGGGACAAGGACGACTGATCTGTGTAAAGGAAAGAAGGAATGGGGCCATGTATAGTGAGATTTTGAGTGAAAACCTCAAAGGGCATTGAAGATGAAATGTGGCTGGGTCTTTCAGCATGAAAATGATCCCAAACACACCGCCTGGGCAATGAAGGAATGGCTTTGTAAGAAGCATTTCAAGGTCCTGGAGTGGCCTAGCCAGTCTCCAGATCTCAACCCCATAGAAAACCTTTGGAGGGAGTTGAAAGTCTGTGTTGCCCAGCGACCGCCCCAAAGCATCACTGCTCTAGAGGAGATCTGCATGGAGGAATGGGCCAAAATACCAGCAACAGTGTGTGAAAACCTTGTGAAGACTTACAGAAAACATTTGACCTCTGTCATTGCCAACAAAGGGTATATAACAAAGTATTGAAATTAACTTTTGTTATTGACCAAATACTTATTTTCCACCATAATTTGCAAATACATTCTTTAAAAATCAGACAATGTGATTTTATGGATTTTTTTTTTCTCATTATGTTTCTCATAGTTGAGAGTTAAGTGGTAGAACTTCCACAATTGGTGGCTGACTAAATACATTTTTGCCCCACTGTATCTGTCAGCATCCAGCTGAAAATGAGATGACAACATATACAGTAACACAGGGCAGTGGATGCCATTCAGGTTTGTTATGTCTTCCTTCTCACATAATATTGAAAACAATTACCATATCATGAACACCAACATAATCTTGAAAAAACGTATCTGAATTTCAGTTCCTAGGCGTCTCTCATTTTCTGTATATATTCCTTGTCTTCCTTTTAATAATGTGGCAACTAGTAAAACAAAAAGAATAAGTTGAAAACATGTTCAATATATGAAACCTCTCCCTCTAGGAGCAACATATATCATTAGGTGGAAAGCTCATAGGCCTCTTCCCAACATTCCTAGTTATAAGCCAGCTAAACCATTTAGCATTTATTGCACATATTTTAATAAGCACAGGTAGAACAGAGTCCAGAGAGGAGAAAAAATTACATTACTGGTGAATACAAGGGATGAATGTGCGCAGGTATAAGAAAACCTGTCATCACTTTCTTGCCACCCGAATCATGAGTTACTGATTGGTCCCTGGTGGCTTCCCCTTGCCCCACTGGCCTTAATTGATTGATCTCTTCCTATACCCAGACAGGTAGAGCTCTATCAATTTAAGGGGTATTTCAGGATTTATTTTCTTCATCGATTTGAGCCTATGATGTAAAGTTATAATATTTTGTAATATACTTCTATTACCTTATGCGCCAATTTGTCCTGTTTTCCCGCACTAGACCCCAACCAAGAAGTGCTGCAGTGCAAACCTTTTTATTTTACTGTTGTCTCTGACATTTTCCAGCAGTCTATGCGGCCAGAGACAATATGTCATAAGTCACATAGTCTTCAGGGGGCGTAGTTATGCTTTGGTGGGTGAGTGGATAGCATCACTTCAGTAAATCCTTTCCACCCAGCTATCTACCCACTCACTGCAGCATGGGCATGACCCCTGGAGACCATGTGACGTATGACATATTGTCTCTTGCACCATGGAATGCAGAAAAAGGTCAGAGACAACAGTGAAATAAAAAAGCACAAACACTATGGCACTTCCAGGTGTGGGTCCTGTGCTTGACAAAGGGACAAAGCAGCCACAGAAGTAATAGAAGCATATTACACAGTATTATAACTTGGGTTCATGGTCGAAAAGGCTGGAGAAAAAGACACCGTGGAATACTCCTTTAAGGCTAGTGGGACGGGGAGAAGCCCCCATGTACTGCCCTATGACTTGTGATTAGTGTTGAGCGGCATAGGCCATATTCGAATTTGCAATATTTTGCGAATATATGGACGAATATTCGTCATATATTTGCTAAATTTCACATATTCTTAATATTCGCGTTTTATTTTCGCATGTGCGAAAATTCGCATATGCGGAAATTAGCATATGCAAATTTTCGCATATGCGAAAATTCATATTAGAGCCTTCTTTACACCACACAAGCTGGAAGCAGAGAAGGATGATCACTGTGATGTGTACTGTGAAAAAAAAAAAAGAATATTCGTAATTGCGAATATATAGTGCTATATTTGCAAATATTCGCAAATTCCCGAATATGCGATATTTGTGAATAAAATTCGGATTGTGAATATCCGCGAGCAACACTATTTGTGATTCAGGCAGCATGAAAGTAATGACAAGATATATATTTGGAGTTGAGTAGGAAGAGGGGACGGGTTTGATAACAAGGAGTTACATTATACTTTCACTTTACCAGTCAGGAGATTACATTACACTGTTACTTCATTGCTTGGTATCCATTTGGGACAGAGAGAAGATCATGTTCCCTGGTGTTTAGTGGAGATGATGATCATATGCTGCCAGGTTAGTAAGTAGGTTACCCAACACAAGTTGGGGTTGGGCTCCTTTTACATCACGTTTTTGTGGTATCCAGCAGGCGTCATCAGGAGACTCCCAAAGGAATTCCTCCGCTGGCTATGACAGATGCCACTATGTTATATATATATATATATATATATATATATATATATATATATATATTTTTTTTTTTTTTTTTTTTTATTATTATTATTATTATTATTATTATTTTTTATTGGATCCTGCACTATGGTGTCATATAGCAGCAAACAAAGAGTTTTATAATGCACATGAACAAAATAAGTATTGTGCCATGTCTTCTTACCTGCTGAAACAGTTCTTTTAAACAGGATAGGATTAGCTACCATTACAAGCAAAAGTGGTGCATATGTGGTCACATAATGTGGAATTGCATGTTCCAGACCTTCCTCACAACTGGAAAACAAGATGAAACGGTGAATAAAGGTGAATTTTCCACATCAACCAAGATATACGAATAGACTTTTAAAAACCAACATGAAAAAATGATTGACCTGGTAGTTCAACAGAGTGACAACCAAGAAAGCTCTGATCACATCCCATTCCAGCCATACATGCAGCGTGGATAAATCTGATATGCCTAAAATGTTCTACTGGCAAGGGGTATGCGTAAAAAAGTCAATTTTGTCCAGTATATGTCTGTATAACTTTTTCTTAACTGTATTACAAATTATAAAAAATATACATATATATATATATGCTTTACATCACAACGAGATGCTGCAAACATATTCTGTATAGAGTATTTTGTTTTGTAAGTAAGGGCTCATTCACACTGTGGATGTTGAGCCGCCAGCACCAAAACCATGGGCAGTAGGTGTGCAAGGATGTGCAGGGCAGTGGAATTCCGCCCAAAGAATTCACATGTTCATTCTTTGGGTGGACATCCATTCAACGGGATGCTGCTGCGGCGACTCTGTTGTATGCACAGAAGAGCAGAATCTCTTTGAAAACAATGGTATTCTGCAGCAAGCGAAATTCCACCAGCAAGCCCTTAGAGTCAATGGTCAATCTTTGGAGTTGTACATGTTCGGTGTCTCTGTTAAAACTTGATAGCTGAACATGATGTGAACAGAGCCTTTAATTGAAGATTATTATATAAGATTATTGGGATTATTTGATTAACTCTCAGACTTTACCTTTAAGAAACACTCCCTGCTAATTTTTTACAGTGGAATATAACGATGTAATAAAGTTATTTTGACACTTTTCTGACACCGAGTGAAGAGCTAAGAGCCCATCTCCCTCACATTTCTGACATCAGAGACATATATCAGGGTAACTTCAAAACAGATATTGCTATGTTAGGTGTCCCAGCACCGGTAGATGTCCTGTTTTTTTGGACTGTCTCGGGCAGCCTGATAGCTCGAGGTGTTGGGCCCTACTGTTATAACAATTATGTGAATATTGTCATATAAGAATAATATATTTTTCCTAAATTAATTTTGTTATGGTTCCATGTATGTATGTTTAACATGTTACCGTGCCCTTAAAATGCAAGTAGTGAACCCCATGTGACCATGTGAGCCAATGAGACCTCAAAAGTTCCCCCCTACCTAGTGAGGTGCAGGGAGGAGTCAGTCCACAGTTAGTTTCATACTTAGTGAGACTCCTGAGCATCAGCTAAGCTCAGGTGTGCTGTGTGTCGTGTGCTCTAAGTAGAGGCTGACTCCAGCTTTAATCTTTCTACTGGTCATCCTACAAGGTTCAGTCACGGGAGGAATGCACGCCCCTGCAGAATAGTCTATAGTGCCTTGAAAGGACCTTAGTAACTAGAATCTCAAGTTACAGTCTACAATTGCGTCGGTGAAAAGCACCACAAGTCTCAGAACAGCAACAAGGCTCGCAACGGGTATGCTGCACTCTCAGAGCAAGGTCAGCTGTCTGTGTAATAACATCTGCACAAGCTCAGTAAAGACTGTTATCCGTAACCTGACGTCGGTGTGTTTAACTGCTCATCGTGTCTGGCCCAGAAGAAGCTGCTCACAACCTTCGGACCGTAGTTAGGAAAAACAGTGCCCTGGTGTCACGAAGTGAACAAGGTACGTCTACTAACACCCAGTAGCCGCCACATATGTGTACCGCGGGTATATTTGCTGCAGGTCTATTGAGTTTAATAGACCCAGTGTAGTCTACTAGGGACTATTTTTAGTCTATTTCCTGAACGCATGCACAGCAGACTGCGCCATTGAGTGCCCCCCCCCCCCTAGACATTATGTGTCAGTAACAGACTACATTAGGTCCATTAATTGCCATTGGTCCATCACAAGCAGTTTCCAGTATATGTCAGAGAACTATTTTTGGAAGTATTACTCCAACATGCAAGCATTTAATGGAACTAATGTAGTCTGTTAGCAACACATACTGTCTAGTGGAGGATTTAAAGTCACAGTCTGCTGTGTATGTGTTCAGGAAATGGACTGAAAATAGTCACTAATAGACTACACTGGGTCTGCTAAACTCAATGGACCTGAAGCAACCACTGTATACATAGCAATATCTTATTTGAAGGTACAGTGGTCCCTCAGGTTACAATATTAATTGGTTCTGGGACAACCATTGTATGTTGAAACCATTGTATGTTGAGACCAGAACGCTATGAAAACCTGGTAATTGGTTCTAAAGCCCCAAAATGTCATCCAAAAATAGGAAAAAATGAGAATTAAAGAAAAATAAGTAGATAACTAATATAGATAAAGCAAATCCTTACATATAAAAGTAAGAAAGATCTGCTGGGAGCTGTAAATCACTGTCTATGTCAGTGTTTTCCAAGCAGGGAGCCTCCAGCTGTTGCAAAACTACAACTCCCAGCATGCCCGGACAGCCAAACGCTGTCCGGGCATGCTGGGAGTTGTAATTTTGCAACAGCTGGGGGCACCCTGCATGGGAAACACTGGTCTATGTAGAGGACAGGAGCTTCTTCAGGGTCCTGTACAGTACATGCAATGTCCTAAAAAAGTAACATGGACCCGCCCTTAGCTGGTGTTCAAAGGAGCAGGTAACCATGGTACAGGTAAAGTGTACAGAACATGTCATATCTCCCTGTACTGTAGGGGGCGCTACCAGACATCAGTCAGTGCAAACACTTCAGTAATACAGGTGTTTTACCAGTAAATTGTCCATTCTGATTGGTCAGTTCTTCCGGCCATTGACTTGTTTCACAGATCTGGACTGTACATTGTATGTTGAGTCTGGTTTCAAGTTACAATGGTCCAGAAAAGACCATCGTATGTTGAAACTCTTGTATGTTGAGGCCATTGTAAGTTGAGGGATCACTGTACTCTGATATATACCACTGGCAGCATTCCTATCTGTGTAAATGTATATTGTAGAAATGTAGAAAAAACAATGTAGAACATTTTTCAGTAACATGAAATAATAAGGGTCAGTAAGCCGTCCAACATGAAGGTAAGCAACACAAATAAACATTATGTGATAGCCCATTTCTCATCTTTGGCTGGAATCTTGCTCTGACAGGGCCTATCAATCAGAACGGAATACCTTCCTCTCAGTTTCAGGCTTACTCCTAAATGCCACTGAAATTGAGTTTTACAATGGCTTCAATTGTATTCGCAATGTAGCCTGGAGGCATCTGATGAGTTTATGAATCGCTAGTGTTCACCTTTCAAGGGTAAGGTTAAGGGCCAAATAGACCTTGAACATAAGGTGGTTTGTCTGAAAGACTTTCTAATAACCAGGAATGTTAAAGAGGTTCTGTGGGAGCTATACATGAGCCTTAAGCGAGGAGAATGCTGAAACATTATAATATGCATTCACGGCCTGAGCCAAGATATCAGAGAAAGATGGATGTCCGCTCACATATGGCTTTACCTACAGTACATCCAATTACAAACACCTTCATATAGCACAGTCTATATTGTGGTATCCCGGTACCGTATTGCATACCGTACCTTGTATGGTGGTCCCCAAAGTCAGAGTTACTACGTTCAGGTAGGGTCCCTAGTCGCCTCTTTTGTAATGTTTAAATGTGTATATATATATATATATATATATATATATATATATATATTACTATGCTTACATTGGTAGCATCGAAGGACCTTCGGTCATGTGACTATGTTAATTCCTCTATGGTATGTTGGAGGACCTTTGGAGGTCCTGGGGTCACATGATTACCCATAACTCTATGTACAGAAGATTGACAGTTGTTATGGACCAGTGAGCTTTAGTCCAGCCCCTGCCCTTATAAGGGAGCTCTTGGGTTGCTGCTCTCGTGGATGCCGGACTATCAGGACGGATCTGCGCAACTTACAAAGACAAGCAAGGCCAGAAGTCTGCCGGCCTCAGTCTGAAACTAAACTGTGAGTTAAAATCTCAATCCCCGCTAAAGCTAGCGTGATTACTGGACCAAATCTAAACCCCTAAATCCAGTGGATTAGCACAACAATTACCTCCCTAAGCTAAATAGACTCATGAGGTCCCAACCACTTGCCAAGCTCTAATAGACTTTGTTATAGGGACTGTTCCTGTTCATTATTGCATAAAATCTTCAGTAAAAGTTCCGACAAGTTTCTGCAAATCTCCGGTTGTGGACATTCAATTATTTCTTATCTCCCTATCGCTCTTGGGAAGGGTGACGGTAGGACAAGCATACAGAGAATAGCCCTTACCCTGGCGTCATGAATAGAAAGGGTTAAGCAAGCATCCTTTAGTAACCACACAGCTACACCCCCATCTACCCTACAACCCCAAGCTACCACAATATTATCACAGGATATTCTATAGTGATATTGTGGTGAAAATACTAAAATTCTAAAATATGGCTACACAGTTCTGCATCGAAAACTACGCTAACATGCACAAAAACCTTTTCTAACCTCTTCTAAATAAAGCACAAGTGGCATTTTTTAGTGGAGGAAACCCACATTGCTTAGGTCCAGAGCTGAGAGACCCCAGCAACAGGGTATAGTTAGATAACACTAAGGCTATGTTCACACAGGCATTGTCCACACTGAAAATTTCTGTGCAGACATTGCCCGACAATGGAGAGCCGGCAGAACATGTCGGTGCTAGGACCACTCAGAAACGTGCTGTTTCATAGACAGCAATGCATTTTCCTGCTGACTCCGCAGAAAAAAAAATAGACATTTCTATTCTTTCTGTGGACTCCGGATTCAGGATTTCTGCAGCAGAAACATCTGCTGTGGAAATGTTGCCATGTGCACAGCGTACCAGAATCCCATTGATATCAACTCTGCTGCTGCGGAATCTCTGTGCAGAATTCTGCAAGGAAATTTGATCATGTGAACTTACCCTAACTATACCTTTAGTTTTAATGCCAGCCATATCTAACTTTATAATGTTGGCCCTTTTATTTAAAGGGGTATTCCAGGAAAAACTTTTTTTTTTTTACTTTCTGGCTCCAGAAAGTTAAACAGATTTGTAAATTACTTCTATTAAAAATTCTTAATCCTTCCAATAATTATCAGGTGCTGAAGTTTAGTTGTTCTTTTCTTTCTGGCAACAGTGCTCTCTGCTGACATCTCTGCTTGTCTCGGGAACTGCACAGAGTAGAAGAGGTTTGCTGTGGGGATTTGCTTCTACTCGAGACAGCTCCCGAGACACGTATAATCAGAGAGCACTTAGACAGAAAAGAACAACTCAACTTCAGCAGCTCATAAATACTGAAAGGATTAAGATTTTTTAATAGATGTAATTTACAAATCTATTTAACTTTCTGGAGCCAGTTGATATATGAAAAAAAGTTTTTCCTGGATAACCCCTTTAACCTGTGTGCCCCCAGGGAAATAAATAAATTCCACTCACCTCCCTCGCATCCTCATAGCCTCCGATATCGAAGACCAGTCTAAGCCACCAAACCACTTCACGAAGCAGCAAAAGCCACATGACTTGATGTCCCACCTCAGTCAGTGATTGGATTATCAGCAATGTGATGTGGTGCCTGACGCTCATGAATTACTGTAGCAGCTTAGACCAGGTGAGCAGAAGATTTTTGTTTTATTATGCACTCTGGGCACTTAGGTTAAACAGGCACTGTCGGAATCATCTTGGCAAAACATTAACTTTTGTAATATACTTCATTAAAAAAATGTTATCTCTTTTTTATTTTTTTATTTTATAGAAATCATGGCTTATAAAAGGGACCACTAGGGGTCCCCATACCATACAGAACATAATCCTGTCTGGCTGCAGCAACATTTTTGTCTCAGCTGAAGCACACCATGGGGCAAAGTCCATTCCAAAGTCAGGGCAGGACTTGCACTCCTCTGTTCTCACTCCTGACCTGTCTACCAGACTCACCATGAAAACAGAGAGGAGGGGGTTATAGAGCAGCCTGTAGTGATTGGATGAAGAGGCACCGCACAGCAGGCTCACGGAGGAAGTAAATGCATGGTGAGTGATAGTGGGCTCAGTGCTTGTCTGGGACACGCCCCTTCCTGAGCAGTGGATGTTAGAATGAGTGAGCAGCAGAGCAGAGAGATTTGTGAGCCAAATACAGAATCTAGACACATAAAAAAGGACATGTAAAGCATCTGCATGAGCTAGTGAGTAACATATCATAGCATTATTGTTTTCTGTGATATGACAGGTACACTTTAAATAAAAACATTTCACTGGACAACCCCTTTAAAGATGGAACCTCACCAGAGAAAGTAACAAGTTACAGTGCAGTGAAATCAATGGGAGGTGGTCTTCAAGTGAAAAAAAATGCCAAAAAATGTTTAGTTTTTTTTGTCTTTCAGTCTCCATTAACACCTTATACTGGTTAACAAGGTCTAAAGTTCTGCACCCTTTGTTTGCTTGGCGATAGACATCTCATGTAGGACACGTTTGGCGTTTTTGTCTAACTGCAAATAGTACAGATTGCCAGTTCTCATGAGTCAGGGATTATCACGAAATGTTGACATAGCTGAGTGGATCAAAGCAGAGGTTGAGATTATTCAGAAACAGCTTAATTTTAATCCAAGCTGATAGTTTGGTAAAATTCTTGTTGCATCTAAGCATTTGTAAATATAGGGCTTCCCACATACTACAACATTTTGTGATAATTTTCCAGTATCATGTTAGCGTTCCCCAACCAGTGTGCCTCCAGCTATTGCAAAACTACAACTCCCAGCATGGCCGGACAGCCAAAGGCTGTCCGGCCATGCTGGGAGTTGTAGTTTTGCAACAGCTGGAGGCACACTGGTTGGAAAACACTGATCTATAGTGGGAGTTTGACTTAAAAGGAATATCTAGAAACTATGGGCGCTATTACTCTCTATTTTTCGAACAGTTGTGAATAATCCATGTGATACGAGGATACTCACTTAGATACTGATGGGTAGTAGAGCATTGCCACACCTTCTACGCAAAGGAGGATCGCCAAGCCCCATGTCATCATGTGGTACAGAACAATGGTGCTGCAAAAGAGAATAAGATCCTGTTGTAAAGTATCATAGCACAAAACTAGTCCCCTAAATATTTTATGAGCGTCGAATAATGAGCCGTCAGTAGTCGTGCGGAGCAGCGTATCAGGTCTCAGAAATGTCAGAAACATTGACTTACACGTGTGTAAATAAAATCTGCAACCAGGGATAGACTGACTACTCTGCTATCGGGGTACTGTTTGCGCACACACAGTTCCCGGCCTAAAATGTACATGCCCGAGCAAAAGGGGCCTCAACATCAGTGTGTGGTGTTCTTGTTTAGAGTTCTTAAATGGGCACTGTCGGAATCAAAAACTTTTTATATGTTGTACATCTCGGCAAAACATTAAAGGGGTATTCCGGGCCAAAACTTTTTTTATATATATCAACTGGCTCCGGAAAGTTAAACAGATTTGTAAATTACTTCTATAAAAAAATCTTAATCCTTCCAATAGTTATTAGCTTCTGAAGTTGAGTTGTTGTTTTCTGTCTAACTGCTCTCTGATGACTCATGTCCCGGGAGCTGTGCAGTTCCTATGGGGATATTCTCCCATTATGCAGATGACATCATCATTGAGCAGTTAGACAGAAAACTTCAGAAGCTAATAACTATTGGAAGGATTAAGATTTTTTAATAGATGTAATTTACAAATCTGTTTAACTTTCCGGAGCCAGTTGATATATATAAAAAAAAAGTTTTTGCCTGGAATACCCCTTTAACCTTTCTTATATACTTCCTAAAAATGTTTAAATTCATTTTTATATAAATCATGGCTTATAAAAAAAATAAAGACCACTTAGGGGGTCTCCATACCATACTGAACATGGTCCTGTCCGACTGCATCATCTTTGTCCCAGCTGAAGCACAGGCAGGGACAAAGTTCAGTAAGAGAGGGTAGAAATTGCACTCCCCTGTGCTCACTCCTGTCCTGTCTGAAAACAGAGAGGAGGGGGTTACAGAGCAGCCTGCAGTGATTGGATGAAGAGACCCAGCAAAGAAGGGAGGAAGTAAATGCATGGTGAGTGAGGACGAGCTCAGTGCTTGCCTGGGACATGCTGTGGATATACTGAGCTGTGGATTTTAGAATGAGTGAGCAGCAAAAGAGAGGGATTTGTGAGTCAAATACATAATATACAGTAGATTCAGAAAAAAAGACATGTAAATAATCTGCAAGAGATGGTGAGTGACATATATAAGCATTATTTGTTCATGTAATATGACATATACACTTTAATCACAATGCACATAAGCCCAGATTTATCAAACTGTGTGAGAGAAAAATTACAGTGATTTTCCCGCAACAACCAATCACAGCTCAGCTTTCACTTTACCAGAGCTCGTTAGCTGAGCTGTGATTAGTTGCTGTGGGAAAATCACTATTTTTTTCTCACAAAATGTGATAAATCTGGGCCATTATGTTAATGACATGTCTTTTGGTTTGACTGGCCAAAGTACACAATACTGAATCAATATCACCTCCATTGGAATGGTACAGTCAATGCAGCTTTGTGTGAATCTGTCACATTAAACAAACAGACTAATCAGAGCAGGAAGACTTGAGAAGATTGATATACATATTTGTGGAAAGAGAGTCAGTATTAGTGTTGCTCGCGAATATTCGCAATTCGAATATTATTCGCGAATATCGCATATTCGCGAATTCGCGAATTTCGCGAATATAGCGCTATATATTCGTAATTACGAATATTCGTTTTTTTTTTTTTTTTTTTTTTTTTTTTTTCCTTCACAGTACACATCACAGTGATCATCCCTCTCTGCTTCCAGCTTATGTGGTGTAAAGAAGGCTGTAATACTACTGTGTAAGACTGACGTGTGGAAATTCGCATATGCGAAAATTAGAACATGCGAATTTTCGCATATGCGAATTTTCGCATGCGTTAATTTTGTGTATGCAACTTTTCACATATGTTAATTTTCGCATACGCGAATATTCGCATATGCGAAAATAAAACGAGGGTATAACGAATATGCGAATATTCGCGAATATATGACGAATATTCGTCCATATATTCGCGAATATTCGCGAATTCGAATATGGCCTATGCCGCTCAACACTAGTCAGTATATCATTTATTCATAAGTGTAACTGTCAGCAAAAAAAAAAATAAATAAACACTTTTGAGATAATGTAGATAATAATGTTATTTGTATACTTGTAATATACATTAGTTAATTTTTTTAAAATATATTTTTGGGTGAAAAAATGCTGTCCCTGCAGCTATTGCCTGTGTGTCTCTATGAGGAGTCCAAATACAGGAAGTGAGAGCAGGAGAAGCAGGACTCTGTGCAGGCTCCTGGCTTGTCAATCATCTTGATGTGTTAGCTGGGAGAATGTCATAGAGCCTCAGTGCACAGAGCCCTGCTTGTCCTCACTGCACAGAGCCCTGCTTGTCTAAAGGGTACAGAGCCCTGCTTGTCTCAGTGCACAGAGCTCTGCTTGTCCTCAGTGTACAGAGCCCTGCTTGTCCTCAGTGTACAGCGCCTTGCTTGTCCTCAGTGTACAGACCCCTGCTTGTCCTCACTGCACAGAGCCCTGCTTGTCCTCACTGCACAGAGCCCTGCTTGTCCTCAGTGTACAGAGCCCTGCTTCTCCTCAGTGTACAGAGCCCTGCTTGTCCTCAGTGTACAGAGCCCTGCTTGTCCTCAGTGTACAGAGTCCTGCTTGTCCTCAGTGTACAGAGTCCTGCTTGTCCTCAGTGTACAGAGTCCTGCTTGTCCTCAGTGTACAGAGCCCTGCTTGTCCTCACTGCACAGAGCACTGCTTGTCTAAAGGGTACAGAGCCCTGCTTGTCTCAGTGCACAGAGCTCTGCTTGTCCTCAGTGTACAGAGCCCTGCTTGTCCTCAGTGTACAGCGCCTTGCTTGTCCTCAGTGTACAGAGCCTTGTTTGTCCTCAGTGAACAGACCCCTGCTTGTCCTCACAGCACAGAGCCGTGCTTGTTCTCAGTGTACAGAGCCCTACTTGTTCTCAGTGTACAGAGCCCTGCTTGTCCTCAGTGTACAGAGCCCTGCTTGTCCTCAGTGTACAGAGCCCTGCTTGTCATCAGTGTACAGAGCCCTGCTTGTCCTCAGTGTACAGAGTCCTGCTTGTCCTCAGTGTACAGAGTCCTGCTTGTCCTCAGTGTACAGAGCCCTGCTTGTCCTCACTGCACAGAGTTCTGCTTGTCCTTACTGCACAGAGCCCTGCTTGTCTAAAGGGTACAAAGCCCTGCTTGTCTCAGTGCACAGAGCTCTGCTCGTCCTCAGTGTACAGAGCCCTGCTTCTCCTCAGTGTAGAGAGCCTTGCCTGTCCTCAGTGCACAGAACTTTGCTTGTCCTTAGTGCATAGAGCCCTGCTTGTCCTCAGTGTCCAGAACCCTGCTTGTCCTCAGTGCACAGAGCCCTGCTTGTCCTCAGTGTACAGAACTCTGCTTGTCCTCACTGCACTAAGCCCTGCTTGTCCTCAGTGTACAGAGCCCTGCTTGTCCTCAGTGTACAGAGCCCTGCTTGTCCTCAGTGTACAGAGCCCTGCTTGTCCTCAGTGCACAGAGACCTGCTTGTCCTCAGTGTACAGAGCTCTGCTTGTCCTCAGTGCACAGAGACCTGCTTGTCCTCAGTGTACATAGCCCTGCTTGTCCTCCTTTTTTGTGTAGGCAATAGTTTTTTAAGGCCTAAATGAAATCCACAGTCCACAACTCTCCCACCCTGATCTGCAGTCCTTTTATAAGATATTGTGGTGTTCCACTACAGGTACATAGTCCTGTACTACATGTAGGCCCTGTCAGGTAGAGTCCCTCAGTGACCTGGGGGCTCCCCTTCAGGGACTCCCTGTGTTATCTTGTTAATTTATTAAATGTGGTGTGTGTATCTTTAAGAGCATAGACAGGATCCTTATGTCTAGATAGTATACAGGCCTTTGGAGGACTCAAGGACCTGTGTGAGTAAGCCTGTCACATGTTATGTTATGCAGTTATATAATTTGTTGCAACATGTACTCCCAGAGAGCACCAGCTTTAACCTATGACCCACAGCTTGACCAGTGGGCTTTAGTCCATTCCCCTCACTATATAATGGGGCAGCCATCTTAATTCACGCTCTTAGCTACTAGATCTTCTTTGAGTTATGTGCTCATAGCTGTACCATCAAAGTCTTTGCTGAAGCAGCTACCAAAGAACCTCAGGACAAGTGTTCAGCATCTGGAGGCCACAAAGCTACCACTCTCCAGTAAGTCTACAAGTCAGTGTCTGCTGTCACTGAAGTTAGTCAAGTCCTGCACATAGTCAAGTCCAGTTTAATAACAGTCAAGTCTAAATTACAAGTCCAAGTCAAGTTTATTACAAGTATTGGTCCAGCAAGCTGCAAGGTCCTCTGGGTACTGGTCACATCTCTGGGACAATCTGGCTATAGCTGAGAAGATAATTACACCCGTCTTCTATTCAGTAAAGCCTCCGTTTACTGCAACTGGTTGTGGACTCTTTATTGACTACTAGCCATTGGGATAGCGGAGAATCCGGGCGTGTGGTGTTCCAGAACCCGAAAACCACACTGGCGTAACGAACCCCCGGGGTTAATAACATCTGATCCCACCACTCACTGCAACACCCGTGGCCCTGCCACTACTCACTATAGTGGCACACCATAATATAATCTTATACACATTTAGCTCTAATGTTTATGTATAATACATCCCTGTGTCCTCCACATATGTAGGGCATTAGGACACTCAAACTGGTTTCATGCTTCACGTTCATTATGTTAATCCTTCCCTCTGTAGTTGTGTTTCAGCTCAGATCATGTTCCTATCAGACCTTTTTACATCAGTCTCTTACAATCATTCATGTGAAATGCAGATGGGTTCTGTTCTGCCTATGGCTATCCATAGGAAGCAAGAAGGATATCTTTGTTCAATGTGGTTAATGTGTGAAAGAAAGCATGACTTCCTAAATGAAATCATTTTTTATGTAATCTTGGATCAAATTGCAGTTCATCAAGGAAAGGAAGAACTTTGACTGTGGATATACCCTAGAATATTTACAGAAGTGTATAAGTCCAGTAGAAATGTCAGGTACAACATTACAAAAATAAAAAGTGGCACAATATTCCTGTAAGTTTTCCTGTATGTATCAGTTTTCCTGTAATGTTTTCCGGTATGTATTATGCCTCTCTAAGTGCCCTCCTTCTTAATAATGATATCATTTTTGTGAACTTACTAATTAAACCCGTTAGTGAATTTCCTTAGATGCCCCCACATAACAATGATGTCCCCTAAGTACCCCCACTTACTAATCAAGCCCATTTTTTTGCCTCTACTAAGTAAAGTTGTCCCCGTTTATTGTAGCCAATAAAAAAAAACTCATCTATCTCTATTCCCATGATGTAGCTGTCTCTTCAGGCCGCAGGATCTGAGCCACCTGGATGGAGCCCAGGGCAGGTAGCATAAATGTCATATCATAGGGCCAGTCAGATCAGACATCATGCCCTAGCAGCTCCTAGGCTACCCGCCTAATGTGTCTTCTTCATCACTTACCATATTAAATAATTATGGACTTGTTTTGCCTGATATTCACCTTGATCATATTTGTTAATAGCACTGATGTTATCAAATTCATGAGACATTACTGAATAAGCCTCTTTCATAGGTTACTGGAAATACCTTATCCCAGCTGATCGTCTAATGACCAGGTAAGCATCCACCGCATAGCAGAACAACCACCAGAAGCTTGCACTATAGAACAGTTGTATCCACATCTGCAGAAAAAACACCACCGATATATGAGTAACCAAAATATTATCATTCCTGATAAACTCATTAGATACATCAAAAAGGTATTTCAACATATACTATGGCATTTCCTCTTTTGCATTAATTTCCAAGTAGAAACCACAAGGCAGGGCAGCCATCTTGAGGGTACAACCCATACTACTGTTAGGGGCCCGGAGCTTCAGACCTTTTTCTTTTTTTTTTGTACAGTCAGTCAATCAGTCACACACACATGCTGCCTCTCACTGTCAGAAACGGTACTTGCCTTGTTCCGTTCCGTGCTGTAGTTCTCCGGCAATCCTCTTCTGTATCTTCAGCTCCGACTTGGAGCATGGGCGGACCCAACAGAGAACAGCAGCGGTGATGTCACTAAGCTCCGCTCATGCTCTAAGTCGGGCCGGGAGCTGAAGATACCAAAGAGGATTGCCGGAGAACCACAGCATGGAACAGGACAACATAAGTATTGTTGTCATCAGTGTCACCTGCACTACCTGTCTGTACTGTCAGGTTAGTGCAGGTGACACTGATGACAGATTTCCTTTAAATACTACCTGTACCACGTGCCACACTAGTGAGGCAGTGGGAGACTAGGGAGCTAAACAAATGGATCAGATACTGGAGCAGGAAAGAGGGGTTTAGGTTTATGGGGAACTGGGCTCTACGGTAGGTACGGGTTGCACCTTTGCTCGGGGAGAAGATGGCCAGAAAGTGGGAGGGAGTGTTTAAACTATTTAAACTAGGGAATGGGGGGGGGAGAGACTACACTATAGAAGGGGAAGACAATGTAAATAGAGAACTGGGGTTAGGTATCAAAACAGGGGGTGGAGCAGAGGGAGGAGTAATTTTCAGAAAATAAATATGAATAAAAACATCAGGTATATCTATACTAATGCCATAAGCCTCCATAGTAAGATGGAGGAACTGGAACTATTAATGATGGAAGAAAACTATGATATAGTGGGGATAAAAGAGACATGGCTGGATGCGAGCTATGACTGGGCGGTTAATATACTGTACAGAGTTACAGTCTGTTCAGAAATGACCTTACAAGTAAGAAAGGGGGAAGGGGTCTGCATATATGTAAAATACTGTCTTAGGCCCATTCTGTTTGATGACATAAGTGAAGAAAATGATCATGTGGAGCCTCTGTGGGAGTAAGAACAATTAATGAAAGGGGTTAAACACCATAAGATGAGTTTAGTACGCACCTGCCAGACAGTAATGGACTTGGGGCTAAATTGCTATGTTGTGAGATTACCATAACACTGTGGCTAGCTTTTTGTGAACTGGTATTTCCTGTTTAAGTTTTCTTTTTTACCTACAAATCCCACAATTCCATTTTCCTCTCTCCCACACATTAGCCACCCCACCCATTGAAACATAAATGAGCTGCATCCATTGAAAAGTTTTCAATCAGGGTGCCTACAGCTGTTGCATTAGATGCAGATTAATCTCTCTCCCACCAAGTGATCCCTCCACAGGCTCCCTGTCATCAGCTGACTAGTGAGTCAGGTCTTGGCCACATTGCAACCTGGGAAAAATCTGAGACAACAGTAATTTTGCATGCTGTTAAAAATTATTGGGGTGAAAATCACATAAGAATTGTGAGAAAATCGTCACACACAGGTACAGACACTATATTATGAACTACACTTACTTTACAGCCCCTGTAGCATAGTCAAATAAAAAAAATTCTAATACTAATAAGACAAATAGATGGGGCAGCAAAGACAGAAGAAGTTATTATTATGGGGGATTTTAACTACCCTGATACAGACTGGGAAGCGAAAACATGCAGGTCAAGCAAAGGAAGCAGGTTTTTGTCAATAATAAAGGACAATTACCTTTTCCAACTAATGCAGGAACCAACAAGAGGTGGTCACTTCTCGACCTTATACTAACCAATAGGCCAGATATAGTATCTGAAGGAGAGGTAGGGGATCATATTTGGTAATAGTGATTATTGCATAATAAGTTTTTATTTATCCTATAAGAAGATGTCTACTAGTGGGGCTACAAAAACATTTAACTTTAGGAAGGCCAATTTTCACCAACTAAAGAGAGGACCTCAGTGACATACATAAGGACTTTGTCCTCACAGTACACACACTAAAGGGAACATTTTTAAGAGCATCCTAAATAGATCTTGTGAACGACATATACCCTATGGGAATAAATGTATAGAAATAGCAAAAGAACAATTTGGTTAATGAAAACAGTTAGGGATGCGATAAATGATAAGAGAAAAGCATTTAGACTACTAACAAGGTAGAGGGAAAACATAAAAAAATTATAAGGAGAGGAATAAATTCTGTAAACAAGAAATAAAATGAGCAAAAATTGTAACAGAGAGACTGATTTCCATAGGAAGTAAGAAGAACCCAAAAATATTCTTCCTCTATATAAATAATAAGAAACTTAAAACTGAAAATGTTGGCCCCTTAAAAAAGTAATCTCAGTATAATGGTAGAGGAGGATGAGGAAAAAACCAATCAACTAAATACTCTTCTTTATTTACACAGGAAAATCCAATGTCAGATGATATGAATAGGGATAATGAACATTTTCTAGAATATCTCACCTGTTAACCCAACAAGAAGTGCAGCGTTGCCTTATTAACATTAAAACAGAAAAATCGCTCAGCCATAGTGGCATTAAACACTGCATTTTCAATAATTAAGTATTGTGCTAGAAAGTATATATGGAGATGTATGAGGGCAAATTTTTTTCACTGTAGTTTTAATTGGTACCTGTAACGGGTCATGGCAGGTGGTGGATCCTCTGGGCCTGTGTGGGTCATGACGTGAGCTGTGCCAGGGAGCGGAATCTAAGGTGCCGCTGGTTTTCACCAGAGCCCGCCGCAAAGCAGGATGGTCTTGCTGCGGCAGGCGGCACCCAGGTTGCAACCCCTGGCACGACTCGTCCACACAGGTAGTTGGGAGGTGGCGTGGCACAAAAGAAGACTGGCAGGACATGGCAAGATGGCAGAAGGTCAGGGCAGGTAACACAGGTGCATGGGAGGTAAGGTAGCAAGGAACAGGTTCACTATGGCACTAGGCAACCAAAGATCCAGCAGGGAAACAAGGGAGGAGCTGATATTTAAGGACAGGGGACAGGTGTAGACACTTGATTAATAGAGCACTGGCTCTTTAAGTGAAAGAGCTCCGAACCCACATGCGCCCTAGGAGGCGGGGGCACGCGCGCCGGGGCTGCGAGGACACGGAGAGGCAGAAGATGAGGAAGGTGAGTGACGGGCTGGGATTCGCATGCGGGCGCAGCGGGGACATAAACAGTGAGCACTCACAGCCGGTGTGTTCAGCCGGAGCGCAGGTGTTACAGTACCATTTTTGTTTTGATTGGACTTTTTGGTCACTTTTTATAAAAAAATTTCCTGATATATGATGTGACCGAAATGCTGCATTTTTGGACATTGGTAATATTTTGCATTTATGCTGTTTACCGTGCAAGATCATAAACACTATATTTTAATAGTTTCAACAATTACTTATGTGGCAATATCAAATATGTTTATTGTTTTATTTTTGTAAAATGGGAAAAGAAGGGTGGTTTTATTTTTTATTAGGGGAGGGGCTGTTATATTATTTTAGAAACAAAAAGAAAATCCCTGAATATCCCTTTAACCTGTTCAGGACGCCGGGCGTATGCATACGCCCTGCATTCCGAGTCCTTAAGGACGTGGGGCGTATACATACGCCCATGGGAATTCCGGTCCCCGCCGCTAGCCGGTTGGGGACTGGACCGGAATGCCTGCTGAAATCATTCAGCAGGCATCCCGACACATCGCCCAGGGGGGTTCTGACCTCCCCCCCCCCCCCCCATGTTGGTGATCGCAGAAAATTGCATGTCAATTCTGACATGCGATTTTCTGCTATTCCGGGCTGATCGGGTCTCTGGTGATCCGATCACCCGGAAAATATCGATGATCGGAGCTGTCAGGGACAGCCCCGATCATCCTGAGGGCTAGGAGTGAGGTCGCAGTGCTGCGATCTCCTCCTATCCCCTGCCATTGGTCAGAACTGATTCTGACCAATGGCAGAGCAGGACAGTGGGTTGCCAACCCCCCGTTCTGCCCACCTCTGGATGTCAAGGGGAACATGGACAGAAGATGGAGGCCGGTACCTGGAGGAGAAGATGCCTGGGGAGCCACGATCGTCGCTGAAGACTGCTGGATCCTGGCTCAGGTAGGGAAACTATGGTGGGGGGGGGGAATTGAAATTTAAAGTAAAGTGAACTTTACTGTGGCAACCACTAGGAAGGCCAAACTGCAACTCCCAGCATGCCCAGACAGGCATGCTGGGAGTTATAGTTTTGCAACATCTGGAGGGTCACAGTTTGGAGACCACTGTTGAAGTGGTGCCCAAACGGTAGCCCCCCCATATGTTGCCAAACTACAATTCTCAGCATGCCTGGACTGCCCAGGCGTACTGGGAGTTGTAGTTCTGTAACATCTGTCCCTTCAGATTTAGCAATTTTCATGACATTTTTGAAAATTGCTGCTATACTTTGAAGCCCTCTAATTTTTTCAAAAAGCAAAAATATGTCCATTTTATGATGCCAACATAAAGTGGACATATTGTATTTGTGAATAAAAATAACATTTATTGGGAATATTCATTTTCCTTACAGGTAGAGAGCGTCAAAGTCAGAAAAATTCGAAATTTTCAAAATTTTCATGAAATTTGGGGATTTTCACCAAAAAAGGATGCAAGTAACGCCGAAAATGTACCACCAAAATAAAGTAGAATATGTCACGAAAAAACTATCTCAGAATCAGAATATTCCGTAAAAGCGTTTTTGCCTTATTAATTCGTAAAGTGACGGTGGTCAGAATTGTGAAAAAGGGCTCAGTCCTTAAGATGAAAAAGGGCTGCGTCCTCAAAGGGGTACTCCGCCCCTAGACATCTTATCCCCTATCCAAAGGATAGGGGATAAGATGTCAGATCACCGCGGTGCCGCTGCTGGGGAGCCCCGGGATCCCCGCTGCGGCACCCCGCTATCATTACAGCACAGAGCGAGTTCGTTCTGCACGTAATGACGTGCAATACAGGGGCCGGAGCATCGTTACGTCACGGCTCCGCCCCTCGTGACATCACGGCCCGCCCCTTTCAATACAAGTCTATGGGAGGGGGCGCGGCGGTTGTCACGCCCCCTGCCATAGACTTGCATTAAGGTGACGGGCCGTGATGTCACAAGGGGCGGAGCCATGACGTCACGCGGCTCCGTCCCCTGTATCGCCCGTCATTACGCACAGAGCGAACTCGCTCTGTGCTGTAATGATAGTGCAGTGCCGCAGCGGGGATCCCGGGGGTCCCCAGCAGCGGCACCGCGGCGATCTGACATCTTATCCCCTATCCTTTGGATAGGGGATAAGATGTCTAGGGGCGGAGTACCCCTTTAAGGGGTTAAACATTATGCATTATTTACTTCAGCAGGAAGTAATATATCAGGGGCCTATGTTTCAAGGGTTAGTTGACTACATGACTACATAATGTAATAAAGTTTGTCACTTACTGCACTTCCAACACAAAAAGCAGCAGGCCAAACATCTGTGGTATTCTTCAGTGATATATTGCTTACAAGAGATGGTGACGATATCCATACTGTTGATCTGAGTATCACACCTGAAATGTAAATGAAATGCACGGTTAAAAACTTGAACCCATAAATTAACACTACAGTATTGTTTTATTTCTTTTTTTTTTTTGTCCTTAAACCTAATTATCTTGAATTTGATGGGTTCCAATCAAAGCCACTGTACAGCAAGCTTTTTACCTCATATTTGCAGACTTTCGTGACGCTAAAAAGTGCTTTTAATCAAAGCCACTGACGGTCGGATAGGCGTGGTGCGAGGTACGCGATGCCCCGCCGCTGCTACCCCCAACCACACGCCCACTTTGTATCTCAGTGCTGGGACCGCTGTGTGAATGACACACAGGTCCCAGCGCATGCGCCCTTCAACTAATGTAACGTGCGCGCTGTTGCGTGTCATCCAGCGAGCGCTCGCTCCCGTGCTCTCTGCACCTAGCCCTGCGCAGGCGCACTGAGGAGGACGGCGGCAGCGGGAGCGAGCACTTGCTGGATGACACGCAGCGGCGCGCACGTTACATTAGTTGAAGAGCGCATGTGCTGGGACCTGTGTGTCAATCACACAGCGGTCCCAGCACTGAGATACAAAGTGGGCGTGTGGGTGGGCGTAGCGGCGGCGGGGCATCGCGTACCTCGCACCACGCCTATCCGACCGTCAGTGGCTTTGATTAAAAGCACTTTTTAGCGTCACGAAAGTCTGCAAATATGAGGTAAAATACTTGCTGTACACAACACCTGCACACAGTACAAAGGCTGTGTGCAGGTTATTACACTAAAATTTCAGTTATGACAGTTGCGCTTTAAGTGTTCGTTCTACTCATTATTGTTCAGGAAATAAAATCCAGAAGGCACTTTAGTTGAATATGGTTGCGCTGTGGATTATCTATTCTTATTTAAGTTAATGGGGGAGATTTATCAAAACCTGCCCAGAGGATCTGATTAATTGCTATGGGCAACTTAGCAAATTTTCCTCTCGACAGGTTTTGATAAATCTTCCCCAAAATGTATGTGGTTTATGGTGCAAAAACAACAGTACCTAGGAAAAAAATGATTCAATATGAAGCCTTAACTGGCGCCTGGAACATCAATCTGTCAAGTGTTTTAAGACCATTTTAAAAACAGCAGTGACAGCTATCTCTTCTTGTGAACTCTATGTGTGACAACAAACAACTAGCCCTTCGCTAGAGGGAAAACATTTTGTGGCCCTGTTATATTATAACTCCTGTAACAAAACAAAAAAAACATACTTACATAGCTCCTGTCCCCTGCAGCTCTCATTGCTCTCTGTCGGAACCCCACATTTTTCAAGACAAGTGGTTGGTGCATTCTTGCCAGCTCAGCCAATAACTGTCCAAAGCCGTGTTCTGTCTTGGCCTGTAATTGACTGAGCTGGCAGGCCCTGTTAGGGCCGGCATTAGGGGGAGCAACCCAGGCAATTGCCTAGGGCCCCCATGCCCCAGGGGGCCCCCTGCAGGCTGCTCAGTAGGGGGGGCAACTGTTTTAAAGTGTCCGCAGCGCTGGCTGCTTGTTAAAGATAAGCAACCCGGCCGCGGTCACTTTAAAATGGTGGGTTTGCGGGCTGTGTGAATAACATGACGAGTGACGTGTCCTGCCGGGTCCTCTATGCGGCGTATGCGTTTCCTGCAGCGCCGGTGTCGTGAAGCGTTCTGTGTCTGGCTGCAGGAAATGAGGAGTGACGTCCCTGACGCAGCATAGAGGACCCGGCAGGAGACGTCACTCCGCATATTATCCCCACAGCCCACAAGACCCGCCACATTACCTGAGCCTGCGGAGCGCGGCCAGGTAAGGAAATGTGAAAAATTGAAAAAGTAGGGGGGGTGGGAAGAAGAGGGGAACTATACTGCCAACCTAATGTGGGGGAACATACTGCCAACCTAATGGGGGGGGGACTGCAACCTAATGTGGGGGAACATACTGCCAACCTAATGGGGGGGGGGGGTAACTGCAACCTAATGTGGGGGGAACATACTGCCAACCTAATGGGGGGGGGGACTATACTGCCAGCCTAATGTGGGGGAACTACAACCTAATGTGGGGAAACTATACTGGCTACCTAATGGGGGGGAAACATACTGCCAACCTAATGGGGGGGACTGCAACCTGATGTGGGGGAACATACTGCCTACCTAATGGGGGGGACTGCAACCTAATGTGGGGGAACTATACTGCCAGCCTAATGTGGGGGAACATACTGCACCTAATGTGGGGAAACTATACTGCCAACCTAATGGGGGGGGGGAACATACTGCCAACCTAATGGGTGGGGGGAACTGCAACCTAATGTGGGGGAACATACTGCCTACCTAATTGGGGGGGGGCTGCAACCTAATGTGGGGGAACTATACTGCCAGCCTAATGTGGGGGAACATACTGCACCTAATGTGGGGAAACTATACTGCCAACCTAATGGGGGGGGGGGGCATACTGCCAACCTAATGGGGGGGGGGAACTGCAACCTAATGTGGGGGAACATAATGCCTACCTAATTGGGGGGGGGGGCTGCAACCTAATGTGGGGGAACTATACTGCCAGCCTAATGTGGGGGAACATACTGCACCTAATGTGGGGAAATTATACTGCCAACCTAATGCGGGAGAACATACTGCACCTAATGTGGGGAAACTATACTGCCAACCTAATGGGGGAGGACTGCAACCTAATGTGGGGGGAACATACTGCCAACCTAATTGGGGGGGGGGACTGCAATCTAATGTGGGGGAACATACTGCCAACCTAATGGGGGGGGGGGGTAACTGCAACCTAATGTGGGGGGAACATACTGCCAACCTAATGGGGTGGAACTATACTGCCAGCCTAATGTGGGGGAACTACAACCTAATGTGGGGAAACTATACTGCCTACCTAATGGGGGGAAACATACTGCCAACCTAATGGGGGGGGACTGCAACCTGATGTGGGGGAACATACTGCCTACCTAATGGGGGGGACTGCAACCTAATGTGGGGGAACTATACTGCCAGCCTAATGTGGGGGAACATACTGCACCTAATGGGGGGAAACTATACTGCCAAACTAATGGGGGGGGAACATACTGCCAACCTAATGGGGGGGGGAACTGCAACCTAATGTGGGGGAACATACTGCCTACCTAATTGGGGGGGGGGGGCTGCAACCTAATGTGGGGGAACTATACTGCCAGCCTAATGTGGGGGAACATACTGCACCTAATGTGGGGAACTATACTGCCAGCCTAATGTGGGGGAACATACTGCACCTAATGTGGGGAACTATACTGCCAGCCTAATGTGGGGGAACATACTGCACCTAATGTGGGGAAACTATACTGCCAACCTAATGGGGGGGGGACATACTGCCAACCTAATGGGGGGGAACTGCAACCTAATGTGGGGGAACATAATGCCTACCTAATTGGGGGGGGGCTGCCACCTAATGTGGGGGAACTATACTGCCAGCCTAATGTGGGGGAACATACTGCACCTAATGTGGGGAAACTATAATGCCAACCTAATGCGGGGGAACATACTGCACCTAATGTGGGGAAACTATACTGCACCTAATGTGGGGGAACTATACTGCCTACCTAATGTGGGGGGACATACTGCCTACCTAATGTGGGGGAACATACTGCCAACTTAATGTGGGGGAACTATACTGCCAACCTAATGTGGGGGAACTATACTGCCAACCTAATGTGGGGGAACTATACAGTCTACCTAATGTGGGGGAACTACAACCTAATATGGGGGAACATACTGCCAACCTAATGTGGGGGAACTACAACCTAATGTGGGGGAACATACTGCCAACCTAATGTGGGGGAACTATACTGCACCTAATGTGGGGCAACATACTGCCAACCTAATGTGGGGGAACTACAACCTAATGTGGGGGGAATTATACTGCCAACCTAATGTGGGGGGAACTATACTGCCAACCTAATGTGGGGGAACTATACTGCCAACCTAATGTGGGGGGAACTATACTGCCAACCTAATGTGGGGGGAACTATACTGCCAACCTAATGTGGGGGAACTATACTGCCAACCTAATGTGGGGGAACTATACTGCCAACCTAATGTGGGGGAACTATATTGCCTGTCTAATGTGTGGGAACTATACTGCCAACCTAATGTGGGGGAACTATACTGTCTACCTAATGTGGGGGAACTATACTGTCTACCTAATGTGGGGGAACATACTGCCAACTTAATGTGGGGGAACTATACTGCCAACCTAATGTGGGGGAACTGTACTGCCAACCTAATGTGGGGGAACTATACGGTCTACCTAATGTGGGGGAACTACAACCTAATGTGGGGTAACATACTGCCAACCTAATGTGGGGGAACTACAACCTAATGTGGGGGAACATACTGCCAACCTAATGTGGGGGAACTATACTGCCAACCTAATGTGGGGGGAACTATACTGCCAACCTAATGTGGGGGAACTATACTGGCAACCTAATGTGGGGGAACTATACTGCCAACCTAATGTGGGGGAACTATACTGCCAACCTAATGTGGGGGAACTATACTGCCTGTCTAATGTGAGGGAACTATACTGCCAACCTAATGTGGGGGAACTATACTGTCTACCTAATGTGGGGGAACTATACTGTCTACCTAATGTGGGGGAACATACTGCCAACTTAATGTGGGGGAACTATACTGCCAACCTAATGTGGGGGAACTATACTGCCAACCTAATGTGGGGGAACTATACGGTCTACCTAATGTGGGGGAACTACAACCTAATGTGGGGGAACATACTGCCAACCTAATGTGGGGGAACTACAACCTAATGTGGGGGAACATACTGCAAACCTAATGTGGGGGAACTATACTGCACCTAATGTGGGGCAACATACTGCCAACCTAATGTGGGGGAACTACAACCTAATGTGGGGGGAACTATACTGCCAACCTAATGTGGGGGAACTATACTGCCAACCTAATGTGGGGGAACTATACTGCCAACCTAATGTGGGGGGAACTATACTGCCAACCCAACCTAATGTGGGGGAACTATACTGCCAACCTAATGTGGGGGAACTATACTGCCTGTCTAATGTGAGGGAACTATACTGCCAACCTAATGTGGGGGAACTATACAAAAATATAAAATTGTACTATTCTGATCCCTATAACTCTTTTATTTTTCTGTATATGGGGATGTATGAGGTCATTTTTTGCGCTGTGATTTGTAGTTTTTATAAGTACAATTTTTGTTTTGATGGGACTTTTCAATTGCTTTTTTAGATATTTTTTATGGTATTTGAAGTGACGAAAAATTTTGATTTTACCTAGGGCCACGCTCAGCCTAAAACCGGCCCTGGGCCCTGTCCCGAGCACTGGAGTCGGAAGCAGAAAGAAATACACAAACTCTTTGGGTGTGCCCCACCCCCCATCTCCAGGAATAAACTCTCAACAAAAGACCCCTCTTAA
The DNA here is from genome assembly GCF_029499605.1 of Hyla sarda. Taxonomy (NCBI): domain Eukaryota; kingdom Metazoa; phylum Chordata; class Amphibia; order Anura; family Hylidae; genus Hyla; species Hyla sarda. The sequence continues at coordinate 418,639,934 of NC_079190.1, forward strand.
AATCAGTGACTGAGAGATTAGTGTAGTGTCAAGGTGATGAGTGATGTGGCAGCACAGTTAAGGAGCCACCAGAAGTGACATCATGATAAGAGACTAAAAGAGACCAGCAGAGCATCTAAATAACAGTAGCTGCAAAACCCTTAGTCAGCATGCTGGCAAAATGTTGGGGAGGCTGTATGTGATTTTAGGGCTCGTTCACATTAATGTCTGCCCACCTTAATAAATGCCCGTTATCAATTATGCAAACGGCTGTAAAAGAATCCCATTGATGTCAACAGGATTTTTTTTTACAATCCTTTATTATCCATTTGTACCCGATTGCTTTCTGTTCTGTTTTCTTTTTTTTTTTTGACAGATAAAAGATGTTGCATGCAGTATTTTTTCTCCCGTCAAAGATAACGGAATAGAAATGGATATTATAAATTTAACATTGAAGTCTATGGCAAACGGTTGAGCCTTAATGTTATCCGTTTTTATTATGTGCTGGCCCAGTACAAGAGTGGCACCCCTGTACCCTTTCTGTCCTGTCAGGGGGACTCTATTGCGGTGTCCCCTGAGTCCCTCCTTACCCTATGCAATGTAAAAGGTTAATTATATCTAATATTATCTATTGTAATGTAAATATACTGTTATGCACCTTTAAATACTGTTGCCATGTGTTGTAACCAAGGAAGGTACCAGTGATCATGTGACTTATAGGGTGACCTATGGGACCCCTCCAGAGTCTCCCCCATATAAACCCTGGGAGGAGTTAGTCAGATTAGTTCTATGCATGCTGAGGAACAGTCAAGTCCTGAGAAAGTGTCTGATGTTCTAAGGAGGCCCAAGGCCTACCAAGCAGCCACGCTTCCACTAATCCAGTACCCCACAGGTGAATGCCACTGGTAAGCTACATACAGGGTGAAGTCAGTCTAGTTAAGTCAGTCAAGATCAGCCTGTAAACAGTCAGTGTGGGGCTGCAGCAAATTGTCCAAATCCACTATAAGTCCCAGCGAGCCCAAAAGTCTCTGAAATCACTGGTCACCTTCTTGGAACTAACTGAGCTGTCAAGACTATTACACCTGTCTATCCTAGTTAAGCTGCAGTTGTTCTGTAACTTGGCATCGGAGTCATTATTTGCCCCGTGCCTAGCCCAGGATACAGCTGCATACCTTCGGGTGTTGCAGATGTTAAACCACGTCCTGGCATCACAAACACAAGGGGTTAATACAATATGCCCCTAGGGTAATAACATCTGCCCTCATCACACCCTAGCCACAATTACTTCTGAGCATGCTCAGAAGAGGTGAAATCAGCGGGCTCCTGCAGTGCTGCGGGACTATTACTACTCCTATAATGAAACAGACTTGTTTCCATGATGGGAGTAGTAGTTCCCTCGGCTGCAGGAGTCTGGAGGCGGCTGCCTGCTCCTCATCTTCTTGCGCAATGACAGTGCACAGCGGGGACTTGTCAGTCTATTCCCCGCTGCTCATCCCCTTACCTGATGGAGACGAGCAGTGGGGAATAGACTGACATGTCCCTGCTGTGTGCTCTGATTGCGTTTGGAGTAGGGCAGCAACAGGGACATGTCGGGTACCGGTGGCGGGGAACAGAGCGCAATAACAGCACACAGCAAGGACATTTCCCTCCATTCCCCGCTGCTCATCTCTGTGAGGTAGGAAGATGAGCAGCGGGGAATGGACTGACATGTCCCCACTGCACGCTGTCATTGTGCAAGAAGGAGTAGTGGGCAGCAGGGGAATAAAGTATTATAAATATGCACACTGGGGGGAATAAAGTATTATAAATATGAACATGGGGGGGAATTAATTAATATGCACGGGTAATACATTTGTGATTATTACAGTAGTAGTTTAAAAACCCCGCCGGGAGCCCTGAATGGCCACTCGGCACTGGCCATTCAGGGCTCCCGGTGGGGGATTTAAAAATGAAAGTAAAAACACTCTATACATCGCAGGGGAGCGGAGCATGCTGCCCGCACCCCATATTAATAACTTCTGATCATATCAGGTCCCAGAAGTGAGACACAGTGCGATCAATTCCTCAGCCCCTGTACTGTTCGTGGATGGGTTGTAGTATAAGCATTCATGTATCCCAGCTGCCTGCAGACTCCTGCAGCCGGCAACTACTACTCCCATAATGGAAACAAGTCTGTTCCATGATGGGAGTAGTAGTAGTCCCGGCTGCAGGAGGCTGACTTTTTTTTATACTGACGGATGAAAAACGGATCAGGGAAATTTTTATAGATCTGGCCGGATGACCGGGCAGTATATCTGCACTCATTCACTTATTTATTATTTTTTTGCATGTCACTATGCCACGTTTCGTGTTTTTATTTGTACACATGTGGTACGTCTCGGGGGTTGTAGGGTAGTTGGGGTGTTGCGGGTCTGAATTATAAAGGGCACTGTTAACCCTTGTCACTCATGATGCCAGGGTGAGGGTTAAATACTGTAATGGTGCTGGGCCTATCGCCACCCTTCCCAAGAGCAATTGGTGAATGCGTAATAAATAGATTGTCCACAACCACTGTTTAACTGAAAACTTGCAGGAACTTTTACTGAAGATTTTCTGTAGCAGGTAACAGCAATAACAGTCCAGATAACAGAGTCTATTTCTAGTTGAGCAACGATTGACAGTTGGTTGGGATCAGATAAGCTCAATTTAGCTTTGGAAAGATTCTGTTGCATAGATCCGCTGGATTTAGGGGTGCGTTTAGGTCCAGTGATCTTGCGGATAGTAGCGGGGAACTGTAGATATATAACCGCTTTGGTATAGGCCGAGGCCGCAAGGCTTTGACCTAGTAAACATACTTGTAAGTTGCGGAGGTCCTACCTCATTCAGTGACAGCAACCCAAGAGATGCTGCTTGCTTGGCAGCGCATGAACAAGAGAGCGATTAATGGCTGCAGCTCCCTTATATGGGCCGGGGCTGAACCGTTTTGGATTGGTCTGTAACAACTTTCACTCACCGTTACACGGCATTATGGGTGAACACGTGACACAAGAACCACCAAAGGTACTTCAACATACCATAGAGTTCTGAATAGCGGATCACATGGCCTAAGGTCCTGCGACGCCAAACAAGTGAGTAATGAAATATACATATGTACAATGATAATATTAATAAATATTAACTTACTAAGGGGTGACTAGGGGCTAACTAGGGAAGCGGACCCCCACAGTCCTAGGGACTCTGACTTTGGGGACCCCCCACCAAGTCACAGTATGAAATACGGTGCCGGGACACCACACACAGGATTATCCAGATGCGGTAGCCCTTCTGGGTGTCCCTCCTGGCTGTCTAAGGGAGGTGTGTGTGGCCTTTTGGTTCCTACCCTCCCTGCAACCCCTGGGCATCTTGGCTTCGGTCAAGATGCCATCAGTATATGACTCCTGGGCTGATACCTTGGTTAACGCCTAGGTTGAAGCCAGGGGCATTTGCAGCCCCTTAGTTGCTTCGGCGAAAAGGGGAATCGAACCTGGATCCTTGCAGGTGCCTTTTGGCCCAGAGGTAAAGGGTAGATTTGTTGGGAGGCCTCTCTCCTGTTGGAAAAGGGCTTAGCGATAGACCGCATCCTTTGTGCACGTTTTTTTAGTGTGACACGTTTGCACTTTTTCATGAACTTTGGGTGATAGAGAGCACATGCCTAGGCTAACATTTAACTGGGAAGCACTATAGTAAAATTGACACAACATTCATTTATTAGCACATTGGAGATAGAATTATCCCAACCAAAAGAAATAGAGGGGATAAAGGGCATTAGAGTGGTGGCAATCAATGGTGGCAATTAATAATACCTAGAGAAGTGTGAGCCCACTAGGTACAGTAGCTAAAAACAGAAGCCCTCATTTACTAATGTCAACCCGACTCTTTTTGTCGGGTTGTGCGACCAAATTTGTGTCACATAGCCCATGTGACACAAATTTGGTCGCACAACCCGACAAAATATATCGTCACTCCGAGTGTTTTTTAAACCCGTCATAATGGGCGTGGTTATCACAAAAAGGGGCGTGTTCCCGACAAAAAAGAAAAAACACTCGGAGTATGATGAAAAACTCACAGGAAAACCTGTGAATTTTTCTTCACCAAAACCCAACAGCTCTGAGCTGATTCAAAACTGACTAAATCCTACCCCCATCGTGGAACAGGGTCTGTTCCATGTTAGGAGTAGTAGTACAGGGGCAAAGGGGTTGATCGCATCAGGTCTCACTTCTAAGACCCGATCCGATCAAAAGTTATTAAGCAGGGGAGCGGGCGGCATGGTCCGCTCCCCAGCGATGTATTATGTATTTTACTTTCATTTTCAAATTCCCCGCGGAGTTTCCTGAATGGCCAGTACTGAAGAGCCATTCAGGGATCCCTGCGGGGTTCTCAAATAGAAGAGCTGCGGTGGGGAAAGATATATAGAATCGCTGGGGTTTTTGTATATGTCCCCACAGCTTCTATATGCCCCTTGCAGAGCGCATGTTATATATGTCTCCCGCACAGCGCATGTTATATATGCCCCGCACAGCGCATGTATATATGTCCCCCGCACAGCGCATATTATATATGCCCCGCACAGAGCATGTATATATGTCCCCCGCACAGCGCATGTTATATATGCCCCGCACAGCGCATGTATATATGTCCCCGGCACAGCACATGTTATATATGCCCCGCACAGCGCATGTATATATGCCCCGCACAGCGCATGTACAGTAATCCCCCGACCTACGATGGCCCCGACATATGATAAAATCAACATACGATGGCCTCTCAGAGGCCATCGCATGTCGATGTCAGCATCGACATACAATGCTTTTATATGTCGGGGCCATCGCATTAACTGCTATCCGACAGAGCAAAATGCTTAAGCTGCTGCCGGATAGCAGTTTAAGCATCCCTGGCAGGTTCGCTTACCTATTCCCGCTGCTCCGGGTCCACTTCACGATCCTCCGGTGTCTTGCGCATCTTCTCTAGGGTCCGGGCCTTGCTTTCCGCGCCGGCGCAGCAGCGTAATAACGTCACCAGAAAGCGAGGCCCGGACCCTGCAGAACATGCAGAAGAAGCCGGAGGATCGCGAAGAAGACACCGGAGCAGCAGGACAGCATCGGGAGCCCCTGGGACAGCATCGGGAGCGGTAAGGACCTGGTCCGGAGCGGCGGGGACAGGTAAGTACAGCTTCCTATACTTTACATTGCACGGATTCCTCAACATACGATGGATTCGACAAACGATGGGTCGTTTGGAACGAATTACCATCGTATGTTGAGGGACCACTGTATATATGCCCCGCACAGCGCATGTTATATATGTACCGCACCGCGCAATCATAAGCTCCAGGTAGCGCTATCACTGACAAGAATTTTAGTAGCAGAGCATCTCTCCTGGAAGCCGCTGCCCGATGCTCTGCTAATGCTCCGTTTGTGAGTTATAGCGCTTGAGGCATATGTGTATAGAAGTGAAGTGGGGACCAGATATATAAGCGTCATCTGGTCCCCACTTCGCTTCTATACACAGTCCTCCTGAGTACAAACACCTCAGCTGCCCCATCGCCTCCCCCCATCCCCGGTGTTATAACTACCTGTTCCCGGGGTCCGCGATCCCTCTGGCTCCGGCACTGTGGCTGTGTGCTGCCATGCGTAATGACGAGTGTTGTCCCCAACGCGACGTCACCGTCAGTGCGCACAGTGACAATACCGGAGCCAGAGGGATCGTGGACCCTGGACCCCGGGAACAGGTATTTATAACACCGGGGATGGTGGTAGGCGATGGGGCAGCTGTGGTGTTTGTACTCAGGAGGACTGTGTATAGAAGCGAAGTGGGGACCAGATAACGCTATATGTCTGGTCCCCACTTTGCTTCTATACACATATGCCTCTGAAGCACTATCACTTGCAAGCGGAGCATTAGCAGAGCATCGGGCAGCGGCTTCCCGGAGAGATGCTCTGCTAATAAAATGCCAATGTCAATGATAGTGCTACCAGGAGCTTATGATTGCGCGGTGCGGGGCATATGATTGCGCTGTGCGGGGGACATATATACATGCGCTGTGCGGGGCATATGATTGGGCTGTGCGGGGGGACATATATAACATGCGCTGTGCGGGGCAGATGATTGCGCTGTGCGGGGCATATGATTGCGCTGTGCGGGGGACATATATACATGCACTGTGCGGGGGACATATATACATGCGCTGTGCGGGGGACATATATACATGTGCTGTGCGGGGGACATATATAACATGCGCTGTGCGGGGGACATATATAACATGCGCTGTGCGGGGGACATATATAACATGTGCTGTGCGGGGGAAATATATAACATGTGCTGTGCGGGGGACATATATACATGTGCTGTGCGGGGGACATATATAACATGCGCTGTGCGGGGGACATGTATAACATGTGCTGTGCGGGGGACATATATACATGTGCTGTGCGGGGGACATATATAACATGCGCTGTGCGGGGGACATATATAACATGCGCTGTGCGGGGGACATATATAACATGTGCTGTGCGGGGCATATATAACATGTGCTGTGCGGGGGACATATATACATGTGCTGTGCGGGGGACATATATAACATGCGCTGTGCGGGGGACATGTATAACATGTGCTGTGCGGGGGACATATATACATGTGCTGTGCGGGGGACATATATAACATGCGCTGTGCGGGGGACATGTATACATGTGCTGTGCGGGGGACATATATAACATGCGCTGTGCGGGGGACATATATAACATGCGCTGTGCGGGGGACATATATAACATGCGCTGTGCGGGGGACATATATAACATGTGCTGTGCAGGGCATATATAACATGTGCTGTGCGGGGCATATGATTCCGCTGTGCGGGACATATATAACATGCGCTGTGCGGGGGACATATATAACATGCGCTGTGCGGGGGACATATATAACATGCGCTGTGCGGGGCACATATATAACATGCGCTGTGCGGGGGACATATATAACATGTGCTGTGCGGGGCATATATAACATGCGCTGTGCGGGGGACATATATAACATGTGCTGTGCGGGGCATATATAACATGCGCTGTGCGGGGGACATATATACCATGCGCTGTGCGGGGCATATGATTGCGCTGTGCGGGGGACATATATACACAATTTACCGTGCAACACAATTTCCAACTCGTGGGACACTATTTTTTTTCCCCATGCGACACATTAGTAAATCAATATATTAAAAGTAAATGGGGCTCAAAGGTCAAAAATATCTGGTTTAGAATAATTTGTATTTATTAATATAGAATGAAAAATGAATTAAATAGGGAATGCACAGGGCCCTTGTACTCCCCTAATTAATTGAATATACAGTAAAATATATAATAATCTATAATATATATTTAATATAATTGTATATTAATGTAATGTATATTAAATTAATTAGGGGATACTGTGCATTCCCTATTTAATTCATTTTTCATTCTATATTAATAAATACAAATTATTCTAAACCAGATATCTTTGACCTTTGAGCCCCATTTACTTTTAATATATTGTCCCTATTTTTTACACCGTGGGTATAGGTGTCTGTTGGGTTGCTCGGGTCTTTAGTGACGGTCAGATAGACAGGAGTCTCTCCATTGTGTTTACATTAGTAAATCAGGGAGAAAAATACACAGAGTAAATGAAGAAACACTCAGAGATAAACCCGACACTCTTAGTAAATGAGGGCCAGAGTGTACACTCTGCTTTTAAAATATGTGTGTTCATTTGGGAATTACTTTTTAACCTAGTAGAATTTAATAACTGTTCCATTTTAAGAGGGGTCTTTAGTTCAGGGTTCATTTCCTGAGGGTTTGTGTACTGTTGTTTTGCCCTGAGACTCGTCAGGGATCTGTGATTGGAAGCAAGTAGAAAACAGGAGATCAGGGGACTGGATGGAGCTGAACAGGAGCTGCCGGTACCTAGTCTAGGTAAGTATGGCTTTTTTTTTCTAGTTTTATAACATATTATTTTTTACAAAAGGCTGGAATACCCCTTTTAAAGAAAAATGATTGAAATGAAAGGGAAGCACAGGCAGCATGAAACACTGACACTATATGACTCTAAATGGCTGTGCCCCCTGACATGTCATAGATGAATCGTTGGACAGGAATGGGGCTTCAAATCCTCAGGGTGGTCCCTAGCTCTGATGGTTTGGGCAGGATGAAATTAGTGACAGGTTCCCTTTAATTGTAAGTAACTTATTAAGATGAATATAATAAAAAAAAATAAACATTGACAGGCTGTCTTTATTGTAGTGTTTGATTTATTGAAAAAGACCAGAAAAAGCCATTGTCAGCACTCCAGAGGACTAGCAATATTCTAAAAAGTTTATATGTGGACATGAGTCATTTAATGAGTGATGTCTGTCTATAACATGCCGACTTAAGGGCTGAGCTTATAACAATAATTGCCTATGTAAAAAGATGAATAGTTTGTAATAACAATATGTTTCATGCAGTGAAAGTATATGTCCACCTTAACCCTTCACAACATTCGTTAATATAAACGAATGCAAACTAATGCAAACGAAGCTATAAGCAAAGTAATGCAACCAGCTATTAAGTATTGGGGGCAGTTACCATTAGTTTAAAGATCAAAATGCCTTGAGTGTGATAAATATACAATAAAAGGAGACTTCTGTTTCTTACAGCACTCTGTAAACCCTTTATAAAGAAAACTAGTTATTGCAGTAATTCAGTATGGATAACTTAAAGTGATCCTTTCACACTGAACATGCAGGCAGCATATTACAGACTGGGAGGAGCTAAGAAAAGTGATATATAGTTTTACATGAAAACATTTATGCATTTCATTTATTTAAAGTGTTTCTTTTTCTGGGCCTAGGAGTCCAACAGGCAGTCTCAATGATTTTACACTGTCAAAATATTAGGACCACCTACTGGACTACTAAGCCCAAGTTGAGAAGAGATCTAAATGAGCAAAAAAAAAAACAAGTAATATCGTTTTTGCAGGGAAAAGATTCAATATACCTTGTTTTTTGGGCTTAAGAGTCCAGTGGGTGGTCCTATAAGCATTGGCCCTGTGTCTTTACTAACTTTTCTAGTCAACTCCATTTGGAGGAACACCACTGTGGTCAGTGATTGGCCGAGCAACAATGTCTCGCACACAATATGTCATCCTATAACTGGCCGGAGATAAGCCCCATCTTAGCCAGTGATTGGCTGAGCGATATTCTGAGGTATTGACTCACAGCACCAGGAATTGGAGCACGGTGGAGACTGGGAGCGGCAATACCAGAGGCTAGAGGGACCGAGTGAGAGGTAAGTATAGGTTTAAGATTTTTTAGGTTATGGCCACCACACCCCATCCCACAGACATATATGGAGGGGGCGTGGTTTGATGTCACAAGGAGGCGTGGCATGACATCACAACTGTGGCCGCCCAAACCCAGCATTCTGAAAATAACTGCATGGAGATTGCGGGGGACCCCCTCACTCAGACATCTTATACCCTTTAAGGAGGCAGCCTGACCATGTTTTTAGAAATATAATAAGTATTTATCTTTAATCACTCAAAAAAGAAATCTAGGTGACACATTACCTTTAAATAGCTTGGATGCTACCTCCAATAAGTGGCACCAAAGAGCAAGCCTTTTTCTTTTGGAGACAAACTACTTTGCATCCTCTTTCCAAGAAATCTGCACACTAGACTGCACTCTGGTGCCACTTGCTGTTTAGGCAGAGACATAATACACATAAGAGAGGCAGAACACAGTGGGATAGATTTACTAATACTGTCTAAGGGCTGTCCAAACTCCAAACTCTGTGCACCCCCTCCCCCCCCCGTGATCTTCTGCACGGGGCCATAGCTCTGCCACGCCTTCTCCATGTAGTTCTATGGGAGAGGTGGGGAGGCAGCGTTCGTGCCTCCCCGCCTCTCCCATCGGGCTGTATGGGGGCGTACCATCTGTGGTAACCATCTGTGGGTGAAACCCGCGACCGCCACTACGCTGGGGTTAGCTACTTGGTTCTTGGGGGGGGGGGGGGTTATGAACCCAGGGTCGGATGGTATTAACCCTTAATTTCACGTGACACCACTGTAGTCTTGGTATTTCCCGGGGTACTACAGGTCCGGGGAACTCCGTCTCCCCACAGGCTAGCAAGGAAAGAATTGACTCCACACTAGGTTGCAGTTTAAAGGAGGCTTTACTAACTTGAACATAGGTGGTACAATCTCCACAGCACTCAACCAAAGTCTCCCAAAGGTTTAACGGACAGTCTCTAGAGGACCACACAGCTTGCAGTGCCTGGACTTGATATTGCATATATGCTTGGCTCTTACGGCCGGACTAGGAGTTTTAGGTCTGCGCTATATTAGGCTTGAGATTAAAGTCACCTACTGAAGTGTCGGTAGATTTGTGGCTTTTCGCCGGAAGATAATGAATTGTCCTTTAGGAATTCTCTGATCAAGGCTGAAGTAAAGGCTTGCTATTATTTGGGGTTACTTCATGCTTTTCTTATCTCCCTCTCATCTTTGCTCTCACTCCTCTGCGGATTCTCTCTGCTACTCCGGAGCTTCACCTCCTCTGAACTTGCTCGGACCTCCACTCTGTACTCTGAACTGAAATGAACTGCTGATTCTTCACGCTGAACCCTGAACTCCACCCAACTCCCCTCAACTCCTCTACTTTCCTACTCTCCTACTCTTCTCCACACAGGAAATGCCACCCCTTATAAGGGAAGGCTAAACTACAGTCCATTGGCCAGGCAGCTGTGGATCATAGAGTTGTCTGTATCCCCTTTAGGATTTACAATAAAGCTACATACAAGTGATAACATAATATAACACCTTACACAAAAGTTTAGTTTAGCCCTCAGTCCTCCACTCTCACATACCCTGACTAAGCATGAGGTTGCTAGGTAACATACTTAAAGCTACAGACACCTAATAACGGATTGCTAAGTTATAACAGTGCAAATACACATTAGAAATGGTTGAGTCCCTGCAGGGGAGTCCCCACGACACTGGAGGTCTCAATCTGACAGGGACTACAATACCTTAACACAATGTACCTGTACTGGGACACCACACATCGACCTCACTGAGGTCGACGCCACGCACATTAGCTGCTCTCACAGAGCGGCAATGCCGGGGCCTGTTTGAGAGAACGTGGGGATTCCAGCAGTCGGACCCCCTGAGATCAAGCACTTATCCCCTATCCTGTGGATAGGAGATAAGTTGTTTTGGCTGCAGTTGTGTCACTCTCTTTTCTACCATGCTGCCTTGTTGAAGCCACAGTGATTTTTTACTCCAGAAGTCTGTTGCACTGGGCATAGTGGGGAAGATTTATTAAAACCTGTGCAGTGGAAAAGATGAATAGTTGCCTAAAGTAACCAATCAGATTGCTTCTTCTATTTTTAAAAGGCATCTGGAAAATAAAAAAAAGTGATCTGATTGGTTGCTATGGGCAACTGTTCCACTTTTCCTCTGCCCAGGTTTTGATAAATCTCTCCCAGTAATTGTGTCCCATAGAGGGAAACAAAAATAAGACTCCATAGAGGACTACAAACTCTGTCACACACTCACACTAACATGGAGCACAACATGGGGGTAAATACTGCAATGAAAAATGTCTGTGTCACATTTCAATATACATTTCAATATACGGATGAAACTCAAAAAATTAGAATATTGTTCAAACTTCATTTCTTTCAGTAATGCAACTTAAAAGGTGAAACTTATATATGAAAGAGACTCATTACATGCAAAGCCAGATAGTTCAAGCCGTAATTTGTCATAATTGTGATGATTGTTACTTACAGCTCATGAGAACCCCAAAGCCCTCCCCCCCCCCCCCAAATAACTATGATTTGGGGAGCCATGTCATCTGCTGGTGTTGGTCCACCGAGCTTCATTAATTCCAGGGTTTTTTGAGTTTCACCTGTTTGTCTGTGCATGCATTGCTGTGTACATGAGCCCAAAGGGCAAAGGTGTAACTGTTGATATGTTTTATATTGTCTTTTGATCATTAATCCATTTGTGATCCATTTTAAAGTTAGGCTGTGTTCACACGTTCAGATTTTTCATTGAAATATTAAAATTATAAAAATAAAATAAAGATAATAAATGGAGGACACATGTAAAGGAAAGACTGAGACTTTTCTTTTCAAATCTACTCCTTGCTATGCATTCAATAATTGCAATTAAAAACCTGAAAGTTGTCTTCATTTTGCAGCTGCCATAAATCATTGAATGAAAAAGTCATAACTGGGAGGAAAACAGTCATTGTAGCCTTACATATAATTTATATAATAAACCTTACTGCTGGTCATTGCCTTGTGACGGTTGTATTGTATATACTTATCTCCATCCGCCTAGAAATAATTAGTGTAATTAAAGTATCCTTAAAGTTCCGCCTCCTGGTTTTCATGGTGCTACAACATTAGATAATCATTTAGAACTAACCTTTTTAGATCTCAGCTTATTGAAGATCCTCACTTCTTTAAATGAATGTATCCATTATATATTAAATAATTGTACACATTGAAATGTATTAGTGTTAAATAAATCAGTGCTGGTAAAAACTTACAATATCTCCAAATCTCTTACCTAAGCACCCAAGAAGGTCACAGACAACAACTAGAAGAAGGATCCTTGATGAAGACGGCTTCGGCAAAGTGGATCTGCCTGATTTTCTGTAGCCTTGCTTTGCCTTTGGTAGCAGTTGTATAACAGTAAGAATAAAACTAACCAGCCCACTACCGATACACAGAGAGCCAAACACCGTAGGCTGATAACCTAACACTAGCTGAGTGGCAGGATCCCTGTTGGGACAACAGAAAGTCTCCAGCCGGGGGGAAGCCATGGCTGGACTCCTTAAAATCTACACACAAGTCAAGAAAAGAGAAATGCTAATGAAATGTCCTATGACTTCTAGGCTTCATTCTTCAGTGCTGTTCATCACGAGTTTACTCTGATCATGTGCTTTACAATCCCTACAGCTATGTCTCTGCTTCATTCAATGAAAAGCTTGGCTCCTATGCCAGCATGGTCTCTAGTAGTCATACGTGCACTGTCCTATATACACTAATGGCAAACCAAGGTGTAATGTTGGCTCCTGTGCTAGTCACCTAAAGAAAACAGTGTTCGTGCACATGACTTTCCATACTCTATAATTATGGATTTTATGATACTTCCTGTGGTAATGATAATTTAGTCTTTCCGCTCTTTATTTCGTACATGTATCTTAAGCCTCTATGACCTGATTTGTTCTGCATTTAAATGCAAAAACGTAAAACAGTGCAATTGCATATGTGACACATTGAGCACAAAAAGTAAGATTATGAAATGGGTAATCCTATCCACCCTCTTACCCCAAAAAATACTAAAACTGATGTTAAAACAGAAATGGTTACACTCATCTGTAAGTCACTACCTCCCCTGCTTTATTCATGGCTTACAGGCGGTCAGCAGTATCCTATCACATGTTGCTTCTGTATCTCCAATCTGGAAAATATACATTTAATGGATCGCAACACCAGGAGGAATTACTGCATGAAAGCGAACAGGAAAAAGAAGGAACAAAGCATTCATGGCTTCCGATGCCTGCAGTAGAAGGTGGATGCCCAAGAAGTGCTGGAACTAATGTACGTTATCGCTGCAAGAATGAATAGTTTTTAAGCATTGTTTTTGCAAACAAAGTTATTTTGTTCTTTTTATTTATACATAATATTGTGCAAACACAACTACAGTGATCCCTCAACATACGATGGTAATCCGTTCCAAATGGACCATTGTTTGTTGAAACCATCGTATGTTGAGGGATCCGTGCAATGTAAAGTATAGGACAGTGGTCTACAACCTGCGGACCTCCAGATGTTGCAAAACTACAACACCCAGCATGCCCGGACAGCCAACGGCTGTCCGGGCATGCTGGGAGTTGTAGTTTTGCAACATCTGGAGGTCCGCAGGTTGAAGACCACTGTTAGAGGAAGTTGTACTCACCGGTCCCCGCCGCTCCGGACCATCACCGCTCGTCACTGCTGCCCTGGATGTCGCCGTCCATCGCTGTTGCCGCGTCCCCGAGGTGTCCCCGACGCTCCGGCAAGGCCTCTGCTTCTCCGGCATCCTTGCTCTCCGTCGCTGCCATCACGTCGCTATGCACGCCGCTCATATTGGATGACGGCATGCGCAGTGACATGATGACGACGATGGAGAGCGCCGACAATGCGCCGGAGAGGACGCGCCGGAGCCCCGAGGACAGGTAAGTGATGGTCAGTGGACCACACGGGGCACCGTAAACGGCTATCCGGTGGCAGCTGAAGCAGTCAGCGCTGCCGGATAGCCATTTATGCGATGGCCCCGACATACAAAAGCATCGTATGTTGATGCTGCCTTCAACATGCGATGGCCTCTGAGAGAGAAATTATCGTATGTCGGGGCCATCGTAGGTCGAGGGGTCACTGTACTGTATGTGCAAACTCCTCATGTCCATTTATGAGTTATAGAGGAGGTGCAAAATAAAAGTCAGACTATTTTCATTTTATAGATACAATATATATATATATATATATATATATATATATATAAATATATATATATACACATATTGTGAGCAGAGAGAGAGAGAGAGAGAAAGGAAAGCAAGAGAGACACTGGTCAAAAGAGGGTATAAATGTATTTCTGCTGCTTAATAAAAAGGTTGTCAGAGGATTATTTTGGGTAGGGTGAAAGGGGTATTCTAGGATTTTTTTATTTGACTATGCTACAGGGGCTGTAAAGTTAGTGTAGTTTATATTATAGTGTCTGCACCTGTGTTTGATGGCTGGTCTTGCACATCTTATGTGATCTTTGCCCCGATGTCAATTTCAAACAGTATTCAAAATGAGAGTTGTTTCTGGCTTTTCCCAGGTTGCAGTGCAGCCCAAGATATTACATCACTAGTCAGGTGTTAAAAGGGAGCATGGCAGTGATTCAATGGATGGAGCGATCAATGAGTGGTGGAGGGATCATTCTCCACAGGGCTGCAGGGAATTATAGCTTCAAGCACAGCCCAGCATGAAAGGGAAACTAGATGTGATATAATGGGTGGGGTGACTGATGTGTGGGAGAGGGAAAAGCAAACTCACCCTTACAAACAAGGGATCCTGGGACTTATAGTTTGAGGCAGGGAACTTCAACAGGAAATAAAGTAGAAGCAGCAGAGTTATGGTGGACTCACATCACAGCCATTTAGCCTCAATACAAGCACAGATCCTTCCAAAGCATGACCATTACTATCTGGCAGGTAAGTACTAAAGTCACCTTATGTTGAATAACCCTTTTAGTCTGATTAAACATACACGGGGCACATGTTTCACTACTTCTTCAGAATTTATGTGTGCACAGCACAACTCCATTTTTAATCCTGCATGAAAAATCCAATTGAGAATGCTCTTTGCTGAGCACCTTGAGATGCCACTAGGAGCAGAGAGATGATGAATAGTCACATCAGGTTTAACATTTCGGAGGCACAACCTCCTTCAGACATCAGAACATTATTGCTTGTCACAGGGCTCCTTAGTTCTATTTATAAAAATAAAACCAAACCAGAGAACCACTAGCCCAATAAAGATCCAATGCCTGTTGTATGTTACTCAGTACCTGGTCCTGATCATATACATGTCATTTTTATGTCTCTATTACCCATATTTCGCAAAAAATAGCATATTACAGCTGCTCAATGTCTTTTCCATCTTGTCAAAATGAGGGGGCGTGCCCCTCTCTTGTCTGCACTGTGATGACTTCTCCCTCGCCTTCACTCTGCTGACTCACTGTTCTCGGGAGCGAGCCTGGCAGTCCTGCTCTGTAACCCTTTCCTCTCTGGTTTCATGCTGTACACACACACACAATGATTATTGGAGATTGCCTGTACTGTACCACAAAGACAACATGGTGAGTATATAACTTAGATCTTCCTGTGTCATTTATGTGTGTTATTCTTAGGCAGTCCTGTAATGCTGGGACTAGTAGTTTTGGAATAGTTGGAGGTACACTGTTTGGATAACTCTTTTGGAAAATTTGCATACAGTGTAAACCACATAATATCAACCTTGTACATGTTAGCAGAAACAGAAAGGACTTTGAAGAAAAATTAAACGGTACTCCAGGGAAGTAAGCTGATCAGATACTTAGGGGATGAGAATTTGATCACGAGGGGACTGACTGCTTCAACCCCTATCTACTCTTTACGGGACCCTGTCTACTCCCTCCGGCCACCACCTTCTTGGAAGAACGCATATGGCGGCCAGCCTCTGCCGGTGATTGACTAAACGGGTCATCAGTTGTGCCTGTCTAGGAAGGTGGGGGCTGGAGCACGTTGAGAACGGGTAAACGGAACTGACAAGGAGGAAAAGTGTAATAGAAAGATTTCCTTTAGCTTTAAATATTGACCAAATTCTGACCAAAAAACCCAGGCTGAGCGTTATATAACTGATGCAACAACGGCTCGGTATGCTGGTGTGAGATTTCGGTCAAATCACTGAATAAATATTATGCTGTCAGATTTACCAGTCTATGAAGTAAATCTTGTCTCGATTTCAGGAAACAAGCCAAGGCAATGTATAATTCAAAGCAGTAGAAAAATAAAAGACGGGGTACTATAAACATACACATACATGTGGGAATAGTTCACACAATTTAGCATTTATACTTTTCATCTGTGACCGGTTGATAGGACTGGTAACCTGAGGAGTCTAGGAGCATTCATTTCTACTAGGGACAATGCTATGTGTCACTTTAAAGGGGTATTTCAGGAAAAAAACTTTTATATATATCAACTGGCTCCAGAAAGTTAAACAGATTTGTAAATTACTTCTATAAAAAAATCTTAATCCTTCCAATAATTATCAGCTGCTGAAGTTGAGTTGTTTTCTGTCTGGCAACAGTGCTCTCTGCTGACATCTCTGCTTGTCTCGGGAACTGCACAGAGTAGAAGAGGTTTGCTATGGGGATTTGCTTCTAACCTGGGCGTTTCCCGAGACACGTGTCATCAGAGAGCACTTAGACAGAAAAGAACAACTCAACTTCAGCAGCTCATAAGTACTGAAAGGATTAAGATTTTTTAATAGAAGTAATTTACAAATCTGTTTAACTTTCTGGAGCCAGTTGATATTTAAAAAAAAGTTTTTTCCTGGATAACCCCTTTAAAGGGTACCTCTCATCAAATAAACTTTTGATATATTTTAGATTAATGCATGTTGAATAACTTTCCAATAGCATGTTAATGAAAAATATGCTTCTTTCTATTGTATTTTTCCCGATCAGTCCTGTCAGCAAGCATTTCTGACTCATGCTGGAGTCCTAAACACTCAGAGCTGCCAGCCTGCTTTGTTCACAGCCAAACAGGCTGTGAACAAAGCAGGCTGGCAGCTCTGAGTGTTCTCCTTTGTGAAAAAACAGACTGGCAGCTCGTAGTGTTTAGGACTCCAGCATGAGTCTGAAATGCTTGCTGCCATGACTGGTAGGGAGACCCCTAGTGGTCATTTCTTCAAAGTGGAAAATGAAATAGAAAGAAGCATATTTTTTAATAACATGCAATTGTAAAGTTATTCTGCATACATTAATCTATTATATGTCAAAAGTTTTTTTGGGATGAGAGGTACCCTTTAAGGTGCATTTGTCCATTCTACAGATACTCAGAGATCTACAGGGGAAATCTTTATTCTCATTAGACCTTAGAATATGTCCCACTGTTACATTTTTTTATACATATGTGACATATGTAATTAATATATTAACAATTTAAGAAGAAAAAAAAAAGTCCCCATTCACTGCAAAATGATGCACCACTTTCTTAATCTACACGCACCAATTTAAGACACTGTACGTGACTCGCTACACATTTTCTATAGGTGTCTCTGGCTCAGGCATTAATATGTTCCTATCACACAGATTGTACACTACCCCAGACATCAATTATATCCTCTGTTTACACATTTTATGAGCAATTTTGGTTTATTTGCCAGATAAGCTCCTGGTGTATCTATAGCATACCACCCCCCTGTATTTTTGTCATGCACTTGACTTGCGTTTGTCTGTGTATATTACATATATTTACTAAATAGGAAAGCAAAGTCTCCTGTGCTTTCCAATACAATTGCATGCAGTATACAAAAAGTATTCAGTGGGTGACCTCTCTGTGACTTTACATTAAAGAAGATGTCCAAAGGTAACAAATGTATCCTCCATCTGCA
Source organism: Hyla sarda (assembly GCF_029499605.1). Classification (NCBI taxonomy): domain Eukaryota; kingdom Metazoa; phylum Chordata; class Amphibia; order Anura; family Hylidae; genus Hyla; species Hyla sarda. The sequence continues at coordinate 418,658,137 of NC_079190.1, forward strand.
GGATAGGGATATGTGTCAGATAGCGGGGGTCTGACCACTGGAACCCCCTGTGATCACCTGTACGGGGCCCCGATTCAGTTGCAATTCTGCTAAAGGAAGTGATGTTTCGCACCAAGGACGTCAGCTGGTGGAAACAAAAACCCCTACATTCATCTCTATAAATTCCTGATAACATAGGGTCTGACCACTGGGACCCCCTGCTATCACCTGTATGGGGCCCCAGTTCGGTCACGGTTCTGCTGAAGGAAGTGATGTGTCGCACTCAGCACATCAGCTGGTGAAAACACACACCTCTCCATTCATCTCTATGGGAGAGGCGGAGACACGCGTGTCTCCGCCTCTCCGTAGAGATGAATGGAGGGGCGCGTTTCGACCAGCTGACATACTCTGCTATAGCAAAGCAGAGCTGGGGCCCCGTACGGGAGATCGTGGGGGTCTCAGCAGTCGGGCCCCCCCGCAATCAGACATTTATCCCCTATCCTGCAAATGGGGGATACATTTTTTACTGCTGGACATCTTCTATAATGTAAAGTTTTTAACATTTTGCAGAACGACTTTTGAATTTTGAGTATGGGGCGGGGGGTGGGGGTGGGGGAATTTATAATTGTTTGTGCAAATCAAGTTCTTTTTACCTGGGCATAAGTCATATGTACTCCCCCCAAAGAGGTGCACATTCTTTATAAATAAAGTAGCTAAGATGTTGTTTAAAAAAAAATAAAAAAAATATGCCGCCAGTTTTAAAAAGTCGTAGTTGATAAATTACCGACCACCACAATACACTAACCATGCCATACTACAATCAAGTTTGTACTGAATTTATTGAAACTAAATCACATTGCGCAAAAATTTGCAACTTTTTTACCCAGTGCACAAAAATTTGCCGCTTTTTAACACCAAAAAAGGGTAAAACCAATGATAAATTCTCCCTAATGTGTTTTTCCTAAATAACCATTAGAGGGAGTCTGGTTGCAAGAAACTCCAAATAGCTGAGAACTCTGAGCTTCCTCCGTGGTAACACTACACATTTAACCAAAGATGTTAAGTTGGCCATATACGTTAGAATGTTCCTGAATCTAAAGATTTCTGCGGCACAGGCTAAATATCTTATGGGTGTTGGGGCATCCATGTGACCAGACATGTTGAAAGTGTACCTGTCGCTTTCTTTAAAGTGACAGGTACACTTTACTCTGCTATATCTATGACCTGGGAAACAGGGAACAAAAACAGTAGAAAGCCTAGGCAGGTCCTTGCCATCGCTGGGCTACCCAGCCAACTAGGGCTGATCGGCCTATTGGTGAGTAGAGATGCCAGGCCAATAATGCTCGGGCTTCTGGCTCCTTCGTTTAAATGGGCGGCTGCTGGCTACAGCTGCCTGTGTTGGAGTTCCTGCCATCACCAGCATTCTCTCCAGATTCTAACTTGGACCTTGCGAGACCATCCCGATCCGGCTTGCTTTCTGGTACTGTCTTTAGTTTTTGGTTTTGTTCTAACACTACCCGCGTTCCAGATTCTAACTGGCTAACTATCTTATGGGTATTGGGGCATCCATATGATCTGGCATGTTGAAAGTGTACTTGCCTCTTTTTTTAAAGTGACAGGTACACTGATTTCAACATGCCTGATCCTTTCTTTTCATGGGAGATAAACTGCTGTTAGGCTAGGATTCCACCAAGGTTTTGTTCTGATGTTTTTTTTAGGGTAAAAAAATGCCAGGAAAAAAACTGACTCTGATTTCCCCTGCATTTTGGTGTTTTTTCAGGTGAATTTTCGGGCATTTTTACCTTTGTGTGGAAATAGCATTTTGGCTCATTTGGCAGTTTCTCTGCGGGCGTTTCTTTTACAGAGTCAGTTCCATACTGGGAGCTGTAGTACCTGCATTAAGGACCGATCTCACTGGGTCTCACACTTGAGACCCATTGCAATCCGGAGTTATAATCCAGAGAAGCAGGCGGCATTCTGCAGCGCTCTGTAACCCCTGCTATGAACTCCGGCCGGCCAGTGATGTGAATAGAAATTCACATCACTGATTTATATTTGCCGCTCAGAGTGGGGATTGACCGGTAGCATCTGGCCAATCACAACTCTCAGCAGCAGATATGAATTAGTGATGTGAATTTCTATTCCCATCACTGGCCAGCCGGAGTTCATAGCAGGGATTACGGAGCGCTGCAGAGTTCTGCCCACTTCTCTGGATTATAATACATTAATAATAAAAAGTTACAAAATGAATATGGTATTATTTTTACAATTACAAGGCCTCTTTATCCATTTATAGTATTGCCAGCTACATTTTTATCTCCCTGCCCGCTAAAAAAAAAAAAAAGAATAAAAACCGCCAGCAAAAACCTACATTGCTTCTTTTTTGGAGATTTTTCACTCCCATAGACCTCTATTGGAGAAAAACGCCCTAGTCTCAACACCTCTGAGCCCAAAATAGCTGAAAACCCTAAAAGGATTTTTTTTTTAAATGCCAAACTGAAAAACTCCAACTGGATATGGCATTTTGGAGTTTCTTGTTGACTTGCACCTAACATCTGGCCGCAGCGTTTTTTCAAGGAAAAAATTATGTGCAGCAGAATGGGCATTTTTTGGGGGTGTTTTTTGCCTTAAAAAACCTAAGTGGAAGAAGTCTAGCTTTAGAGGTGTTTGTCAGTAGCCAATTTCTCTCTCTATTAATAACACATGCATGTTCGGCCAAGCTGAGGGTGCAGTGTATGATGGAGTCAGACCGTAATAGCTGTCTAAGCTGTATGAAAGCATTTAGAGATTGCATTTTGTGAAGCCATCATTATGCACACCAGATAAAAAATCATAATGGTAAATATTATTTTTTTTAAATAAAGCGGTTTTCTGCCCGTAATCAGATAAAAAACAGCATGTCAATGAATTTTACAGCCAAGCACATGTAATAGTATTCTCACCCAGATGTCCTACTTTAGCTAAATCCATTTCATTTCAACTTCTCCCGGAACCTTCTGCAGACTACAGACATCATTTACATTATCTGTTGACAAATGGGGCGGTCTTTTGCAATGTCAAAATGACAAATCTCCCCTAAGTCTGGTTTCACACTAAGGAATCTTCCTCTGGAGATATCCTGGGCCGAGGTTCTGAGGGTGGCCAGTAGTGTTGCTCGCGAATATTCGCAATAAAATTTTTATTAGCGAATTCGCGAATATAGCACTATACATTGGTAATTACGAATATTGTTTTTTTTTTTTTGTTTTTTGTTTTTTCACAGTGCACATCACAGTGATCATCCCTCTCTGCTTCCAGCTTGTGTGGTGTAAAGAAGGCTCTAATACTACTGTGTGAGACTGGCGTGCGAAGTTTCGCATATGCGAACATTTACATATGCAAATTTCTGTATATGCAAATTTTCGCTTATGCTAATTTTTGTATATGCTAATTTTCGCATATGCAAATTTTCACATACAAGAAAATAAAACGTCAATATTACAAATATGCTAATTTAGCGAATATATGACGAATATTCGTCCATATATTCGCGAAATATCGCGAATTCGAATATGGCCTATGCCGCTCAACACTAGTGGCCAGGGCTTCTAAAACAGTGTGGACATTGCTGGTGCGCATAGACGGCAATTTATCCTGCGCTAAAGTATTATACCTAAAGAATGAACAAGTTTATTCTTTCGGCATTGGAAAGCTCTGTCGCTAAATTTCCGTAGTGTGCACTGTGCAGGGGAATCCCATTGACAGCAATATGTCATCTGAATCTTCAAGGGATATTTTTGTCTTTAAAGGGTAGCTCCCACCATCACTTTTTTTTTCTGTCCCTGCCTATTACCCATCTATCCCTAAACCCTCCCTGCCTTTAATTTTTTTTTTTTTTTTACATATTAAAAATGCTTTTTTGTCTGCCTGGTAGTGTGCTCACTACCAGGCAGACTTCCCCAGCAGGCACCACGTCACTGATGCCTGCTGGGGCCGGCACTTCCGCCCGTAGTTCACCTATACAGGGTGCCTCCAGTTGTTTCCCCACTGCAACTCCCAGCTTGCCCTGACATCTATTGGCTGTCAGGGCATGCTGGGAGTTGTAGTGGGGAAACAACTGGAGGCACCCTGTATAGGTGAACACCGGAGCACATACCGCTCCCTGCCGCGCAGCCCGCAACACTGTTTTAAAATCACTTTTTTTAATTAAACTATATTAGAGATATGTTGTAGTACTTAAGTACTACAACATATCAATTTTTTGTTTTCATGACAGTGCCCATTTAAATTCTATCATGTGAACCCGGCCTTATAGGTATCTAAGAATGTTTTCCGCAACTCTTTATTTAATGTGTCTCCTTATATGCCTCAACAAGGTGGGAAATTGTTAAGATATACCGTCACTACCTGATGAAAAGGAATGAAGTGTTATGGTACTTTTACCTGCAGACTTGTTGGGAGCCACCCACTAAACATGGAGTAACAAAATATCCTAGTGATCTTCTATCCTGTATTTTGGGATGGATTATAGAATTTACTTTTTACGACAATATATTATACCGTATTTTTCGCCCTATAGGACGCACCGGCATATAAGACGCACCCTATTTTAAAGGTCCAAAATCTAGAAAAAAAAGATTCTAAACCCAACAGTGATCTTCAACCTGCGGACCTCCAGATGTTGAAAAACTACAACTCCCAGCATGGCCGGACAGCCGTTGGCTGTCCGGGCATGCTAAGAGTTGTAGTTTTGCAACATCTGGAGGTCCGCAGGTTGAAGACCACTGGTATACTCACGTGTCCCCGTCGCTCCGGACCCGTCACCGCTGCCCTGGATGTCGCTCCATCGCTGTCACCGCGTCCCCGTGGTGCCCCCGACGCTCTGGATGTCTTCTTCCCCGGGATCCATGCTCTCCATCGCCGTCATCACGTCGATACACACGCAGCTCCTATTGGATGACGGGACGGCGTGCGCGACGACGTGATGACAACGATGGAGAGCGACGGCCATGCAGGGGATCCCGGCACGGAGCAGACACCGAGGAGGCAGGTAAGGTCCCTCCCGGTGTCCTGTAAGCTGTTCGGGATGCCGCAATTTCACCGCTGCATTCCCGAACAGCCCGACTGAGCAGCCGGGTTAGTGTTATTTTCACTTCAGACGCGGCGGTCAGCTTTGATCGCCGCATCTGAAGGGTTAATACAGGGCATCACTGCAATCGGTGATGTCCTGTATTAGCCGCAGGTCCCGGCCATTGATGGCCGCAGGTATTCGCCGTATAAGATGCACCAACTCCCCCCCTCCCAGTTTTGGGGAAGAAAAAGTGTGTCTTATACGGCGAAAAATACGGTAGTTACTGTTGCTTATATGTCTAAAATGCATAATCGTAAACAGTAGACAAATAATTGTGAATGTCTAAACATACACATTCACGTCATGTGGGAATAGTTCACATTACTCAGCATATTTACTCTTGCATTTGTGACCAGTTGATGGGGGTCATAACCAGAGGAATCTGGAGTAGTTTAACATTCATCTCTACCAGGGACAATGTTGTAGGTCAATTTAACCCCTTAAGGATCAAGCTCATTTTCACCTTAAAGGGGTACTCCGGTGGAAAACTTTATTTTTTTTTTAAATCAACTGGTGCCAGAAAGTTAAACAGATTTGTATATTGCTTCTATTAAAAATTCTTAATCCTTCTAGTACCTATTAGCAGCTGTATACTACAGAGGAAATTCTTTTCTTTTGGGATTTATTTTCTGTCACGACCACAGTGCTCTCTGCTGACACCTTTGTCCATTTTAGGAACAGAGGTTTCTGATATGGACAGTGGTTTCAGCAGAGAGCACTGTGGTCGTGACAGAAAAGAAATTCAAAAAGAAAAGAATTTCCTCTGTAGTATACAGCAGCTAATAAGTACTGGAAGGATTAAGTACTTTACAAATAAGTAATTTACAAATCCGTTTAACTTTCTGGCATCAGTTGATCTGTTAACCCTTTAGGTGTTTCACAGGAATAGCAGCAAAGCGAAGGAGAACATTTTCATTTTTTACACTCGCATGTTCTTGTAGACCCAGTTTTTGAATTTTTTACAAGGGGTAAAAGGAGAGAAATCCCCACAAAATTTGTAACCCAATTTCCTCATATGTGTATGTAAAGTGCTCTGTGGGAGCAGTAGGGGGCTCAGAAGGGAAAGAGCGACAATGGGATTTTGGAGAGTGAATTTTGCTGAAATGAATTTTGGGGGGGCATGTCGCATTTAGGAAGCCCCTATGGTGTAAAAATACATGGCATACTATTTGTGAAACTACACCCCTCAAGAATGTAACAAGGGGTAAAGTGAGCCTTTACACCCCACAGGTGTTTGACACATTTCCGTTAAAGTTGGACGTGAAAATAAAAAATTCAACTTTTTTCACTAAAATGCTGGTTACCCCAAATTTTTCATTTTCACAAGGGGTAATAGGAGGAAAAGCCTCCCAAAATTTGTAACACCATTTGAATGGTGTTAGTATGGAAATACCCCATATGTGGATGTCAAGTGCTCTGCTGGTAAACTACAATGCTCAGAAGAGAAGGAGCGCAATTGAGCTTTTGGAGAGAGAATATGTTTGGAATGGAAGTCGGGGGCCATGTGTGTTTACAAAGCCCCCCGTGGTGCTGGAACAGTGGACCCCCCCTCCGCATATGACCCCATTTTGGAAACTACACCCTTCACAAAATGTAATAAGGGGTGCAGTGAGTATTTACACCCCACTGGCGTTTGACAGATCTTTTTCATTTTCAAAGGACCACTGTTTCAAATATCTGTCAGACACCTGTGGGGTGCAAATGCTCACTGCACCCCTTATTACATTCTGTGAGGGGTGTAGTTTCCAAAATGGGGTCACATGTGGGGGGAGGAGTCACTGTTCTGGCACTATGGCAGCTTTGTAAACACACATGGCCTTCAATTTCGGACACATTCTCTCTCTAAAAGCCCAATAGCGCTCTTTCTCTTCTTAGCATTGTAGTTTGCCCACAGGGCACTTTACATCCACATATGGGGTATTTCCATACTCAGAAGAAATGGGGTTACAAACTTTGGAGTTATTTTTTCTGATTTTCCCTTGTAACACCAGCATTTTAGTGATTTCTATTTTTTTTTAATGTTTACATCCAACTTTAAAGAGTACCTATCATCAACTAAACTGTCCCTAATCCCTCTCCCCCCCCCCCAATCTGACCCTGACACTCACTAATGCTATCCTTGTCTTCATTTCTACTTAAAAATGCTCAAAAATACCTTTTTCCCCCTCACTAAGGCTGCTCATTTCTTCTGCTGTGAGCAAGGGAGGAAGGGGGAGTGGCTCGGCAGGCTCAATATCATCTGAAGCCTGGCCGGGCTAATTCCGCCCTTATTCCTCTCTTTCTATACATATATTGCTGTTTCACAACCATGGTGCCTCTAGCTGTTGCAAAACTACTACTAGCAGCTGGAGGCACCCTATTTGTGAAACACTAATGTTCAAATGTATGCCCATCACTCACTTGTATTAAGAAGACCTCAGATCAAAGAAAGGGAAGGCAGACCCAATCCTCATTCAGAGCAGCGCTGCACAGACACATGGCCAGCGCGCGTCGGCTCTCCTTCTCAGGCAGTAGGAGCCTGATGACGAGGCCGGCCTTGTCAGGAGCGATCTCTGCTCTGCTGCGCGCACAGCGCGAGCTCCCGCCTGTCTGATTGACAAGCAGGGATCAGTGCTGTGAGCGTCACGTGGCCCAGCTACATTCTGAGATTCCAGGCCAGGCATGAGTCTGAAATCAATTAAAGACTATCTAGGGAGACCCATAGTGGTGGATTTTTCAAACATAAATTTCTCAATAAAATATAAAAAAAAATGTTATGATATGCATTTGGGAAAGTGTCCTAAATGCATTAATGTAAAACATATCAAAACTTTTTTTCATGATAGGTACTCTTTAAAGAAAATTCATCAAACACCTGTGGGGTGTTTAGGCTCACTAAACCCCTTGTTACGTTCTGTGAGGTGTGTGTAGTTTCCAAATGTGAATATTAATTTTTTTTTCCGTTTATGTCAGAACCGCTGTAAAATCAGCCACCCCTGTGCAAATCATCAATTTAGGCCTCAAATGTACATAGTGCGCTCTCACTCCTGAGCCTTGTTATGCATCCGCAGAGCATTTTATGTCCACATATGGGGTATTTCCGTACTCAGGAGAAATTGCATTACAAATTTTCGGGGTCTTTTTTTCCTTTTACCTCTTGTGAAAATGAAAAGTATGGTCCAACACCAGCATGTTAGTGTAAAAAATAATTTTTTTTACAATAACATGCTGGTGTAGACCCAAACTTTACCTTTTCATAAGGGGTAAAAGGAGAAAAAGCCCCTCAAAATTTGTAACGCAATTTCTCCCTAGTATGAACATACCCCATATGTGGCCGTAAACTGTTTCCTTGAAATAGGACAGGGCTCCGAAGTGAGAGAGCACCATGCACATTTGAGGACTAAATTAGGGATTTGCATAGGGACAGACCCATATCAAAAAGCCCTACAGTAGTGTTTCCCAAACAGGGTGCCTCCAGCTGTTGCAAAACTCCCAGCATGCCTGGACAGTCAATGGTTGTCCGGCAATACTGGGAGTTGTTGTTTTGAAACAGCTGGAGGCTCCGTTTTAGAAACAGTGCTGTACGAGAGGTTTTTCATTTTTATTGGAGGGGGGTTGTAACTGTGTAGGGGAGTGTGTATATGTAGTGTTTTACTTTTTATTTTGTATTAGTGTAGTGTGGTGTTTTTAGGTGGGGGTTCACAGCGAGTTTCCCGCTGGGAGTTTGAGTTGTGGCGGAAAATTAGCTGCATCTCAAACCCCTACTCATGTGAATGTACCCTGTACATTCACATGGGGGCGGGGGGGGGGGGGTAAACTTGAATTCTGGGAGTTGTAGTTTGCAACAGCTGGAGGCACACTGATTGCGAAACACTGAGTTAGGTAACAAACTCTCAGTGTTTTGCAACCAGTGTGTCTACAACTGTTGCAAAACTACAACTCTCAGCATGCACTGACAGCTGAAGGGCATGCTGGCAGTTATAGTTATGCAACAGCTGGAGGCATATTACTACAAATCCCAGCATGCCATTTGGCTGTGCATGCTGGGAGTTGTTGCTTAGCAGCAGCAGGAGGCGAACAGGCCTTACCTCCTGCTTTATCCTGCTGCCTCCACTGCCGCTGCTCCTGCCGCTGCCGTCCCGATCCTGCTGCTGCCTGAGGGGATCCCCACTGACCTCCGCTGAGGTAAGTATGGCCCCGATCACCGGTGATCACCGATGATCACCGCACAGCAGGACAGTGATTGGTTGGTTGTTCCAACCGACTGATCACGTGATCACCCGTGCCACCTCACTCCTGCTGGTAAAGGGTGATAGGTTAACCCAGAATAGGGGAGTCTCAGGACCCCCCAGGGGTTTGCATGGGGTGCCTGCTGAATGATTTTAGCAGGCATCCTGGTCCATTCCCTGCCTGGCGAGCGGCGGGGACCGGAATTCCCAAGGGTGTTCAGGTACACCCCTGGTCCTTAAGTACCAGGATGTCAGGGCATACCTATACACCCTTGGTCCTTAAGGGGTTAAAGGGAACCTTATCACATATAAATTACAGTCCAATCTGCAGGCTTCATGTTATAGAACAGGAGAAGCTGAGGAAACTGATATATAATTTTGTGGGAAAAGTTCCAGAAAGACTTATTCATGTAAATTTTTACTCAGTCTGTCATGTGTTAGAAAGGGATCGTGGAGCCCTGTACTAACCTCAATCCGTTGTCCCTAGCCAATTGGATGATCCACCCTAAATGGCAGCAACCAACTGGGCAACATGTGTAGTGGGCGGATACAAGTGAAGTCAGCAGGCTGGATCAGAACCAAACTAGTACATAAATGTCCAAAAGACAAACCAGAATAATGTCCATAGTCTTGCCAGAGGTCAAAACCTGTGGGTACCATCAGAATAAAACCAGAAACCAAAGACAGTACCAGAAAGCAAGGCAGGTCAGTATGGTCTCACAAGGTCCAGGTTAGAATCTGGAGGGAAGTGTTAAAGGGGTATTCCCTTTTATTTGACTATGCTAAATGGGCTGTAAAGTTAGTGGAGTTCATATTATAGTGTCTGTACCTGTGTTTGACAGTTTTCTCAATTCTTCAGTGATTTTCACTCCAATATTTATTTTTACCAGCATACAAAATGACTGTTGTCTCAGGTTTTTCCCAGGTTGCAATGTGGCCGAGACCTGACCCAGTCAGCTGTCTGCTTCAATGGGTGGAGGGATCGCTTGGTGGGAGAGGGATCAATCTGTAACTAATGCAACAGCTGTAGGCACCCTGATTGAAAACCACAGGTCTTTTGAATGGATGCAGCTCATTTATGTTTCAATGGGTGGGGTGGCTGATGTTTGGGAGGGAGGAAAATTGAATTATGGGATTTGTAGTAAAAAAAAAAAAGAAAGAAAAGTAAAACAGGAAATACCAGTTCACAAAAAGCTAGCCACAGTGTTATAGTAATCTCACAACATAGCCATTTATCCCCAAGACAAGCACAGATCATTCCTAAGCATGTCCATTACTGTCTGCCAGGTACGTACTAAAATCACCTTATGGGGGATAACCCCTTTAAGAAAAAAAAGACAGAGCTCCGGGATCCAGAAAAGCACACAAAACGCAATATGCTAGAAATGCTGGTGATGACAGTAACTCCAATCACAGGCTGCTATAGCCAGCAGCCGCCTATGAGGGAACAAGACCCCGGCGCTGAGCCATATTGACCTGGCATCTCCACTCATTAGTAGGCTGATCAGCCCTGGTTGCATGGGAAGCCCAGCGATGGCTAGGACCAGCCTAGGTTTTCTACTTTTTTGTTCCCTATTTCTCGGGTCATAAACATATCAGGTTAAAGTGTACCTGTCCTAGAGACCTGTCCTAGAAGGATCACACCCCAACTGAGTGATCGGACCCCAAATGTGTTCTTTGAATGACCCTGTGCCCTTAAAGGTTGTTTCCACCATAAGGTGATATTAGTACGTACCTGGCAGACAGTAATGGACATACTTAGGAAGGATCTGCTCTTGTCTTGGGGATAAATGGCTATGTCATGAGATTACCATAACACTGTGGCTAGCTTTTTGTGAACTGGTATTTCCTGTTTGACTTCTTTTTTTGACTACAAATCCCATAATTCTATTTTCCTCCCTCCCACACATCAGCCACCCCACCCAAATGAGCTGCATCCATTCAAAGACCTGTGGTTTTCAATCAGGGTGCCTACAGCTGTTGCATTAGTTGCAGATTTAAAAAAAAGATATAATTTCATATCAACTGGCTCCAGAAAGTTAAACAGATTTGTAAATCACTTCTATTAAAAAATCTTAATCCTACCAGTACTTATCAGCTGCTGAAGTTGATTTGTTCTTTTCTGTCTGACAACAGTGATCTCTGCTGACACCTCTGTCTGTTTCAGGAACTGTCCAGAGTAGGAGCAAATCCCCATAGCAAACCTCTCCTCCACCGGACAGTTCCTGAGACTTAGCTGCAGTACCTGACACAACCTATGAAAAGAGTGTCAGTATTTCTTTTGGGGTGGATTTTAAATCATCCCTTTAGGGTCTATTCACACGGCAGAATTTCGTCTTGCGGAATTTCACCTCAAATTAAAGCCAATAGACTTGTATGGGATTACACACTCCCATTCACACTTCTGAATTTCCGCTTGTGGAATTCCGCAAGCGGAAATTCTGCTGTGTGAATAGACCCTTACTTTGCGCACCTATGTGGTATATGAGGTTATATAAAAACCCCACATGTGAGCTCCAAATGTCTTCTGTGTATCAGCCTACAGACACTGAGCGCTCACTTCACAGGTAACACTTCATTACTAGCGGAGACAGATATCAACTAACTATGAAAAGGTTAAAGGTTAAAGTTAAAAGAATTTCAGGAGAATATACAAAACTGCTTGGAATTTACCAGCTGGGAAATATCTCCTGTCTCCTGATCCAGGCACTAAAGTTCATGGGAACAAAACGAAAATAAATGAAATAGTGTATTCCTGTATGACTAGGGGTATGGCTTACACATTTATCATTTTCCAATGGAATTGCATCTGCTCTAACATACTTCTTCTAAAATAAATATATTCTCTTTTTTTTTCCTTAAAACGAATTCATACTTGTAAGTCTAAAGCAGGAAAATCTGACTTTATAAGAAGTTACCCATTTATAATTCATACCAGGGCACCACAACCATTCTCCTTATGTTTCCCCCGCGAGCTCTGGTTTCCATCTTTAGTTCAAAAGAACACAAGAAGACCAATCCCGGAGAAACATTACCGAGGCTTGTTGCGGTGCATTAATGCATAGTTTGAGTTTGGCAGACTTAGGTTATGTTCACACACACACAGTTTTTTTTTGTTAAAACAGCACCACACATGTCCTTAGGTTGTGTTCGGTATTACAATTCAGCCTTATTCCCTTCCGTGGAACTAAGCTGCAACACTACACAAAATCTAAGGATTTGGTGGTGATGTTTTTATTATTTTTTTTTAAAGAAATCAGCTTTGTTTTTCTAATCCCTTTAAATAAAACAATGGCCCAGAGTTACTATAGCAAATATGATAGAATTTTGGCTCAATTCATGCCTAAAAAAAATTCTTATAGGACTTCTGCCCCATTTACTATGCCTTTTTGACCTTTTTTACCCAGTGATTGACTTACAGGAAAGGGGCGTGGCTTTAGATGTGCCACAAGGTGCGCCATATTCTGGGGCAAATTCTGGCACATGTTTTGGCCAACTAATAGTTGGTGTAAAAGTAAAGGGGTACTCCGCCCCCTATCCAATGGGGCAGATTACCCCTTTAAACTAGACAGTCTACAAATGCACCAGATTTATCATTCATCCTGATACATTGTCATAATTTAGGCCCATTTGAAGTCTATCCATCTTATTTCCCCTGTCTAATAATTAAAAAAGTTGACCAGTTGCCCAAAGCAACCAATCAGATCGCTTCTTTAATTTTTAACCCCTTAACGTCGAGCGCCATGAATGTACGGTGTTGCCTAGTGACACTTCATACATTTACGGTGCAGAGTTCCATGATCACCGCGTCTCCGGGTCTAACTGCAGCCATCCTGGCATATTGCCCATGGGGGGTCCTGTGACCCCCACTTGTCAATTCTGACCGGCGAATCACCCATCTTCTGGGCCAGTCGGGTCTTCGGTGACCCGCTGACCGGGAAAATCAAGGTGATTGGTGCCGTACGCGACAACACAATCCCCTTTGAGTTCTAGGAGGGAGGTGGCATGGGTGCCACCTCCAGATCGGCGTCATTGGCCGGCGGCGAATATAAATTCCCATTCCTCCGCCCTGCCCACTCACTTCAGTTCGGGTCAGTGAGCAGAGTGGAGCTGCAGCACCCCGACGTGCTGTGGGCCTCCTGGGACATCTAGTCCGCCGGCGATCGGTGGTGAGGGACAGGTGGCAGCAGGAGGCAGGGAGAGCTTAGACAGGGAGTAAAAACAGTTTCATCCCATGTACTGTCTGAGACATCGGCCTGACCCAGAATGTACATTACGGTGCTTCTGCCTCACTCCAGTTTTTTTGGGGTGTTGTTGTTTTTGTACTTTTTTCCCCATTTATTTTTTTGGAGACTGTGGTCCGTGCCACCAGCAACTGTTTGGTGCTGCGTGGCCGGACTGTGATTGCTGATCAGTAATCTTCTTTTATTGATCAGCTTTTTTTTTTTTTTTTTTGTAGATGTAGGTTTTATTTTAATTTTTTTGCGTTTGTTGGATCTTCTTTTCTATACTAGGCATCTTGCCGGCGCTGATCAGTGAAGCACTTCACTGATCAGCAATCAGCGTTTTTTTTTTTTTTTTTTTTCTACTGTTACTGTAAAAAATACAGCACTGAAATAAATTTCAAGCAAAAAACACACACCCACACCCTTAGACACCTACATCTTTCCCCCTCATTATCCAGTGATGTTGAGCCAACTAGAAGGTGGTGCCGCAGGGCAATGCCAGTAGAAGCCTCCCAAACTAGCGTCCCTCTTCCCAGTACCAGTTTCCCCATCCCCCCATACTAGTGACCCTGTCCCCCTTATAGATGACCCTGACTGGAACCCAGTTCTGGACAATTATAAGCCACGGATTCCTGGGTTTGTGGGACACCCAGGAATCCAAATTGACACCACAGGCCTCACTGAAATACACTTTTTTACATTTTTTTTTTTTTTGTTCAGTGAGGACTTTGATTTGATGGTGGCGCAAACTAATCTCTACGCCCAACAATTTTTGACCCAGAACCCTGACTGTTTTTTGGCTAGGCCCGAGAGATGGACCCCCATCAATGCAGCCAAGATGAGGACATTTTGGGGCCTTATTTTGCATATGGGCTTAGTCAAAAAACCAAGCATTCAGCAATACTGGAGTAGGGATGTTCTTTACAACACCCCATTTTACACCTCACTTTATGGCCATGAAAAGGGATCGCTTTGAGGCAATCCTCAAATGTTTGCATTATGCAGATAGGCAACTTGTCCGCCTAGAGATGATCCCACCTATGACCACCTGTTCAAAATTTGGCCGGTCATAGATCTTTTTACCACTAAATTTGCAGAGGCCTACGTCCCCCAAAAATATATTGCCATTGACGAGTCCCTTATTAGTTTGAAAGGAAGGCTCCATTTCTGCCAGTACATTCCCAGTAAAAGGGCAAGGTATGGCGTGAAAGTATACAAACTCTGTATATTTACAGATTTACGGTGTACGAAGGGAAGGATTCCTGCATTGAACCCCCAGAATGCCCCGCCATCCTGGGAGTTAGCGGAAAAATTGTGTGGGAACTGATGTACCCACTGTTGGATAAAGGCTACCACCTGTACGTGGATAACTTTTATACAAGCATCCCTCTCTTCAAGTCCCTTTCCGCCAGAGCCACTGCAGCTTGTGGCACTGTGCGAAAAAATAAACAAGGCCTTCCAAAACATCCTATAAAAACGCCAATCTCTAGGGGTGAAAGTAGGGCCCTTACTAGTGACAATATGTTACTGGTCAGGTATAAGGACAAGAGGGATGTCCTCATGCTGACCACCATTCACGGTAATGGCAGCACCCCTGTCACTGTAAGAGGTACCGCAACACTGGTCCACAAGCCTGATTGTATCCTAGACTACAATCAGTATATGGGAGGAGTTGATCTCTATGATCAAGTCCTCAGACCATATAGCGCCATGTGCAAAACCAGAAGATGGTACAAAAAAGTAGCGGTGTACATGGTCCAGACGGCATTGTACAACGCTTTTGTACTATTTTGAAGCGCTGGCAACACGGAAACATTCCTTCAGTTCCAGGAGGTAGTGATCAAGGCCCTGATCTTTGGCGAACAGGAAGGAGCGGGCCCAAGTACCTCTGGAACTGAAGGTGCCCATATTGTACCAGGGCAACATTTTCCAGGAGAGGTCCCCAACACTGGAAAGAAGGGACGGTCCCAAAGAAGATGCAGAGTCTGTTCTAAAATAGGGATAAGAAAGGACACCATTTTCCAGTAGACATGTGCAGAACCAAAAATTTTGTTTTTTTCATTTTCTTTTTTTAACAACTTTCGGTTCTGTGAATATTCGGAATGCTGTGCATTAGTCATATTCGGTTTTTGGATGCATCCACAATTTTTTTTTTCCGTTTTCGGATGCATTCGTTTAAAAAAAACGGATGCATTCGTTAAAAACAACAAATGCATTCGTTAATTCTGATTTTTGGTTCTGCACATGTCTAGTGATCCCTCAACATACGATGGTAATTCGTATGTTGAGGGATTCGTGCAATGTAAAAAAGTAAAGTCCTACTCACCTGTCCCCGCTGCTCCCGATGGTGTCCCCGGGCCTCCGCTGGGCTCTCCTAGTCCTCTTCGGTACTCCGCTGGGCTCCCCTGGTCTTCTTCGGTCCTCCGTTGTCTGCCACAAGGCCTTACTGGGCCTCCGTAGCGACGTCATCACGTCGCTGCCGCACGCCGTTCCTATTGGATGACGGGACGGCGTGCGCGACGGCGTCATGGCAAAGTCAGAGGGAGACCCGTATGAAGGCCCCGGACCAGCCCAGGACCCACGGGAGGAAGGCCCGGAGCAGCGCGGAAAGGTGAGTGAACCTGCCCGGTCTGCTTCAACTGCTATCCAGCAGCAGCTTAAGCATTATGTGCTGCCGGATAGCAGTTGATGCATGGCCCCGGCATTCGTTATACTGATAACGAATGCATTCGTTGTTCGTTAACATGCATATTCGTTATGCGTTAGTTAACAAATGCATGCGTTAACTGTATATTCGTATTCGTATGCTTTTTCGGGATTTTGTAATATTTTGTTTTCGTGCATTCTTTTCATAACGAACATCTGAAAACGGGAAAATTTGTTTTGTTCCGTGTTCATTACGAAACAAATTGCACATGTCTATTTTCCAGTGCGACCTGTCCTGAATAACCAGGCCTCTGCATCAAAGAATGCTTTAAGGCGTACCATACGTCTTTGGAGTACTAAATTTAAACGATGTGTTGGTGATGTTGTACATGAGCTTGGGACCACGGGTATGTACAGAGCTTTTCAGATGCATTGGCAACACAGGGACATTCCAGTCCCTGGTTGTAATAATCCCCAAAAAGTCCCAAGAACGTTGATCCAGGGATCAATTCTGATTGCCATATTTGGAGTCGGGAAGGATTTTTTCCCCCAGGTATGGGGCAAATTGGCATCTGCCTCATAAGGTTTTTTTTGTCTTCCTCTGGATCAACACACTAGGGCAGTGTTTCCCAACCAGGCTGCCTCCAACTGTTGCAAAACTAAAACTTCCAGCATGCTGGGAGTCAGTTTTGCAACAGCTGGAGGTATGTGTATTGCATGTGTCAGCATTTACCTGGCAATAGTTTAAGGCCACATATGTGGTATTTCTATACTCGTGAGAAATTGCTTTACAATTTTGGGGGGCTTTTCTACTTTTACCTCTTGTGAAAAAAAAAAAAATTGTGGGCTACACCAGCATATTAGTGTAAATAAAATTACATTTTCTACACTAACATGTTGGTGTAGCCCCAAACTTTAAATTTTCACAAAAGATAAAAGAAAAAGACCCCCAAAATTTGTAACACATTTTCTCCCAAGTACAGAAATACCCCATATGTGGGCGTAAAGTGCTCTGCGGGTGCATAACATGGCTCAGGAGTGAGAGAGCACCCGAGGCCTAAATTGGTGATTTGCAGAGGGGTGGCCAATAGTTGCAGCATTTCAGACATAAACCCAAAAGAAAAACCACCCACATGTGACCCCATTTTGGAAACTACACCCCTCAAGGAATTTAACAGAGGAGGTTTCACAGGTGTCTGAAAGATTTTTGGAAATTTTACATTTTCATATGCACAGCCCACTTTTCCAAAACTCTGTCAAATGCCAGTGGGGTGTAAATGCTCACTGCACCCCTTGTTACATTCCTTGAGGGGTGTAGTTTTCAAAATGAGGTCACTTGTGGGGGGGGGGGGTCCACTGTTCTGGCACTACTTGGCCTCTAAAAAGGCACATGGCCCCCCAACTTAAATTACAGCCAAACTCTCTCTCCAAAAGCCCAATTGGGGACATTTATCATCTTTGCTTTGGTAAGCGAGTTCTGTTGGCATTATTCATTTATTTATTTATTTTTTGCTTTAGTTTTGCTTATGTACGACACATTTATCATACTATCAGAGGGGGTTGATAAAGCAAAAACCAATAAATGACTTTTGAATACCATTTTTTTTTACTTCTCATTTCAGATCCGTGTATCCTGTGGATTAGTTTAGATTCGGAAGAGTACAGTGACCAGTGTTTTTTGTTTGTTTAATGTTAATAAAATGGTTAACCAGGGCTTTTGGGGGAGTGTTTTTTTTTTTTTTTTGTAATAATTTTTTTTTTTTTAAACGTGTTTTTTTAATTTTATTTACTTGACAGGCTTAGTAGTGGAAGCTGTCTTAATCCACTAACCCCAGTGGTGCCAGGAAGAGCTACCAACAGACCCCGAGCATCAAAAATGGTGCTCCTGGGCCTAGGCGGTAACAGGCTGGCATTATTTAGGCTGGGAGGACCAGTAAAAATGGTCCTCGCCCACCCTGGTAATGTCAGGCTGTTGCTGCTTGGTTGATATTTGGCTGAGAATAAAAATAGGGGCAACCTTACGCTTTTTTTTTTTTTCATAAGTAATTAAATTAAAAAATGCATAGGGTTCCCCCTATTTTTATTTTCAGCCAAATACCAATCAATATAATCCAAACCCTACAGGACACTATAAGATACTAAGTAACACACTGGTGTGTCAATAGCCAACTAGTCATACCCAAAAACACACCAGAACAAGAGAAATTTGATGAAGAATAATTGATAATTTATTGAACATGTATAAATAAAAGCAGTTAAAATGAGACAGCAGCAAAGCAGAAGAGAGAAATACACTGACTGCTACGTAAACCTAGTATATAGGGGTAAGGCATGTGCATATATATTGGTTAAAGTGACTGGTGCAATCTATACGGCTACTAAAGTGCAGCATGCAATAGATGTAAACAGTATATACACTTTAACATGAAGACAATGGCCACAATTCATATATATTGCACATATCCCAGGTGACGGACAAATAATACAGGAAAAAGCAGGTTGGGTGATTGTTCCACCTGAAAACCGGGCAAAGAAAAGAACCAAAGGTGAGAGGCAAGGTAACCGGAAACTCACGTCAGACGTGCTACATTGGGTATGTGTAATGTGACGGAGTGATTGTCCCACCTCTTATCCGGGCAAAATTCTTTGTTCATGCCCCTTAGCTGGACTCCGATGAGTTTCCGGTTACCTTGCCTCTAACCTTTGGTTCTTTTCTTTGCCCGGTTTTCAAGTGGAACAATCACCCAACCTGCTTTTTCCTGTATTATTTGTCCGTCACCTGGGATATATGCAATATATATGAATTGTGGACATTGTCTTCATGTTGAAGTGTATAGACTGTTTACATCTATTGCATGCTGCACTTTAGTAGCCATAGAAAGCACCAGTCACTTTCACTAATATATATGCACATCCCCTACCCCTATATACTAGGTTTACGTAGCAGTCAGTGTATTTCTCTCTTCTGCTTTGCTGCTGTCTCATTTTAACTGCTTTTATTTATATATGTTCAATAAAGTATCAATTATTCTTCATCAAATTTCTCTTGTTCTGGTGTGTTTTTGGGTACAAATACCAATCAAGCAGCAACAGCCTGACGGTGGGTACCGGGTTAATAATTGGGGGTTAGCGCTAGCGGTTTTTGGGGCTAATGCTAAGTCCAGGCTGTTACGCGGAGCGCTCCGGGTCCCCGCTCCTCCCCGAAGCGCTCGCAACTTCCTCGCATTTGCAGCGCCCCGGTCAGACCTGCTGACCGGGTGCGCTGCAATGTCTCTCTCAGCCGGGATGCGATTCGCGATGCGGGAGGCGCCCGCTCGCGATGCGCATCCCGGCTCCCGTACCTGACTCGCTCCCCGTTGGTCTTGTCCCGGCGCGCGCGGCCCCGCTCCTTAGGGCGCGCGCGCGCCGGGTCTCTGCAATTTAAAGGGCCACTGCGCCACTGATTGGCGCAGCAGGCTTGATTAGTGTGTTCACCTGTGCACTCCCTATTTATACATCACTTCCCCTGCACTCCCTTGCCGGATCTTGTTGCCATTGTGCCAGTGAAAGCGTTCCCTTGTGTGTTCCTAGCCTGTGTTCCAGACCTCCTGCCGTTGCCCCTGACTACGATCCTTGCTGCCTGCCCTGACCTTCTGCTACGTCCGACCTTGCTCTTGTCTACTCCCTTGTACCGCGCCTATCTTCAGCAGTCAGAGAGGTTGAGCCGTTGCTGGTGGATACGACCTGGTTGCTACCGCCGCTGCAAGACCATCCTGCTTTGCGGCGGGCTCTGGTGAATACCAGTAGCAACTTAGAACCGGTCCACCAACACGGTCCACGCCAATCCCTCTCTGGCACAGAGGATCCACCTCCAGCCAGCCGAATCGTGACAGTAGATCCGGCCATGGATCCCGCTGAAGTCCCACTGCCAGTTGTCGCCGACCTCACCACGGTGGTCGCCCAGCAGTCGCAACAGATAGCGCAACAAGGCCACCAGCTGTCTCAACTGACCGTGATGCTACAGCAGCTATTACCACAACTCCAGCAACAATCTCCTCCGCCAGCTCCTGCACCTCCTCCGCAGCGAGTGGCCGCCTCCGGCCTACGATTATCCTTGCCGGATAAATTTGATGGGGACTCTAAGTTTTGCCGTGGCTTTCTTTCGCAATGTTCCCTGCACTTGGAGATGATGTCGGACCAGTTTCCTACTGAAAGGTCTAAGGTGGCTTTCGTAGTCAGCCTTCTGTCTGGGAAAGCTCTGTCATGGGCCACACCGCTCTGGGACCGCAATGACCCTGTCACTGCCTCTGTACACTCCTTCTTCACGGAGATTCGAAGTGTCTTTGAGGAACCTGCCCGAGCCTCTTCTGCTGAGACTGCCCTGTTGAACCTGGTCCAGGGTAATTCTTCTGTTGGCGAGTACGCCATCCAATTCCGTACTCTTGCCTCCGAATTATCCTGGAATAATGAGGCCCTCTGCGCGACCTTTAAAAAAGGCCTATCAAGCAACATTAAAGATGTGCTGGCCGCACGAGAAATTCCTGCTAACCTGCATGAACTTATTCATCTGGCCACCCGCATTGACATGCGTTTTTCCGAAAGGCGTCAGGAGCTCCGCCAGGATATGGACTTTGTTCGCACGAGGCGGTTTCTCTCCCCGGCTCCTCTCTCCTCTGGTCCTCTGCAATCCGTTCCTGTGCCTCCCGCCGTGGAGGCTATGCAAGTTGACCGGTCTCGCTTGACACCTCAAGAGAGGACACGACGCCGCATGGAGAATCTGTGCCTGTACTGTGCCAGTACCGAACACTTCTTGAAGGATTGTCCTATCCGTCCTCCCCGCCTGGAAAGACGTACGCTGACTCCGCACAAAGGTGAGACAGTTTTTGATGTCAACTCTGCTTCTCCACGCCTTAATGTGCCTGTGCGGATATCTTCCTCTACCCTCTCCTTCTCTGCTATGGCCTTCCTGGATTCCGGATCTGCAGGAAATTTTATTTTGGCCTCTCTCATCAACAGGTTCAACATTCCAGTGACCAGTCTCGCCAGACCCCTCTACATCAATTCTGTTAACAATGAAAGATTGGACTGTACCGTGCGTTACCGCACGGAACCTCTCCTAATGTACATCGGACCTCATCACGAAAAAATTGAATTTTTGGTCCTCTCCAACTGCACTTCTGAAATTCTTCTTGGATTACCGTGGCTTCAACGTCATTCCCCAACCCTTGATTGGTCCACAGGAGAAATCAAGAACTGGGGTACTTCTTGTCTCAAGGACTGTCTTAAACCGGTTCCCAGTACTCCCTGCCGTGACCCTGTGATTCCCCCTGTATCCGGTCTTCCTAAGGCTTATATGGACTATGCTGACATCTTTTGCAAGAAGCAAGCGGAGACTTTACCCCCTCACAGGCCTTATGACTGTCCTATTGACCTCCTCCCGGGTACTACTCCACCCCGGGGCAGAATCTATCCTCTGTCTGCCCCAGAGACTCTTGCCATGTCAGAGTACTTCCAGGAAAATTTAAAAAAGGGGTTTATCCGCAAATCCTCCTCTCCTGCCGGAGCTGGATTTTTTTTTGTGTCCAAAAAAGATGGCTCCCTACGCCCTTGCATTGACTACCGCGGACTTAATAAAATCACGGTAAAAAAACGCTACCCCTTACCTCTTATCTCGGAACTCTTTGATCGCCTACAAGCACTACCCCTTACCTCTTATCTCGGAACTCTTTGATCGCCTACAAGGCGCCCACATCTTTACCAAACTGGACTTAAGGGGGGCTTATAATCTCATCCGCATCAGGGAGGGGGACGAATGGAAGACTGCATTTAACACCAGAGATGGACACTTTGAGTATCTGGTCATGCCCTTTGGCCTGTGCAACGCCCCTGCCGTCTTCCAAGACTTTGTTAATGAAATTTTTCGTGATCTCTTATATTCCTGTGTTGTGGATTATCTGGACGATATTCTGATTTTTTCTGCCAACTTAGAAGAACACCGCCAGCATGTCCGCATGGTTCTTCAGAGACTTCGGGACAATCAACTTTATGCCAAAATGGAGAAATGTCTCTTTGAATGTCAATCTCTTCCTTTCCTAGGATACTTGGTCTCTGGCCAGGGACTACAAATGGATCCAGATAAACTCTCTGCCGTCTTAGATTGGCCACGCCCCTCCGGACTCTGTGCTATCCAACGTTTTTTGGGGTTTGCCAATTATTACAGACAATTTATTCCACACTTTTCCACTATTGTGGCTCCTATCGTGGCTTTAACCAAGAAAAATGCCAATCCCAAGTCCTGGTCTCCACAAGCGGAAGACGCATTTAAACATCTCAAGTCTGCCTTTTCTTCTGCTCCCGTGCTCTCCAGACCTGTCCCATCTAAACCCTTCCTATTGGAGGTAGATGCCTCCTCAGTGGGAGCTGGAGCTGTCCTTCTACAAAGAAATTCCTCCGGGCATGCTGTTACTTGTGGTTTTTTTTCTAGGACCTTCTCTCCAGCGGAGAGAAATTACTCCATCGGGGATCGAGAACTACTGGCCATTAAATTGGCGGTTGAGGAATGGAGGCATCTGCTGGAGGGATCAAAATTTCCAGTTATCATATACACTGATCACAAGAATCTCTCCTATCTCCAGTCTGCCCAACGACTGAACCCTCGCCAGGCCAGGTGGTCGTTGTTCTTTGCCCGTTTTAACTTTGAAATTCATTTTCGCCCTGCTGACAAGAACATTAGGGCCGATGCCCTCTCTCGTTCTTCTGATGCCTCTGAAGTAGAGGTCTCTCCGCAACACATCATTCCTCCGGACTGTCTGATCTCCACTTCTCCAGCCTCCATCACGCAAACTCCTCCAGGGAAGACCTTCGTTTCTCCACGCCAGCATCTCGGGATTCTCAAATGGGGACACTCCTCCCATCTCGCAGGCCATGGGGGCATCAAAAAATCCTTGCAACTCATCTCTCGTTTTTATTGGTTGCCGACTCTGGAGACGGATGTTGTTGATTTTGTGCGGGCCTGTACTGTCTGTGCCCGGGATAAGACTCCTCGCCAGAAGCCTGCTGGCCTCCTTCATCCTCTGCCCGTTCCCGAACAGCCTTGGTCACAGATTGGTATGGACTTTATTACAGACTTGCCCTCATCCCGTGGCAACACATTTGTTTGGGTGGTCGTTGATCGATTTTCCAAGATGGCACATTTTATTCATCTTCCTGGTCTTCCTTCAGCGCCTCAGTTGGCAAAGCAATTTTTTGTACACATTTTTCGCCTTCACGGTTTGCCCACGCATATCGTCTCGGATAGAGGCGTCCAATTCGTGTCTAAATTCTGGAGGGCCCTCTGTAAACAACTCAAGATTAAATTAAACTTCTCTTCTTCTTATCATCCCCAATCCAATGGGCAAGTAGAAAGAATGAATCAGGTCCTGGGTGACTATTTACGGCATTTTGTTTCCTCCCGCCAGGATGACTGGGCAGATCTTCTACCATGGGCCGAATTCTCATACAACTTCAGAGTCTCCGAATCTTCTGCCAAGTCCCCATTTTTCGTGGTGTACGGCCGTCACCCTCTTCCCCCCCTCCCTACTCCCTTGCCCTCTGGTTTGCCCGCTGTGGATGAAGTGACTCGTGATCTTTCCACCATTTGGAAAGAGACCCAAAATTCTCTTTTACAGGCTTCATCCCGGATGAAAAGATTCGCCGATAAGAAAAGAAGAACTCCCCCCATTTTTGCTCCCGGAGACAAGGTATGGCTCTCTGCTAAATATGTCCGCTTTCGTGTCCCCAGTTACAAACTGGGACCACGCTATCTTAGTCCTTTCAAAGTCTTGTGCCAGATCAACCCTGTCTCTTACAAACTCCTTCTTCCTCCTTCTCTTC
This sequence comes from Hyla sarda, assembly GCF_029499605.1. Classification (NCBI taxonomy): domain Eukaryota; kingdom Metazoa; phylum Chordata; class Amphibia; order Anura; family Hylidae; genus Hyla; species Hyla sarda. Next base: position 418,682,157 of record NC_079190.1, read on the forward strand.
GTATTCCCAATGCCTTCCATGTCTCTCTCCTTAAATCACTCATCATTAACCGCTTCTCTCCCAAATTTGTTTCTCCCACTCCTGTATCCGGTTCTTCTGACGTCTTCTCCGTGAAGGAGATTCTCGCCTCCAAGACAGTCAGAGGAAAAAATTTTTTTTTGGTGGTGGATTGGGAAGGTTGTGGTCCAGAAGAGAGATCCTGGGAACCTGAGGACAACATCCTAGACAAAAGTCTTATTCTCAGGTTCTCAGGCTCCAAGAAGAGGGGGAGACCCAAGGGGGGGGTACTGTTACGCCGAGCGCTCCGGGTCCCCGCTCCTCCCCGGAGCGCTCGCAACTTCCTCGCATTTGCAGCGCCCCGGTCAGACCTGCTGACCAGGGGCGCTGCAATGTCTCTCTCAGCCGGGATGCGATTCGTGATGCGGGAGGCGCCCGCTCGCGATGCGCATCCCGGCTCCCGTGCCTGACTCGCTCCCCGTCGGTCTTGTCCCGGCGCGCGCGGCCCCGCTCCTTAGGGCGCACGCGCGCCGGGTCTCTGCAATTTAAAGGGCCACTGCGCCACTGATTGGCGCAGCAGGCTTGATTAGTGTGTTCACCTGTGCACTCCCTATTTATACATCACTTCCCCTGCACTCCCTTGCCGGATCTTGTTGCCATTGTGCCAGTGAAAGCGTTCCCTTGTGTGTTCCTAGCCTGTGTTCCAGACCTCCTGCCGTTGCCCCTGACTACGATCCTTGCTGCCTGCCCTGACCTTCTGCTACGTCCGACCTTGCTCTTGTCTACTCCCTTGTACCGTGCCTATCTTCAGCAGTCAGAGAGGTTGAGCCGTTGCTGGTGGATACGACCTGGTTGCTACCGCCGCTGCAAGACCATCCCGCTTTGCGGCGGGCTCTGGTGAATACCAGTAGCAACTTAGAACCGGTCCACCAACACGGTCCACGCCAATCCCTCTCTGGCACAGAGGATCCACCTCCAGCCAGCCGAATCGTGATACAGGCTTAGTAATGGACTCTGTCTATAAGACAGCTTCCCCTACTAAGCCTGTCAAGTAAATAAAAAAAACACAACGTTTAAAAAAAATGTATTTAAAAATAACACTCCCCCACAAGCCCTTGTTAACCATTTTATTAACATTAAACAGAAAAAAAAAAAACGCTGGTGATCAATGCAGTCCACCCAATCAGAAGTAGTCCACAGGATACAGATCTGAAATGAGAAGAAAAAAAATAAAAATAGGATAATACATTTGTTGTCACCCGCCCGTGCCTCTCCTGTGCCGCACGGCCACAACTCCCAGCATGCCCTTACAGTAAGAACATGCTGGGAGTTGTATTCACGTGGTGCGAGAGATGTGTGGGCGAGTGACAAGCTTGTCACCTACCCCTCGCTGCACAACTACCACTCCCAGGATGCCCTTACAGTAATGACATGCTAGGAGTTGTAATTATGCAGCAAGTAACAAGCTAGTCACCCGCCCCACAACTACAACTCCCAGCATGCCCTTACAGTTGTAGTTGTGCCGCAGAGGGCAGGTGAAAAACTTGTCACCCGCCCCCGCCGCACAACTACAACTCCCAGCATGTCCTTACTGTAAACGGTAATGCGCTCCACTCCCTGACTGGGCGTGATCAGAAAACCACTGTAATTTCATATTTCCCGCCGGGTCCCGTTACATGGGACCCAGCGGGAAATTTGAAATGACAGTAAACTCCGTGGCACTGTAGCAAAGGGATCCCGGGCTGACATAACACTGCAGCCGCCCGGGACTCCCACAGCAGGGCCAGGAGATGTGCAGAAGTCATCCCTGACCTCCCTCAGTTTGTACCGCAGCGATGAATGATGGCAGGGACGGCTCCTGCACATCTCTCAGCCTGTCTGCAGGAGTCCCGGCCAGCTGCAGAGTGATGCCACCCCGGGCTCCTTTTAACATATAATGGAGCTGCAGAGTTTTAGTCCCTACTGTAAGATCAAATTTCCTAGTGGGAAATATGAAATTACATTAGGGACTAGGAAACTCCACAGCGCCGAGGTATGCTAAAAGGAGCCCGGGCTGGCATCACTCTGGAGCCGCCTGGGCTCCGTCTGATTCTATCCCCGCTACCCTAACTTAATGATGAGGACACTGATTTACATCCCCCTTTGTCTTCCACCCGCTGCGCTGCCTGCTACCTGCTACAAGACTACAACTCCCAGCATGCCCTCACTGTAAGGGCATGCTGCGAGTTGTAGTCTTGCAACAGGTAGCAGACAGTTGGGAGATGTGCGGCGCGGGTGGGTGGGAGACAAGGGGGGATGTAAATCAGTGTCCTCATCATTAAGTTAGGGTAGCGGGGATAGAATCAGACGGAGCCCAGGCGGCTCCAGAGTGATGCCCCAGTTGTTATATCATATTTCCCGCTGGAGCCGTGATGCCAGAGGGAAATATAAAAATTTGCTCTCCCAAGCCATTTTGTAAGCCAGCTCTGGGCAAGCTTACATTTATAGGGCAAGCTTACATTTATACTGTTTTGGAGGGCTTGTGACTTTTTGTGCGACTTTCACACTTGATAAATCCCTGACCACTGCAAAGTGAAAAATAAAATGTACTTTTGTAGGCTGTTTTGTAGCTTTCTGCGTTCAGCCAAAAGTCACACAAAAATTTGCTTAGGTGCTAATGCGACTTTTTGTGTGACTTTTGTAAGCAAAAAAAAGAGCTTTAAATACCTTGATAAATGTCTCCCATAATTGCTCCTTCTCTTATGAGCCCTGTTGTGAGCCCACAAAGCAATTTACGTCCACATTTGAAGAAAAAGGCCTCCAAAATTTGTAACCCAATTTTTCCCATTACCCCTTGTGAAAGTAAAAAAATTGGGGTAACACTAGCAGTGCAAAAAATCACATTTTTCATTTTTACGGCCCACTGTTCCAAACACTTGTGAGGTGAAAATACTCACTGTACCCCATGTTACATTCCTTGAGGGGTGTTGTTTCTGGAATGGAGTCACATGTGGAAGGGGTTCTGCTGTTCTGGGGGGTAAATTGGGTAAATTGGGGTGCTTTTTTCCTATTAGCCCTTGTGAAAATGAAAAAAAAAAAGGAACACCAGCATTTCAGTGAAAAAAAAAATGATGTCCAAATTTATCAAAAACTCATCAAACACCTATGGGGTGTTAAGGCTCACTGTACCCCTTGTTACATTCCTTGAGGGGTGCAGTTTCCCAAATGGTGTGCCATGTGTTTTTATTTTTTTTTGCTGTTCTGGCACCATGGGGGCTTCCTAAATGCGACATTCCCCCCAAAAACCTTTTCAGCAAAATTCTCTCACCAAAAGCCCAATGGCGAGTCTTCTCTTCTGAGCCCTCTAGTGCACCCACATAGCACTTTACATCCACACATGGGGTATTTCTATACTCAAGAGAAACTGGGTTACACATTTTGGGATAGCATTAGCATTTTTGTGAAAAAAATAAATTTTTTCATTTTCATGTCCAACTTTAACAAAAATTCATCAAACACCTGTGGCGTGTTAAGTCTCACTGTACCCCTTGTTACATTCCTTGAGGGGTGTAGTTTCCCCAAAATCCCATTGTCTCTCCTTCCCTTCTGAGCCCTCTAGAACATCCACAGAACACTTTACATCCACATGAGGTATTTCCTTACTCAAGAAAGATTGAGTTACAAATTTTGGGGGTCTTTTTCTCCTTTTACCCCTCGTATAAATGAAAAAAAATGGGGCTGCAAGAACATGTTAGTGAAAAAAAATTAGATTTTTTATTTTTCTCCTCCACTTTTCTGCTATTTCTGTGAAACATTTAAAGGGATAACACACTTTCGGAGTGACATTTTGAATACTTTTAGGGGTGCAGTTTTTATAATGGGGTCATTTATGGTGTATTTCTAATATGAAGGCCCCTCAAATCCACTTCAAAATGAACTGGTCCCTGAAAAATTACAATTTTGAAATTTTCATGAAAAATTGGAAAATTGCTGCTAAACTTTGAATCCCTATAATGGCCACTTTATGATGCAAACATAAAGAAGACATATTGTATATGGGAATCAACATATCATTTATTTGGTATGCCCATTTTCCTTTCAAAAGAGTTTCAAAATCAGAAAAATGCAAAATGTTCAAAATTTTCATGAAATTTTGAATTTTTTCACAAAGAAATGATGCAAGTAGGGCGAAAATTTACCACTAACATAAAGTAGAATATGTCATGAAAGAACAATCTCAGAATCAGTATGATAAGTACAAGCATCCCAGAGCTACAGTGGTCAGATTTGCAAAAAAAATTGCTGCGTCTTTAAAGGTCAAAATAGGCTTCATCCTTAAAGGGGTATTCCAGGCAAAACCTTTTTTTATATATATCAACTGGCTCCGGAAAGTTAAACAGATTTGTAAATTACTTCTATTAAAAAATCTTAATCCTTCCAATAGTTATTAGCTTCTGAAGTTTTCTGTCTAACTGCTCAATGATGATGTCACTTCCCGGTAGCTGTGCATGATGGGAGAATATCCCCATAGGAACTGCACAGCTCCCGAAACGTGAGTCATCAGAGAGCAGTTAGACAGAAAACAACAACTCAACTTCAGAAGCTAATAACTATTGGAAGGATAAAGATTTTTTTACTAGAAGTAATTTACAAATCTGTTTAACTTTCCGGAGCCAGTTGATATATTAAAAAAAAAAAAGTTTTGGCCTGGAATACCCCTTTAAGGGGCTAAAAAGGCCTCTGAAAAATAAAAGGAGCAACATGATTGGTTGCTATGGCCAACTAGATAAGATTTTGATAAATTTCCCCAAATGTGTGCATTACAAGCCATTTTTTCATTCAGCTCAAGAACTGGAAAAAGATGGGCTTTTTTGTGCCATGAAAACCTCCATTTTTTGTACAAAGGATGACTGAAAAAACAACTACAAAAAAGTTAAGCAGTTCGATTTTATTCTCATCTCCCCCTACATATGGTGTCAGGTTACCCCAAACACACTACAGCCGACATTTATCATTGTCTGTAGACAGTTTTTTGTGTCTACGAAAGGCGCAAAAAAGGAGCAAGTATGGTTTATTTGCACCTTTATTGCACCTTTTGGTTTACACATTTCTGCTGATTTTGAGTTGCAATCCACTGATTTTGGCAATACACATGATATGCAAGGGTTTTATGAACTGCACCTTTTTGTGAAAAGGAGCAAAAAAGGCGCAGAGCCTCTGAAAAGTCTCTAAAACTACACCAGCCCAGACTTAGCTTAACCCCTTAAGGACATAGGGCGTATCCATACGCCCCCGTTTCCAAGTCCTTAAGGACCGAGGGCGTATGGATACGCCCTGAGCATTTCCGGCCCCCGCCGCTAGCCGGAGGGGAGCCGGGGCCGGATGCCTGCTGAAATCGTTCAGCAGGCATCCCGGCATATCGCCCAGGGGGGTCATTATGTCCCCCCATGTTGGCGATTGCCGCAGATCGCTGGACAATTCAGTCCAGCGATCTGCGGCGGATTCCGGGTCAATCGGGTCTCCAGTGACCCGATGACCCGGAATTATTGGCTGATCGGGGCCGTCACCGACCAATCAGGGCGCCTGCTGCAGGTGTCACTCCCGCAACCCGCTCCGCCCCTCTTCCGGAGGACGTGAGCGGGTGCGGGAAGACGACCCCCGGTGCTGGGGACCCCGATCCCCGGCGTCCCTGTTGGGATCGGGGCCCCAGGAGCGACGGCGGGACTGACCTGTTCCCTGAGCAGCAGCAGGAGGTGAGTGACAGCCTCCTGCTGTTGCTTAGCAACAGCTCCCAGCATGCAAAAAGGGCATGCTGGGAGCTGTAGTTTTGCAACAGCTGGAGGCACATTCTTTCTATGAAAAAGTGTACCTTCAGCTGTTGTATAACTACAACTCCCAGCTTGCACAATCAGCTAAAGTGCATGCTGGGAGTTGTAGTGGTGCATCTGGTGGTTGCATAACTACAACTCCCAGCATGCCCGTTGGCTGTCGGTGACTGCTGGGAGTTGTAGTTTTGCAACAGCTGAAGGCACACTGAGTTAAGTAGCAAACCAGTGTGTCTCCAGCTGTTGCATAACTACAATCCCCAGCATCCCCAGCCAATGTAGTATGCCTCCGGCTGTTGCATAACTACAAGACCCAGCATGCCCTTCCGCTGTCCGTACATGCTGGGGGTTGTAGCTTTTGCAACAGCTGAAGGCACACTGGTTGCAAAACACTGAGTTTGTTACCAAACTCAGTGTTTCACAACCTGTGTGTCTCCAGCTGTTGCAAAACTACAACTCCCAGCATGCACTGATAGACCGTACATGCTGGAAGTTGTAGTTTTGCAACAGCTGGAGGTATTCCCCCCCCCCCCCCATGTGAACGTACAGGGTACACTCACATGGGCGGAGGATTACAGTAAGTATCCGGCTGCAAGTTTGAGCTGGGCAAATTTTCTGCTGCTGCTCAAACTGCCAGCGAGAAACTACTGTGAACCCCCTGCCCGTGCGACTGTACCCTAAAAACACTACACTACACTAACACACAATAAAATAAAAAGTAAAAAACACTACATATACACATACCCCTACACATACCCCTCCCCAATAAAAATGAAAAACGTCTGGTACGCCACTGTTTCCAAAACGGAGCCTCCAGCGGTTGCAAAACTACAACTCCCAGCATGCACTGATAGACCGTACATGCTGGGAGTTGTTTTGCAACAGCTGGATGTTCCCCCCCCCCCCCCCAATGTGAACGTACAGGGTACACTCACATGGGCGGAGGATTACAGTAAGTATCCGGCTGCAAGTTTGAGCTGCGGCAAATTTTCTGCTGCAGCTCAAGCTGCCAGCAAGAAACTACTGTGAACCCCTGCCCATGCGACTGTACCCTAAAAACACTACACTAACACAAAATAAAAAATAAAAAACACTACATATACACATACCCTTACACAGCCCCCCTCCCCAATAAAAATGAAAAACGTCTGGTACGCCACTGTTTCCAGAACGGAGCCTCCAGCTGTTAAAAAACAACTACTCCCAGTATTGCCAGATAGCCACTGACTGTCTAAGCAAGCTGGGAGTTTTACAACAGCTGGAGGCCCCCTGTTTGGGAATCACTGGCGTAGAATACCCCTATGTCCACCCCTATGCAAGTCCCTAATTCAGGCCTCAAATGCGCATGGCGCTCTCTCACTTTGGAGCCCTGTCGTATTTCAAGGCACCAGTTTAGGGTCACATATGGGGTATCGCCGTACTCGGGAGAAATTGGGCTTCAAATTTTGGGGGGTATTTTCTGCTATTACCCTTTTTCAAAATGTAAAATTTGGGGGAAAACAAGCATTTTAGGTAAAAAAAAATTTTTTTTTTTACATATACAAAAGTCATGAAACACCTGTGGGGTATAAAGGTTCACTTAACCCCTTGTTACGTTCCCCGAGGGGTCTAGTTTCCAAAATGGTATGCCATGTGTTTTTTTTTGCTGTCCTGGCACCATAGGGGCTTCCTAAATGCGGCATGCCCCCAGAGCAAAATTTGCTTTCAAAAAGCCAAATGTGACTCCTTCTCTTCTGAGACCTGTAGTGCGCCAGCAGAGCACTTTTCACCCCCATATGGGGTGTTTTCTGAATCGGGAGAAATAGGCCTTCAAATTTTGGGGGGTGTTTTCTGCTATTACCCTTTTTAAAAATGTCAAAATTTTGGGAAACCAAGCATTTTAGGTAAAAAAAAAATTAATTTTTTCACATATGCAAAAGTCGTGAAACACCTGTAGGGTATTAAGGTTCACATTACCCCTTGTTACGTTCCCCGAGGGGTCTAGTTTCCAAAATGGTATGTCATTAGTTTTTTTTTTGCTGTTCTGGCACCATAGGGGCTTCCTAAATGCGGCATGCCCCCAGAGCAAAATTTGCTTTCAAAAAGCCAAATGTGACTCCTTCTCTTCTGAGACCTGTAATGCGCCAGCAGAGCACTTTTCACCCCCATATGGGGTGTTTTCTGAATCGGGAGAAATTGGGCTTCAAATTTTGGGGGGTGTATTCTGCTATTACCCTTTTTAAAAATGTAAACATTTTGGGAAACCAAGCATATTAGGTAAAAAAAAAATATTTTTTTTTTACATATGCAAAAGTCGTGAAACACCTGTAGGGTATTAAGGTTCACATTACCCCTTGTTACGTTCCCCGAGGGGTCTAGTTTCCAAAATGGTATGCCATGTGTTTTTCTTTTTTTTTTTGCTGTTCTGGCACCATAGGGGCTTCCTAAATGCGGCATGCCCCCAGAGCAAAATTTGCTTTCAAAAAGCCAAATGTGACTCCTTCTCTTCTAAGACCTGTAGTGCACCAGCAGAGCAATTTTCACCCCCATATGGGGTGTTTTCTGAATCGGGAGAAATTGGGTTTCAAATTTTGGGGGGTATTTTCTGCTATTACCCTTTTTAAAAATGTAAAATTTTTGGGAAACCAAGCATTTTAGGTAAAAAAAAAATTTTTTTTTTACATATGCAAAAGTTGTGAAACACCTGTAGGGTATTAAGGTTCACTTAACCCCTTGTTACGTTCCCTGAGGGGTCTAGTTTCCAAAATGGTAGGCCATTTTTTTTTTTTTTGCTGTCCTGGCACCATAGGGGCTTCCTAAAGGTGACATGCCCCCCAAAAACCATTTTGTCGCTCCTTCCCTTCTGAGCCCTCTACTGCGCCCGCTGAACAATTAAAATACACATATGAGGTATGTGCTTACTCGAGAGAAATTGGGTTTCAAGTACAAGTAAAATTTTTCTCCTTTTTACCCCTACAAAAATTAAAAAATTGGGTCTACAAGAACATGCGAATGTAAAAAATGAAGATTTTGAATTTTCTCCTTCACTTTGCTGCTATTCCTGTGCAACACTTAAAGGGTTAATACACTTACTGAATGTCATTTTGAATACTTTGGGGGGTGTAGTTTTTATAATGGGGTCTTTTATGGGGTATTTCTAATATGAAGACCCTTTAAATCCACTTCAAACCTGAACTGGTCCATGAAAAATAGCGAGTTTGAAAATGTTGTGAAAAATTTTAAAATTGCTGCTGAACTTTGAAGCCCTCTGGTGTCTTCCAAAAGTAAAAACTCATAAATTTTATGATGCAAACATAAAGTAGACATATTGTATATGTGAACCCCAAAAAAATTATTTTGAATATCCATTTTCCTTACAAGCAGAGAGCTTCAAAGTTAAAAAAAAATGCTAAATTTTCATTTTTTCATCAAATTTGGGGATTTTTCACCAAGAAAGGATGCAAGATACCACAAAATTTTACCACTAAGTTAAAGTAGAATATGTCACGAAAAAACTATCTCGGAATCAGAATGATAACTAAAAGCATTCCAGAGTTATTAATGTTTAAAGTGACAGTGGTCAGAATTGCAAAAAATGCTCTGGTCCTTAAGGTGAAAAAGGGCTAAAAATGTAAAAAAAAAGTGTTAATAAAGGTCATTTAACCCCTTCCCTAATAAAAGTTTGAATCACCCCCCTTTTCCCATAAAAAAAAATAAAACAGTGTAAAAAAATAAATAAATAAACATATGTGGTATTGCCGCGTGCGTAAATGTCCGAACTATAAAAATATATCATTAATTAAACCGCACGGTCAATGGCGTACGCGCAAAAAAATTCCAAAGTCCAAAAAAGCGTATTTTGGTCACTTTTTATACCATTAAAAACCGATAAAAACTGATCACGGTGCAAAAAATGAGTCCTCATACCGCCCTGTACGTGGAAAAATAAAAAAGTTATAGGGGTCAGAAGATGACATTTTTAAACGTATAAATTTTCCTGCATGTAGTTATGATTTTTTCCAGAAGTGCGACAAAATCAAACCTATATAAGTAGGGTATCATTTTAACCTTATGGACCTACAGAATAATGATATGGTGTAATTTTTACCGAAATATGCACTGCGTAGAAACGGAAGCCCCCAAAAGTTACAAAATGGCGTTTTTTTTTTTGATTTTGTCGCACAATGATTTTTTTTTCCGTTTCGCCGTGCATTTTTGGGTAAAATTACTAATGTCACTGCAAAGTAGAATTGGCGACGCAAAAAATAAGCCATAATATGGATTTTTAGGTGGAAAATTGAAAGGGTTATGATTTTTAAAAGGTAAGGAGGAAAAAACAAAAGTGCAAAAACGGAAAAACCCTGAGTCCTTAAGGGGTTAAACATCTTAATCCTTCTAGTACTTATCTGCTGTTGTATGCTCCACAGGAAGTTCTCTTTCTGGAATTATTTTCTGTCTGACCACAGTGCTCTCTGCTGACATCTCTGTCTATTTTATGAACTGTCCAGAGTAGGAGCAAATCCCCATAGCAAACTATCCTGCTCTGGACAGTTCCTGACATGAACAGAGTAGTCAGCAGAGAGCACTGTGGTCAGACATAAAGGAGATCAAAAAAGAAAAGAGCTTCCTGTGGTGCATACAGTAGCTGATAAGTACTGGAAGGATTAAGCTTTTTATATAGAAGTACACTGCTCAAAAAAATAAAGGGAACACTAAGATAACACATCCTAGATCGGAATGAATGAACTAATCGTATGAAATACTTTCGTCTTTACATAGTTGAATGTGCTGACAACAAAATCACACAAAAATTATTAATGGATATGGAGTCACACTCAGAATCAAAGTGGAAAACCACACTACAGGCTGATCCAACTTTGATGTAATGTCCTTAAAACAAGTCAAAATGAGGCTCAGTAGTGTGTGTGGCCTCCACGTGCCCGTATGACCTCCCTACCATGCCTGGGCATGCTCTTGATGAGGTGGCGAATGGTCTCCTGAGAGATGTCCTCCCAGACGGTGGACCAGTCCATAGCATCAATGCCTTCCTCTTGCAGGAACTGCTGACACACTCCAGCCACATGAGGTCTAGCATTGTCTTGCATTAGGAGGAACCCAGGGCCAACCGCACCAGCATATGGTCTCACAAGGGGTCTGAGGATCTCGGCTTGGTACCTAATGGCAGTCAGGCTACCTCTGGCAAGCACATGGAGGGCTGTGCAGCCCCCCAAAGAAATGGCATCCCACACCATTACTGACCCACCGCCAAATCAGTCATGCTGGAGGATGTTGCAGGCAGCAGAAAATTCTCCACGGCATCTCCAGTCTCTGTCATGTCTGTCACATGTGCTCAGTGTGAACCTGCTTTCAGCTGTGAAGAGCACAGGGCGCCAGTGGTGAATTTGTCAATCCTTGTGTTCTCTGGCAAATGCCAAACATCCTGCACGGTGTTGGGCTGTAAGCACAACCTCCACCTGTGGACGTCAGGCCCTCTTAACACCCTCATGGAGTCTGTTTCTGACCATTTGAGTGGACACATGCACATTTTACAGGGTTCTGGCAGTGCTCCTCCTGCTCCTCTTTGCACAAAGGAGGTAGCGGTCCTGCTGCTGGGTTGTTCCCCTCCTACGGCCTCCTCCACATCTACTGATGTACTGGCCTGTTTCCTGGAAGCACCTCCATGCTCTGGACACTACACTGGCAGACACAGCAAACCTTCTTGCCACAGCTCGCATTGATGTGCCATCTTGGATTAGCTGCACTACCTAACCCACTTGTGTGGGTTGTAGACTCCATCTCATGCTACCACTAGAGTGAAAGCACTGCCAGCATTCAAAAGTGACCAAAACCTCAGCCAGGAAGCATAGGAACTGAGAACTGGTCTGTGGTCACCACCTGCAGAACCACTCCTTTATTGGGGACTCTTGCTAATTGCCTATAATGTCCACCTGTTGTCTGTTCCATTCGCACAACAGCATGTGAAATTTATTGTCAATCAGTGTTGCTTCCTGAGTGGACAGTGTGATTGACTTGGAGTTACATTGTGTTGTTTAAGTGTTCCCTTTATTTTTTTGAGCAGCGTCATTTACAAATCTGTTTAACTTTCTGGCATCCGTTGATTTAAAAAAAAAAAAAAATGTTTTCCAGTGGAGTACCCCTTTAAAGGATTTCTTTTAGGATTTTAACCAATACAACTAGAAAATGATAACTTTTAAACAATTTCCACAATATAAATGATTCCAGATGTTCAAGTAACAATGGGCAATGTTACCATAGCGATACTCCCATTTTATATCTCCAGGCCCTGTACTGCTTTCTTATAAGAACAGGAAACCCTGAGACATCCTATAGTTGTGCAGGATTTCCTCCAGAGTTTGTAACTTGTATTACTTGTAAGCCAAAGCCAGAAGTGGCTCCAAATATACAGAAGACATACACATATTTGCCTTATACAGTGGTCCCTCAAGTTACAATATTAATTGGTTCCAGGACGACCATTGTATGTTGAAACCATTGTATGTTGAGACCAGAACTCTATGGAAACCTGGTAATTGGTTCTGAAGCCCCAAAATGTCACCCAAAAAAATAGGAAAATGCGAGGAATAAAGAAAAATAAGTAGATAACTAATACAGATAAAACGAATCCTTACATATAAAAGTAAGAAAAAACTGCTGGGAACTGTAAATCACTGTCTATGTCTGTGTTTCCCAACCAGGGTGCCTCCAGCTGTTGCAAAACTACAACTCCCAGCATGCCCGGACAGCCAACGGCTGTCCGGGCATGCTGGGAGTTGTAGTTTTGCAACAGCTGGAGGCACCCTGGTTGGGAAACAATGGTTTATGTAGAGGACAGGAGCTTCTTCAGGGTCCTATACAGTACACACAGTGTCCCAAATGGAGCCGCCCTTACTTGGTGTCCAAAGGAGCAGCTAACCCTGGCACAGGTAAGGAGTAGTACAGAACATGTAGTTCCTCCCTGTACTGTAGGGGGCGTTATCAGACAGTCAGTCAGTGCATGCACTTCAGTAATACAGGTGATTTACAAGTGAATGTCCATTCTGATTGGTCGGTTCTTCCAGCCATTGACACGTTTCACAGATCTGGACTGTCTGCAGCATTGCATATTGAGTCTGGTTTCAAGTTACAATGGTCCAGAAAAAAAACATTGTATGTTGAAACTATTGTATGTTGAGGCCATTGTCACTGTACCTTTTTCTTGTTCCATTTCTGGCTTTGGCTTCCTGTAAAATAAAGATCTCAGTAGGGAAGTCTGAATGAGACCTTTCTATTCAGTTCTGATCTTGGCTTAAAAAAAAAGATGAAAAATACTGATCAAATGCCTAAGTTTGAATGGGCAATTGGATCTGAAGCCCATATCTATTAGGTGCTGTAATGACGGCTGGGGCAGCACAGGAGTGACAGCGGCTGTCACTATTACATTGGTCGCTATCATGTCTACAGGATAAATCTTTCATTCTTGGTTAATAATTGGAGATACTTCCAGACGGCGTTCTCCATTTGTGCTTCCTGTCTCCAGGCTCAAGAGTCTCTGCATCAGAAGAGTCTGGGGTGGCTGGTTGTGGGGGAGGAGAGAGGGCACCCTAGGGGGGAGAAATGTAATCAGCAATTCCTGAACCACTCATGATTCCACAGTGAAGGGCTAAGCTGATACAACACAATGCACTGATCCCATTCCGTACCATATACTGTAGACCTCTAAATCCGGTGTTTCCTTGTAGCAGTGTTTACCAACCAGTGTGCCTCCAGCCTCTCAAAACTACTTCCAGCATGCCACTCTGGTGGCATTCGTAAGTAAGTAAACATGGGTTCACACTGTGTATTTCTGTTTCTGTTTAACATATATGTTGTATACACTTGAAAACGAAAAAATGAAACTCATTAACGGATGCTAACAATGAAAATGCTGCTATATTCCATACAGCCAAATCTGTTTTCCATTGACTTTTGAAAAAAAAACAAAAGAAAACATGGGTGAACTGTGCCACCATGTCCTAATGAACTGTGCCACCATACCCATAATGATCTGCGCCACCCTCTGCCTTTTGATCTTTACCACTGCCCTGTAATGATGTGTGCTACCGTGCCCTATTGATCTGTGCCACCATGGCCTAATGATCTGTGCCACCATGCCCTAATGATCTGTGCCACCGTGCCCTAATGATCTGTACCACCATGGCCTAATGATTTGTGCCACTAAGCCCTAATGATCTGTGCCACTATGCCCTAATGATCTGTGCCACCATGCCCTAATGATCTGTGCCACCATGCCCTAATGATCTGTGCCACTGTGCCCTAATGATCTGTGCTGCCATGCCCTAATGATCTGTTCCACCATGATCTCATGATCTGTGCCACCATCTGCCTTTTGATCTTTACCACTGCCCTGTAATGATATGTGCTACCGTGCCATAATGATCATGATGCCACTATGCCTTAATGATCTGTGCCACCATGGCCTAATGATCTTTGCCACCATCTACCTTATGATCTGTGCCACTATCCTGTAATAATGTATGCTACCATGCCATAATGATCTGTGCCACCTTGCTCTAATGATCTGTGCCAACGTGCCCTAATGATCTGTGCCACCATGATCTAATGATCTGTGCCACCATGCCCTAATGATCTGTGCCACCGTGCCCTAATGATCTGTGCCACCGTGCCCTAATGACCTGTGCCACCATGCCTTAATGATCTGTGCCACCATGTCCTAATGATCTGTGCCACCGTGCCCTAATGATCTGTGCCACCGTGCCCTAATGATCTGTGCTACCATGTCCTAATGATCTGTGCCACTGTGCCCTAATGATCTGTGCCACCGTGCCCTAATGATCTGTGCTACCGTGCCCTAATGATCTGTGCCACCGTGCCCTAATGATCTGTGCTACCATGCCCTAATGATCTGTGCCACCGTGCCCTAATGATCTGTGCTACCATGCCCTAATGATCTGTGCCACCATGCCCTAATGATCTGTGCTACCATGCCCCAATGATCTGTGCCACCGTGCCCTAATGATCTTTACCACCATCTGCCTTATGATCTGTACCACTGTCCTTGTAAAGAAAAACTTGGCACTCCAATGTATAATGCAAAGAGTTTTATTTTTACAAAAAAATAAACATACATTGGAGTGCCAAGTTTTTCTTAACAAGTATTAAAAGGATTGGGATTCCTACTTGGGCACCAGTTGAGAGGGAGTGACATATTTGTTTCACACTGTACTATTGTCCTGTAATAATGTGTGCTACCGTGCCCTAATGATCTAGGTGACCGTGCCCTAATGATCTGTGCCACCATGCTTCTAATGAACTGTGCCTCCTAACCTTAAAGCATTGCTTCCCAATATGTGGCTCTCCAGAAGTTGCAAAACTACCCCTCCCATCGTCCCTGATAGCAAAGGTTGTGGTTTTGCACCATCTGGAGAGCCACAGATTGGAAAACGCGGACCATGACTGAACTGTGCCCGGGGTAATAATCACGTGTCCTGTCTCCTTGGCTCCTGCACTGCTTTGGCCTCCCAGGTCTGACTGCTGTGGATGCAGTTAGAGTCAATGGCTCTTGCACCACACAGCAGGCGATGAGCGGCAGGAAAGGGAGCCGAGTGCGCTCTTGTACCTGCCGACACTTGTCTTTTGGTTGTATCAGTGACTTAAGGACGCCAATACAATTAAATAGAGTGATTGGGCTGCAGATCCAGTATGTGGCATGGGGAGCCTGTGCACCCACCTCGCTAAGAGGCCTGGAGGCAATTGCTACCCCTATTGCTGCATCACTGTTTATAACTATGAATCCTCGGAAAGCACACCACGTCAGAGCGAATCATACACACTGTAATAATGAAGCCGCCATTGTTTCTTGCCATCCATGGTTCTGGGTCTGGCTCCCTTTATTGAACTGTATATACAGTGGCCCCCGACCTAAGATGGCCCCGACATACGATCATTTCAACATACGATGGTCTCTCAGAGGCCATCGCATGTTGAAGGCAGCATCAACATCCGATGCTTTTGTATGTCGGGGCCATCGCATAAACGGCTATCCGGCAGCGCAGACTGCTTCAGCTGCCACCGGATAGCCATTTACGGTGCCCCATATGGTCCGCTGACGATCACTTACCTGTCCTCGTGGGCTCTGGCGCGTCCTCTTCGGGATCCCCTGCATCGTCGTCATCACGTCGCTGCGCACACTGTCCCGTCATCCAATAGGAGCGGCGTGCGTATCGACGTGATGGCGGCGACAGAGAGCGTGGATGCCGGGGAAGCAGAGGCCTTGCCATAGCGTTGGGGACACCCCGGGGACGCGGCGACAGCGATAGAAGGCGACATCCAGGGCAGCGGTGATGAGCGGTGACAGTCCGGAGCGGCGGGGACACGTGAGTACAACCTTTAATACCAGTGGTCTTCAACCTGCAGACCTCCAGATGTTGCAAAACTATAACTCCCAGCATGCCCGGACAGCCGTTGGCTGTCCGGGCATGCTGGGTGTTGTAGTTTTGCAACATCTGGAGGTCCGCAGGTTGTAGACCACTGTCCTATACTTTACATTGCACGGATCCCTCAACATACGATGGTTTCAACATACGATGGTCCATATGTTGAGGGACCAATGTATTTGACAACATAAAAAAAGAACCCTAAGGCTACGTTTCCACTGAGCCAAAGCCAGAAATGTATTCAAAAGGAACAGTAGGAAGAAGTAGAAATCCTTCCTTTATATTTCCTAATCCTTCCAAATGTAAAAAAATTAATAAAAAATAAAAAAAGCCAGAAAAAACCCTGTGTGGAAACCTAGCCTTATGGTGGCAATGCCCAAGCCAAATGGAGGTCTGATGACCCCAACTTACACCTGCCAGTTTGGGTCATTCCATCCGTGAACTTGCTTTTACAATACGCCAGTGTGAATCAAGCCATAAGTGAATAGAGATACGACATGAATAGAGAAGGTTTCACACACAGAATGTTGTTGCAGTTTTTCTGGCAATTTTTTATTCACATTTTTGAGCCGAAGCCAGAAGTGGATTCAAGGGAGGAGATTTATCAAAAATTGTCCAGAGGAAATGTTGACCAATTGCCCATAGCAACCAATCAGATCGCTTCTTTCATTTTTGAAAAGGCCTCTGAAAAATGAAAGAAGAGATCTGACTGGTTGCTATGGGCAACTCAGCAATTTTTCCTCTGGACAGGTTTTGATAAGGCTGGGTTCACACTACTGAATTTCTGGGCAGAATTTCTGCCAGAGATCGAGCCGGCAGCACTAGGACCGCGCGGCCTGCATTGCCGTCCCCATAGACGGCAATGCATTTCTGGGTGGATCTTTTGGGAAATCTGCTCAGAAATGCAGTGACATTTATGGGGACGGCAATGCAGTCCGCGTGGTCCTAGTGCTGCTGACTCGATCTCCGGCAGAAATTCTGCCCAGAGATTCCACAGTGTAAACCCAGCCTAAATTGCCCCCAAGGTGAATGGGAAATACCAAGAATCTCCTTCCTGTTGGATACACTTCTGTCTTTTCTCTAAATACTTCATAAAAAACTGCAAGACAATGTTGTGTGTAAAGAACCCCTAGGGCTTTGTGCAAAAAGTGCATTGCAGACAGTCATACAGTTTGCTATGGGTCCACACCAAACTTCATATGGAGGCCCATATAAATGGGGGAATTTATTGAGAACGGCTTGTTCAGCGCTCACTTTAAGCCCCACAGTGCCGGTGTGAGGTGGTTTTTTGCACCCCCGTAGATCCATGCGTCCGCTCCTCCCCCAGCTCTCCGAACATTTCCGAAGCTAGAACTGGGGGAGGACAGAGCAAGGGGAGGGAGGAGGTTCACGCCCCCTCCCTCCTCTCGGCTGGACGCAGATCTCTGCGGCACGCCCCCTCCCTGAGGACATAGATCTTCACTGCAGGTCCCCTCCCTCATCTCCCCTCCCTGAGGACATAGATCGCCACGGCAGGTCCCTTCCCTCATCTCCCCGAGCTGAGGACATAGCTCTCCACGGCAGGTCCCCTCCCTCATCTCCCCGAGCTGAGGACATAGATCTCCACGGCAGGTCCCCTCCCTCATCTCCCCTCCCTGAGGACGTAAATCTCCACGGCAGGTCCCCTCCCTCATCTCCCCGAGCTGAGGACGTAGAGCAGTACTCCCAATGAGCTCTATGTGTAAAGGGGGACATACGGGCTAAAGGGGGACATTTAGCCTGAACAGTATGTCCCCCTTTAGCCCGTGCAGTATGTCCCCCTTTAGCCCGTACAGTATGTCCCCCTTTACACATAGAGCTCATTGGGAGCACTGCTCTACGTCCTCAGCTCGGGGAGATGAGGGAGGGGACCTGCCGTGGAGATTTACATCCTCAGGGAGGGGAGATGAGGGAGGGGACCTGCCGTGGAGATTTACGTCCTCAGGGAGGGGAGATGAGGGAGAGGACCTGCCGTGGAGAATTACGTCCTCAGGGAGGGGAGATGAGGGAGGGGACCTGCCGTGGAGATCTATGTCCTCATGGAGGGGAGATGAGGGAGGGGACCTGCCGTGGAGATTTACGTCCTCAGGGAGGGGAGATGAGGGAGGGGACCTGCCGTGGAGATCTATGTCCTCATGGAGGGGAGATGAGGGTGGGAACCTGCCGTGGAGATTTACGTCCTCAGGGAGGGGAGATGAGGGAGGGGACCTGCCGTGGAGATCTATGTCCTCGGACCTGCCGTGGAGATCTACGTCCTCATGGAGGGGAGATGAGGGAGGGGACCTGCCGTGGCGATCTATGTCCTCAGGGAAGGGGTGTGCCGTAGAGATCTGCATCCAGCCGAGCTCAGGGAGGGGAGATGAGGGAGGGGGCGTGAACCTCCTCCCCTTGCTCTGCCCTCCCCCAGTTCTAGCTTCGGAAATGTTCGGAGAGCTGGGGGAGGAGCGGACGCATGGATCTACGGTGGCGCAAAAAACCACCTCACACCGGCTTGGTGTGTGGAAGATGAAAAAAAGTCACAAAATTTGAATCCAAAACAAAAAATTTGGCAACTTTTCACAGACTGCGCCTTGCCCAGTGGTAAATTCCACCTAGTATTTTTTCTCACCAATTGTTGTGCTCCGCAGGAATTTTCCACTGCAGGTATTGCTCCTAGTGGGTGAAATTCATGCCTCTCAGAGGTACCATAAAGTAAAAGGAACCTTTTAGGACTGTGGTGTCTAAACTGTGGACAACTCCCAGCCTTTGCTGTCCGAACATGTTGGAAGTTATAGTTTTGCAACAGCTGGAGGTCCATAGTTTGGAGACCACTGTTTTTGGATCTTTGAATGCAACTGTACTGGATCCAGGTATCATTTTGAACAAAGCCATCTTTGGGAGTACGTAGGGGCCTTTATTGTACTTCCATATGCTTCCAATTTCATATAGAGCTTTTTTTGTGGTTGATTCTGACTATGAAAGATTGTAATGACTGGTACAAAAATGGAAACATGTGTCCCACCATCCTGCATTCACGCTGTGCCCATGGAGGGGGGGGGGTGATTTATTAAAGGATATCGAAGGCTTTTCTTGTGTGTTTAAGTCACTTAATCTTGGCGCAGAGAGAGTTTGTGCAAAATATGTCCTTCATTTCAGTTTGCATCAGTTGTATAGGACCCAGCGTTCATTAATTGTGTTTGCTGGATAGGGGAATGCAGTACGATGAGTTCCCCTGTTTGGCGCCCATGCAGCTTGTTCCACCATCCAACTTGAGACACTGAATGAATGTGAACTGTCCTATTCACATGAATGGGATCAGTTCTGCAATCATTTCCCCTCCAATGCATTTTCTACAGGGAAACACCGCACACATGTAAAGGGGGCCGTAGAAAATCTTCCACACACACAGACAAAATGAGATGCTGAGGTAATTATTAATGCCGGAGGTAAACTGATTGTAAAACTGATCCCATTCATTCATCGCAACTGCTGGGACCCCTGCGATCTCCTGCCTGGCGCTCCGTTGGCACGCTCCCTCCATGCATCTCTATGAGAGAGAGAGCAGTGTACTCAGGTATCTCCCGTTCACTCATAGAGATGCATGGAGGGTTTGTGTTGACCACAGCTTTGGTCAGTGGTCGAAACAGCTCTCTGCAGGAGGAGCCGGAGCGCCAGTCAGGAGACCACAGCGGTTGGACCCCCCCCCCCCCCCCCCCCCCGGAGTATCAAAAATAAAAAATATATAAATGTATTAATAAATAAATAGACATGAATAGACATGAATATAAATGTATCAATAAGCAAATAAATACATATAAATGTATTAATCAATAAATAAACATTAATATAAATATATCAAGAAGTAAATAATTAAATAAATGTAAATGTATTAATCAATAACTAAACATGAATATAAATAAATCAATAAATAAAGATAAATAGAAATGTATCAATAAATGAACATAAATAGAAATGTATCAATAAATAGAAATGTATCAATTAATAAATAAACATAAATAGAAATGTATTATTAAATGAACATAAATAGAAATGTATCAATAAATAAAACTCTGTGCTGGAGGAGAGCCGGAATGCCAGGCAGGAGATCACAGTGGTTGGACCCCTCTAGAGCAGACCTGGGCATTGTACGGCCTGACAGTGAGCGCGGGCCGGTCAGAGCCAATCAAAGGGCCTGCTCTAGAGTATCAAAAATAAAAAAAATATAAATCTATCACCTTAGGCTAAGTTTCCAC
Source organism: Hyla sarda (assembly GCF_029499605.1). Taxonomy (NCBI): domain Eukaryota; kingdom Metazoa; phylum Chordata; class Amphibia; order Anura; family Hylidae; genus Hyla; species Hyla sarda. Next base: position 418,702,641 of record NC_079190.1, read on the forward strand.
TTGGTTTTTTTTCTGGCAGTTTTTGGAAATCTGCCACTGCAGTTTTTGAGCCAAAGTCAGAAGTGGATCCATAAGGAAAGAGAAGCGTAAGTCCTTCCTTTATATGTCCTATTCCTTTTGAATACATTTCTCGCTTTGGCTCAAAAACTGCAGTGGCAGATCTCCAAAAACTGCCAGAAAGAAACCAAGTGGAAACTTAGCTTAAAGGACCAGGCCCATTTTAACCTTAAAGGGATACTCCGCAACTAGCATCTTATCCCCTATCCAAAGGATAGGGGATAAGATGTAAGATCGCAGGGTCCCACCGCTAGGGACCCCCAGGATCTCCGCTGCAGCACCCCGCTATCATTACTACACAGAGCAAACTCGTACTGTGTGTAATGACTGGGGGCCGGAGCATTGTGACATCACGGCCCGCCCCCTTAATGAAAGTCTATGAAAGGGGCCCCCACGCCCCCTCCCATAGACTTGTATTGAGGGGGCAGGCCGTGACGTCACCACGGGGTGGCAGAGCCGTGACATCATGATGCTCTGGCCCCTGTATCGCGAGTTCTCTCTGTGCAGTAATGATAGCGGGGTGCTGCAGCAGAGATCCCGGGGGTCCCCAGCGGCGGGACCCCCGCGATCTGACATCTTATCCCTATCCTTTGGATAGGGGATAAGATGCTAGGTGCAGGGTACCCCTTTAAGGACCAGGCCAATTTTATTTTTGTGTTTTCGTCTTTTCCTACTCGCCTTCAAAAATCCATAACTCTTTTATATTTCCATCTACAGACTAATATAAGGGCTTGTTTTTTGCATAATCAATTTTACTTTGTAATGGAATCTCTCATTTTACCATAAAATGTACGGCAAACCCAAAAAAGTTTTTTTTTTTCACATTGTACAATTTACGGTAAAAAATACATGTGTTCTTTATTCTGTGGGTCAATACGATTAAAATGTTATCCATGGCTAGATACTTTTATAATTTTTACCTCTTAAAAAAAAATCTAAAACGTTTTGTACAAAATAAGTAATCTAAAATCGCCCTATTTTGACCACCTATAACCTTTTCATTTTTCCGTATATAGGGCGGTATGAGGACTAATTTTTTGCATCGTCATCTGTACTTTTCTGTATCAATACCATATTTGCATATATATAAAACTTTTAGATAATTTTTTTATTTTTTTTTTGGGAATAAAATGTGACAAAAAAAAGCAGCATTTTGGACTTTTTTAAATTTTTTAAGTTTACGCCGTTCAACGTACAAGATCATTGACATCATATTTTGATAGTTCAGACATTTACACACGCGTCGATACCAAATATGTTTCTAAAAAAAACTTACGCTTTTTGGGGGTAAAATGGGAAAAACTGACAATTTGAATTTTTATTGGGGGAGGGGATTTTTCACTTTTTTTCACTTTTTATTTTGACATTTTTCAACTTTTTTTTACACTTTTTATGTCCCCATAGGGGACTATCTATAGCAATCATTTGATTGCTAATACTGTTCAGTGCTATGCATAGGACATAGCACTGATCAGTATTATCGGCTATCTCCTGCTCTGGTCTGCTCGATCTCAGACCAGAGCAGGAGACTCCAGGAAATTGACAGCGGCAGGTGAGGGGACCTCTGTCCGCCATTACAGAGGACCGGATCATTGCGGCAGCGCTGCAGGCGGTCCGATCATCAATTTTAACATGCGCATTGCCGCAGATGCCGTGATCTGTACTGATCACAGCATCTGAGGGGTTAATGCATTAATCAATAAATAAATAAACATGAATATAAATATATCAATAAAGATAAATAGAAATGTATCAATAAATAAATAAAGATAAATAGAAATGTATCAATAAATGAACATAAATAGGAATGTATCAATACATAAAGATAAATAGAAATGTATCAATACATAAATAGAAATGTATAAAAACATAAAGATAAATAGAAATGTATCTATAAGGCTAAGTTTCCACTTGTTTTTTTTTTTCTGCCATTTTTTTTCCACTGCAGTTTTTGAGCCAAAGCCAGAAGTGTATTCAAAAGGAATAGAACATATAAAGGAAGGACTTAAAGCGTACCCGTCAGATCCAACAACAATTTTTTTTTTAAATATATCACTCAGTACCTAATCCTGACCATGTACATCTAATTTTTGTGTCTAGCACCTTTATTTATTTTTTATTACACTTTTCATTTAGTTCACTAGTCTGAATTCCTCTCAAAGGGAGGGGTGTGGTCTCACTGTGCAGGTCTCCGCCCCCTCCCTCAGTATGCTGTCTGCTCACATCTCTCCTAGCATTAGCAAAACTACATCTCCCAGCTTGTCCTCACTGACAGTAGCGGGACACAAGCTGACAGCGGGAGGATTTTTCCTCCAGTTATGAGCCCTGCGCTCACAGCTGTCAATCAAGGAAGTGTGTCCATGACATAGGTGATGATGCATGGACACAGCAGGACTAGTATGTGTCCAAGCAGGCAGGGGGGCAGTTGTTTGACTGGCTTTTTCAGTATGAAATACTGAAAATGTTATAATGAAAGCAATTGCAAAACCTATTGGCATGATTTACAACATATCAAAAGTTTTTGTATCTGACAGTGCCCATTTAAACTTCTTCTCCCTTATGGATCCACTTCTGACTTTGGCTCAAAAACTGCAGAGGCAGTTTTCCAAAAACTGCCAGGAAAAAAAAAAACAAGTGGAAACTTAGCCTAAATGAACATAAATAGAAATGTATCAATAAATAAAGTTAAATAGAAATGTATCAATAAATGAACATGAATAGAAATGTATCAATACATAAAGATAAATAGAAATGTATCAATAAATAAATGAAGATAAATAGAAATGTTTTAATAAATAAAAATAAATAGAAATGTATCAATAAATAAATAAACATAAACAGAAATGCATTATTAAATTAACCTAAATAGAAATGTATCAATACAAAAAGATAAATAGAAATGTATCAATAAAGATAAATAGAAATATATCAATAAATAAAGATAAATAGAAATGTATCAATAAATAAATAAAGATAAAGAGAAATGTATCAATAAATAAAGATAAATAGAAAAGTATCAATAAAGATAAATAGAAATGTATCAATAAATAAAGATAAATAGAAATGTATCAACACATAAAGATAAATAGAAATGTATCAATAAATAAAGATAAATAGAAATGTATCAATAAATAAAGATAAATAGAAATGTGTCAATATATAAAGATAAATAGAAATGTATCAATAAATAAAGATAAATAGAAATGTATCAATAAATAAAGATAAATAAAAATGTATCAATACCTAAAGATAAATAGAAATGTGTCAATAAATAAAGATAAATAGAAATGTATCAGTTGGAGAAGTAAACACAACAAACATCTTCCTCCAGCTCTACCTGATCCCTCTTCGCTTTAACCCTTCGCTGCCTGCAGGTATCTAGAGCTGCACATTCTCTCCCAGGGATAATCAGGGAGTGATTTCTGGCCACAAGGGGGGGATGGGAGGCGGCGGCGGCTCCTGCAGGCAGCGCATTATGCGGTGTCCAATCCCAGGCCGGTGACTACACAGCAGCAACAGGCTGCACACAGGGAACAGGAAAGAGCCGGCGCTGATCGCAAGTTCCTGGCTGCACTGAGTCACCTCTCCCGGGGACCGGGACACTATGAGGACATTGTCACCTACAGGAGCCCGGGCAAGGTGATCGCGAGCAGGTGGACGAGCCAGTGATCCCGAATCCGAAGTGGCCGAGCTGCGGATTGTTACCTGCTCACCATGTCTGATCCTGAGGAGGGAGGGGGGTGGCCATTGTGCTGCTGGGAGCACTAAGTAACAGGGCCGCTGCGGCTCTTACTGCTCCGTGTGCACTGAGCTCCTACAAACTTCTCTGCTGGATGCGGTAGTGGATCCCAGGCTGGAGGAGAGGACCTGCTATGTAGCTGAGAGGACCTGCACCATCCATAGAGAATAGCTGCCCAGCACCATGGAGAACCTGGAGACCAGGGCTGGGCATGACAGGTTCCTGCCTGATGACCTGAGAGCTCACCCTGGCATGGTGGACCAAGGACAGACCATGATGATGGAGAGGAAACTGGTAGAAAGCTATAGGCTGGTGGAGGTCTTCCTTACAGGAGGGGCACCATGGGGATTTACCTTGAAGGGTGGCAAAGAACATGGAGAACTTCTTATCATTACTAAGGTAATAAAAACTTTAGGGAAACTTTTTTTCTATGCTGTAGAACAGCGGTCTGCAAACTTTGAGCCTCCAGCTGTTGCAAAACTACAACACCCAGCATGCCCGGACAGCCGTTGGCTGTCCGGGCATGCTGGGCGTTGTAGTTTTGAAACAGCTGGAGGTCCACAGTTTGGAGACCTAAAAGTGTATAAGTAGACGTTTGATGACCGCCCCATATAAAGTATACAGAATCTGCCACAGATTATCCTGGATCTGAAATTTCTTATAGATCCTAAAGGACTGAAGCCATGACACCAGTGTGAACAGAGTCTTACGAGCCACATAGTAGGCTGCATATCCATAAACTATGAAACTATTAGCACCTTTTGATACTTAATTTTTTTGTTTTGTGTGTTTTTTTTTTTTACGTTTTCAGAATTTGACAAAGATACTGCAGTGTGATGTCTTTCTCCAAGTGATACAAAAGGGTTACGTCACGGAATGTCACATGTTACCGTCAGGTAGCCCTGCCATAGTCGCTTCACCCGCTGTGTCATGGTACCGGTATTCCGTAAGGCGGTGTTACTCAATCAGGGCGCCTACAGCTGTTGCAAAACTACAATTTACAGCATGCCCGGACATGCTGGATGTTGTAGTTCAGGATCAGCTAGAGGCACCCTGGTTGGGAAACACCGCTGTAAGGGTTGTGCGGATCACCATAGGGAAGATCTGAGAGGTTATTGCTGCAATTTTTAAAGACTTTTAGGGTACGTTCACACGTACAGGATCCTGCGTAGGATGCGCAGGATTTGTAACTGCAGATTGGAAGCTGTGCTCAGTCATTTAGTTTACATTGAAGTCGGCAGCAGAAAATCTGCGTATGTGTGAACATACCCTTACGGTCACACGTGCCATATTTTGCGTCTTCTGCAGTTGATTTTGCTACCTGTTAACTTGAATGTGTAGGAAAATATGCAGCAGCAAAATATGGCACGTGTGACCCTACCCTAAAAGGAGTTTGTTTATTTATTTATTATTTAAGTCAGCTGCGGTTGTCATAAAAGAGTTGTCCAGTCTGAAAAAATGCTGCATCTCCCATAGAGATACATGCAGGGGGGGTGTCGGACACCACTATGTGCTGTTGTTGACAGGCTTTGTGCAAAGAGCCAGGGCACAGGCCAAACTTGGGGGGAGGGGGGAGGTCCCAGCGGTTGGACCCCTGCGATCTGACACTTACCTCCTATCCAATGTTTTTTCCTTTTTAAAGGACTTCTTCCACATTTACTATGCATTTGCCACACTGTTTGGACCTTTTGGGCCTTTTTGCCTGTTCCACCAAAGGGGGTGTGTCCTCTGTAAAAAAATAAAAATAATAATAATAGGGGGGGGGGCTTCACGGTAAAGAGGTGGGGCTTTAGAAATACCACAAATTGTTCTAGTTTACTCTCTGGTGCACCTTTAAGCAAAAAATAAGATTTAAATCTGATTGTGTCATGTTTTTGTAAACTTTTTTTTTTTTTTTTTGGCATAATTTTTGGTACCAACAATCCCATGGGACTTAGATTGGACATGTTGTGCCAATCTAAGTCCTATGTGTATGTCCAGCTTTAGTATAGGCCCTCAAGATTAGATCACAGAAGCCCCCATAGGTCTGCTGTATTATATCAGGTACCATGTCCCCTTTAATGTTTACCAGGTACAGCTTTTTATTTATTTATTTTTTTAAGTTTTGTAAATTACTTCTATTTTAAAATCTTAATCCTTCCAGTACTTTTCAGCTGCTGTATGCTCCAGAGCAAGTTGTGTAGTTTTTTCCAGTCTGACCACAGTGCTCTGTGCTGACACCTCTGTCCGTGTCAGGAACTGTCCAGAGTAGGAGCAACTCCCCATAGCAAACCTCTCCTGCTCTGGACAGTTCCTGACATGGACAGAGATGTCAGCACAGAGCACTCTGGTCAGACAGAAAATAACTTCCTGTGGAGCACACAGCAGCTCATAAGTACTGGAAGGATTAAGATTTTTAAACAGAAGTTATTTACAAATCTGTTTAACTTTCTGGCACCAGTTGATTAAAAAAAAAAAATGTTCCCCTTTAATTGGATAAAGATGTAAGCTACTACAGTTAGTACAGAACTGTGCCTGGTAAACATTGATAGGGTCCCACGGTTCCTTGATCAGTTGATCAGTGGGGGACCCTAGAGTTGGACCCCAACCAATTTAATATTGCTGGTCTATCCTAATGCTAAATGCCTGCTCTGTTTAAAGGGGTACTACGGCCCTAAGACATCTTATCCCCTATCCAAAGTATAGGGGACAAGATGTCTGATCGCGGGGGTCTGGATACCCCCGCAATCTCTCATGCAGACACCCACCTGTGGCAGCTACACAGATCGATATTTGCTCTGTGTCTGAAGGGTCACGACTACAGGGCCGGAGTTTTGTGACATCACGACTCTGCCCCCTTGTGACGTCACACCCCACCCCCTCAATGCAAGTATATGGGGGCGTGATGGCAAACACGGAGCAAACATCGCTCTTGTTGTCTGCATGAGAGATTGCGGAGGTCCCCAGCGGCAGGACCCCCATGATCAGACATCTTATCCCCTATCCTTTGGATAGGGGAAAAGATGTCTTAGGGCCAGTGTTTCCCTACCACTCTGCTTCTGGCTATTGCAAAACTACAACTCCCAGCATGCCCGGACAGCCTTTGGCTGTCCGGGCATGCTGGGAGTTGTAGTTTTGCAACAGCTGAAGGCACCCTAGTTGGGAAACACTGACTTAGGTGAATGGAAATACAGTTTTGTGCATATCCTTGTTTAGGATATATACATTTTTCAATCCACAATAGTATATAACAGTGTTTCCCAACCAGGGTGCCTTCAGGTGTTGCAAAACTACAACTCCCAGAATGCCTGGCCACCTCTGGCTGTAGTTGTAGTTTTGCAACACCTGGATGGCACCCTGGTTGGGAAACACTGTTATATAACTTATACCTGGCACATGAGAGGGTGACACATATGAACATATGTCTGTACCAGCATCAAGAACATAAACATGATGTCAGGCCTATCACCCTGATCTCCAGAAGTGGGGACCAAGTACTTACATGCCAATGCTTTTTTTTTTTTTTTCACTTTCTAGAACTTTATTCAGCTTTATATGGCTGTGCACACATAGTTCGGGTCTCCCGTTGTATGGAGGACTTCATGGCACTATTGGTGGCTGTCATCTGAGAGATCTGGCACTGCCAATGGTTTTATTTTTGTCTGTTATTAGTAAAGCAAACCAGAATGCAAATTTGAACTTATTATAGCCTATTATAGTCTTGGGATAACCTATATAAATAAACATCACTTATCTGTGTCCCCATATTGGTTATAAGCATCTGATCTGTGGGGGTCCGACTGCTGAGACCTTTGACCCCCCCCCCCCACTGAATTGAGGGGCAGCGCACATCCTTTGCTGTGACTCCACTCACTATAGGACTGCAACTTGGGAAGGTATTACAAAGGCAGAATGCAGCCCGAAATGAGCGCCGATAAAGTAGATTGGCGCACAGTGAAAGAGCCTATTATAAGGCTTGACTACGTGCAAGCAGGGACACACTGAATCGTTCATGCAGCCCTTTACCTGTAGCTCCTTACTTTTACCAATAATTGTTGGCTGCATGATGTGGCACATGATCAAGGTTTTTTTAATCATTTTAGTGGGATTATCTAGCTAATAAAATGTATCCACTATCCAGAGAATAAGGGATAAGTGTCTGATTATGGGGGGGGGGTTCAGGGGTGTCTGACCGCTGGGACTCCTCACCTTTTTCATAATATAGCCGTCTCTTACCTCTGGGCGCTCTGCTCCCCACCTTCTCAGATTAAATGGTCTCGGCACTTGGGGGCTGGAGTGCGTCAATGTAAGTGCCAGGCCCTGTTCTGGAGATTCCAGGGAGACCTAGTAGTCGGACCCCCCACAATCAGATACTTACACTCTATCATGTGCATAGGTAATAGCATAGCTGAATAATCCCTTTAAAGAGGTACTCCGCCCCTAGACATGTTATCTCCTATCCAAAGAATAGTGGAAAACATCTCTGATCGTGGGGACCCGGCCGCTGGGACCCTCTGCGATCTCCGTGCCGACGCTGCGGCGTTATGGTCACAGAAGCTTAGATCGTGATGTCATTGTGATATCCGCCCCCAAGTCATCTGGTGCACAGAGCGAACTCCACTCCGTGCTGGATGACTGGCGATCACAGCCGTCATGCCACCTACATTCATGTCTATGGGAGAAGGCATCACGGCTGTGTACCAGCCATTACTCCCCCTCTCATAGACTTAAACGGAGGGGGAGTATTGGCTAGTACACAGCCGTGATGCCTTCTCCCATAGACATGAATGTAGGTGGTATGACGGCTGTGATCACCAGTCATCCGTCACGGAGTGGAGTTCGCTCTGTGCACCAGATAACTGGGGGGCCGCAGTGGAGATTGTGGGGGTTCCCAGCGGCTGGACCCCCACGATTAGACATGTTATTTCCTATCCTTTGGATAGGGGATAACATGTTTAGTAGCGGAGTACCTCTTTAAAAAATTCAATCAGCCTGCACTAATTCCATGTAGACTGTAGAGACAAGATATTGCCATATCAATAATGTAAAGACTAAACTGACTTCAACTTTTTAGATGCAAGTGATCGCAGTGGATTGATATGATGGGAGGGAATCATTGTGTGTGCTTAATGTATTAACCAGAATTCTGACAATTTTGGACAAGTTTTGACAGTATGTATAGTCGAGGCAAGAACGTGACAATGTTGTGACAGCATATCGCCATTGATCCTCCTTTACATATTTTTTACATTCAGCGCACATGTGAGACTCATCTGTCATACACCATAGTGATATATAGCGTTTCTTTAGAATAGTCCTCGTAATTCCTGCAGCACCTCCTACTATCCCCTCAAAACCTGTTATCTCCCAAATTATTAAATGTCCCTTTAGCGTCTGATCTCAGGTTTTCCCAGACATAATTATCATTTTCCTCTCTTTCCCATCTTTGTCGCTATCTTCCCAGGCTTACAGCATCAAAAAGAGGGAGAACTCTCCAGTTAATATACTTCAAAAGCCTGGTGTAGTCTAACAAGTACCGTGTATTAAAGGAACCAATTAGAGGGGCGGATAAATGTGCCCGTCTATAATAATATGTTAGGCAGACCTGGCAGCCCTACACCCTTCCTCTGCTTAATGTCACTGAACAGACACAGTTTGTCCGTATTATTTTCTTTTTAGGAGGTTCTATATTCATTGGTCCCAGAGGACATGCCTTGCATATGCTGCCCGAGCTGTCATAGACCTGTTATGATAGTGGTGTAGTCACGCTTGGTGCAGAACATCCTTTTTGTCTGACAAGGTAAACTTCTAATGAGTCATTCAACACCTAAGCTCATAGTCATCTTATACAGTATAGACATAACCCAGCTGACAGCTATCCCTAGATGCTCCCACCATAAACAGGCCTCTGGTGCCGCTTACTGAGGGGAAACAATAGGATTGAATAGGGTAAAATCCAGTCTGTCCAATATCTGAATTTGGGTGTAAATTGATGGTCTGCCACTTAATGTAGATTTGGCCTATGTTTATTTACTTCATACTATACAAAGTACCTTGAAGAAGAGCGAACAAGGACGAGTATGAACCCAAACCTGTAAAACCATTATCATTGCCGGATGCAAATTTGTGACGTATTACATTTAGTTATCTAGTCTTGGCTAATTCCCGGCAGAACAATTCACACCCATGGGAGAAGTGACGATAAATCAGTATACATGTCGTCAGTGTAACCCTATCCTTACTTTCCAGACAGGTGCCTCTTTAGCATGTATAGAAAAAGAGAACAAACAGGCAAAGTGCCTCATAGGGTTACATGTTCCATAAACCGGTCAGTGAGATAAATGATCAGGATATGCTCACCTCCGTAGATTGTGGAGAAGCCGCAACACTTATAAGCACCTTCAAATGAAAGGGATCTGTAGAGCTGCAATGGCAAGAGTGGAGTGCCAATTCATGGCACAGGCGCATTGCAAAAGAACCATAATCAGACTATGCTGGACTTGTACTGCACAAAAGTTGGCCCAGATGCCATATAGTAGTACTGTCCAGTGCTTTATTAGTTAAAAATTACCTGTTTCACTGAAACAATCACCTCCATCAGATACAGAACATGCTGATGAAGGGGACTGTTTTACCGAAACTTGTAATTAGAGACTAATAAAGCATTGATATGACTATCCGGCACCTGGGCCAACTTTCTTCCAGTACAAGTGCAAGTCCAGTATTTTTTAAGTATATTGTTGGTTCTGAAGGTGCGGATTTGGAGTTGTTCTGCTTTGACCAACATTAACAGTATTTACATTCAGGCAGACTTGGCTGACTCCAGAAACCTCTGAGTTAAAAACTTTTGTTCCCTGGTTACTAAAAATAGATATGGTTACTGGATTTTTTCTGCCTTTATCCTCAACCCCTTAAAGGGGTTATCCACCATAAGGTGATTTTAGTACTTACCTGGCAGGCAGTAATGGACATGCTTAGGAAGGATCTGCGCTTGTCTTGGGGCTAAATGGCTATGTTGTGAGATTACCATAACACTGTGGCTAACTTCTTGTGAACTTGTATTTCCTGTTTGACTTTTCTTTTTTTGACTACAAATCCCAGAATTCCATTTTCCTCCCTTCCACACATCAGCCACCCCACCCATTGAAACAAAAGACCTGTGGTTTTCAATCAGGGTCCCTACAGCTGTTGCATTAGTTGCAGATTGATCCCTTCACCCATTGAAGCAGACTGGCTCCCTGTCATCAGCTGACTAGTGAGTCAGGTCTTGGACGCATTGCAAGCTGGGAAAAATCTGAGACAACAGTCATTTTGTATGCAGTTAAAAATAAATAGTGGGGTGACAATCACAGAAGAATTGTGAGAAAACCATAACACATAGGTACAGACATTATATTATGAACTACACTAACTTTACAACCCCTGTCAATACAGCATAGTCAAAAAAAAAAAAATCCTGGAATACCCCTTTAACGATGCAGGACATAAATGTACATCCTGGTGAGGTGGTACTTAACGCACCAATGCTCGGGCCATGCGCGTCAGGTCCCGGCTGCTGATAGCAGCCAGGGACCCAACGGTAATGGCTGACATCCGCGATCGAGCGGATGTCCGCCATTAACCCCTCAGATGCCGTGATGCGGCGATCCGATCATCCAGAACGGCAGACGGAGGTCCCCTCACCTGCCTCGGCTGCCTTCCACGGGTCTTCTACTCTGGTCTGGGATCGAGCAGAAGATAACCGATACCACTGGTCAGTGCTATGCCCTATGCATAGCACTGAACAGTATTAGCAATTGAATGATTGCTATAAATAGTCACCTATGGGGACTATTAAAGTGTAAAAATAAAAGTAAAAAAAAAAATGTGCAACAGTAATAGAAAAGTATGTAATCATGGGTATCATTTTAATCGTATTGACCCAAAGAATAAAGAACACATATCATTTTTTATAGTAAATTGTATGGCGTGAAAACGAAACCTTCCAAAATATGCAAAATTGCGGTTTTCTTTTTAATTTTCTCAAATAGTATTTTTTTTTGGTTGCACCATACATTTTATGTAAAGTGAGTGATGGCATTGCAATGGAAAACTGGTTGTGCAAAAAACAAGCCCTCATACTAGTCTGTGGATGAAAATATAAAAGCGTTATGATTTTTTGAAGGCAAGGAGAAAAAACAAAAATGTGAAAATAAAATTATTAAGAGTCCTTAAGGGGTTAAGGGGGTACTCCACTGTAAGAAAAAAAATCATAAATCAACTAGTGCCAAAAAGTTAAACAGATTTGTAAATTACTACTTTTTAAAAATCTTAATCCTTCCAGTACTTATCAGCTGATATATGCTCAACAGGAAGTTCTTTTCTTTTTGAATTTCCTTTCTGTCCGACCACAGTGCTCTCTGGTGACACCTCTTTCCATGTCAGGAACTGTCCAGAGCAGGATAGGTTTGCTATGGGGATTTGCTCAAACTCTGGACAGTTCCTAAAATGTACAGAGGTGTCAGCAGAGAGCACTGTGGTCAGACAGAAAGGAAATTAAAAAAGAGAAGAACTTCCTATGGAGCATACTTCAGCTGATAAGTACTGGAAAGATTAAGATTTTTAAATAGAAGTCATTTACAAATATGTTAAACTTTCTGGCACCAGTTGATAAAAAAAAAAAAGTTTTCCAGTGGAGTACCCCTTTAACCCCTTAAGGAGCTTACCTGTACGCCTTGATCCCGCTAACCAGATTTTAAACCCTGTGGGTCCCGGTTGCACCGCCGATCAGGCCCGATGCCCAGTATTAACCCTTTAGACGCTACGTCAAAGTTGATCGCAGTTTCTAAACTGAAAGTGAAACTATCCCGGCAGCTCAGCGGAGCTGATCGGGACTATCACAACAGAATTGCGATGTCCCGATCAGCTTACTGGACGACGGGAGGGTCCTCACCTGCCGCCTCCTCGTCTGATCGGGGATCTACAGCTCCATGCCTGCGCAGCAGGCTAGAGCAGCAGAGCATTGGTTACACTGATCAATGCTATACAATGGCATAACACTGATCAGTGTATGCAATCAGTGTATGCAATATTGCATATTGTAGCTCCCTATGGGGGCTTAAAAAAAAAGTGTAAAAAAGTTATAAAAGTTCTTTAACTTTAACTCCCTATTAAAGTTTAAATCACCCCCTTTTCCCATTTTTTAAAATAATGTAATAAAGAATACAAATAATCATATGTGGTACCGCCGCATGCATAAATGTCCAAACTATTAAAATATAAGGTTAGCTAATCCACACGGTCGATGGCGTACACGTAAAAAAAATACCAAAGTCCAAAATTGTGCATTTTTGGTCGCTTCATATACCATAAAAATATTAATAAAAAGCGATCAAAAAGTCCCATCAAAACAAAAATTATACCGATAAAAACTACAGATGACCGCGCAAAAAAATGAGTCCTCATACAGCCCAGTACATGGAGAAATAAAAAAGTTATAGGGGTCAGAAGATGCCAATTTTAAACATACAAATTTTGGTGCATGTAGTTTATAATCTTTTTAAGTATTAAAATAAAATAAAACCTATGTAAATTGGGTATCCTTGTAACCGTATGGACCTACAGAATAAAGATAAGGTGTAATTTTTACCGAAAAGTTCACTGCGTAGGCATGGGAGCCCCCAAAATTTACAAAATGGCATTTCTTTTTTTATTTCACCCCACAAATAATTTTGTTTTGGTTTTACCACAGGTTATATTATAAAATAAGTGATGTCATTACAAAGAACAATTGGTGACGCAAAAAACAAGCCCTTGAAAGTGTTATGATTTTTAGAAGGGAAGGAGAAAAAAAACGAAAATTTGCATTTTGGGGGCAGAGCGTGACATCACACGGGGGCGGAGCCGTGACGTCACTATGCTCCGTCCCCGTGATCGCCAGTAATCAGACCCGGAAAGGGCATGCTCCGGGGGCTGATTCTAACGGGGTGTGGCGTGGAAGATCACGGGGGTCCCCAGCGGCGGGACCCCCGCGATCAGGCATCTTCAAAGGATAGGGGATAAGATGTCTTAGCGCCGGAGTACCCCTTTAAGGGGAAAATAGCCTGAGTCCCTAATGGGTTAATGTGGTTTTTCCGAGCCTATAAGGCTAGGTTCAGACTACGGAATCTCCGGGCAGAAAATTTCCGCCAGGAGATTCCGAGTGCGGCCAGCACTGACTGAATCAGTCGGCGCTAGGACCGCGTGGACACTGCAGTCTCCAACAGACTGCAATGTGTTCTGCGCGGATTTCCGCCTGAAGAAAGAGCAACGCCTTTCTTCAGGTGGAAATTTCCAAGCAGATTTTCCGTTCACAAATTCCGAAGTGTGAATTTGTGAATGGAAAACCATTCACTACACTATACATTTTAGCAAGCGGAATTTCCTCCTGCAATTTCAAAGTGAAATTGCCGGCGGAAATTCCGTAGTCTGAACCTAGCCTAACATTGAGCTTTTCTTGGCAGTTTTTTTATTTTGAAGCTAAGAATATAATTGGGTCCAATGGTAATGAGACCTATTAATCGTTTCTTTATATGTCCCATTTCTTCTGAAAACTATTTAGATAAGAAAATGAATTGTAAAAAAAAAATTATAATAAAAATAAAAAAAATGCTTCAAAAATCTCACAAATAGCCATGGGTGAATCTTCTCAGTCAAAACTTTGCTGTTCTGATCTAGCTAGGGCCTATTCACAAGGAGGAATTTCTGCTTGCGGAATTCCGCCTCAGATTTAATTCCGCACTCCCATTCTCACTTCTGAAATTCCTCCATGTGAATAGACCCTTAAAATGAATTGATCAACTACACAGTAAAACCTCAGTTAATCTATTAGGAATGTGTCTGTCTACAAACTTGCTGACTGTTTCCATTAGCAACCAACAGGCAAATGAAGACTTATTTACAAGGTTACTCCACTTTGTAGGCAGGATATATCTATATATTTTTATTTTTAGTGAACATCTGCTGGGTGAATCCTTTTTACAACATTATGAACGAGCACTTTGTCATCCTATGGGTTTTTGCCATTTTTTTATCGTTTTTGGCAAGCTACGTCTGCCATGAAAGCCACAGCCGTGTGTATTTTAGAGTTGTGCCCAAACTAGTGGGTCACGCGTATATTGCTAACTAAACTTTTTAGAGTTTGTGGTTTTCTTGTATAAATAGTGAAGGCATGTTTATTTTACAATGGCAAGAAGAGACGATAAAGAGGCACAACTATCTATTCATGAGGCTGAAGTATGTGAGGGTTTGTTTCTGGTTTGTCAGCCTTGAATTCTGAAAAGGTTCTTTTCACGTAAGTTGTTGTCAATGCTGCCGTAACAGAGAATCCGTGGAAAACTACCAGGCACTTCGCTTTATTGTTCTTGTGTTGTTGCTGGGAAACTCTAGGATAAAGTACTGGAGAGCTCCCTGACGTGAATCCTAATTCTGCCATAAGATCACTATTGCTTCCTATTTAGAATGTATGGTTTACTTTTTGCTGCATTGTATGTTGACTGTGAGTGTGGGCATAATATTGTATATAATAAAACTTTACACAGACAAAGAATAAAAAAATTGTTCTGCTATTCAAATTTAATTAAAAAAAAAAAAAAAAAAAGTGTAACACATGCCAGCTTATCGGTTGGAAATGCACTAAAGTAGTTATCACTTCCCGTCCCCTGCATGGCAATGAAGGAACCATATATTGTTTTATTTGGCCAGGCTTAGGCTTTGTTCCCACACTATTGGACACCTTCATTATACTGTATGTGTTGGGAAAGGTCCCCTTGCATGCAGTGACTGTATCCGTAGGCCCCCATTGACCCAATGAAGATAAAGAGAATGTCCTTTCGATCTCCTTCCTGGTGGTACGTGTCAGTATACCTTCTTCTTTACTGTATAGAAAAGTGTTGCAGGTTGGGCTTTCCTATATAGTATAAGTATATAATTTTGTATATAAATATTTGCATTGTGGCCAATGGATGGTGTATACCTAATAGATATTACCTATACATTGACACATGTCTGAAGTACCTGTTGGAGGTGTATAACAGGGAAGAACACTCCTGATGTAACCCTCTAATGTATAGGAAAGGGTCTATGACTATGGATAATATAATATTATTTACTCTCCTCAGCCATTGCAAATTTTGTTAATGGAGAAATGTAATTTCTATAGAAATGGTGGAGTAAGAACTTGCACTTGACAACATGCTCTGTATTCACTCTGAGCGGCATGCCCAGCTTGATTTTGTTATGGTGGCCATACATCTTCAGTAGCTGTAGGCTGAAGGTTGGTTTGGCCAACAGCTGACTCCCCCAATCTTCTCATACTCATGGATGTCTGGCATGGCTGAATGTTCATGTGTTCTAAGTGAAGAGAGGTCCTTCCAGGCAACTTTCGTGGTGGTTTATCTCTTTGAGAACAAAAGGATCAGGCAATTAAAATCCAAAATGCCCGATCATTGTGTCCCCCAACTAACATGCATGGGCACCTTTAGGGCATCTGTTTGGAGGTCTAGCTAGTCTTTAGAGCTCACATGTGTTCATCCACATGCTAGAGCCAACTTCAAAGCAAGCCAGATAACCCAAGCATGTGTTGTAATGTGACTTGTTGTTGTGTCACTAGATGAATATCTTAAAACCTATTAACTCATCGTTCCCATTGTTTATATTAAATAGTCGCATTAATTACCTTTTAAAGCTGAAGCTCAGATTTCTGCCACAGATGTAACAGCAGATCCGCGCATAGATTAGTCCCATTGTCATCTAGTGAGGTAATCCTGAGCTTTTCCACATGGAATCCACAAGATGGGTGGCCGTGTTTTTAGGGATCCATCCAAACAGGTGCTAGCACATAGTTGGCTTCCGTTTGATCGATTTCCCCCCCCCCCCCTGTCATTTGCAAAACCTTTTGACATGTCACACATTGGTTGGGTGTTTAGACCCCCTCTGATCCCTGTAATGAACTTGGAAGTGCGCAGCTAAGCGCCTCACTCCCCGCCTTGCTGCCATTCCTGTCTCGCTGTAGGAGATTCACTCCATAGACTTAGGCTGGGTTCACATCTCGTTTTTGCAATACAGTTCCCGTATCAGTTTTTTGATGAAAAAATGGATTCCTCAAAACCGGACTAAACTGTATCAAAACGTGTGTACAAATTTTAACCTGTGTACGGTTGAAAACCATATACGGTTTGAAAAAAGGATGTCCGGTTGCTTCCTTCTTTTTCTAAGAAAAAAACTTATACATCTTTAACTTTTCTCCCCATTATGAATAAAGCTTCACTTGTTTGATTGAAATTCCAAGAAAAAAAACGTTTGGTGTCAAAAACCGGATGGAACTGTACGCACATACGGTTCTGTACGGTTTCCATAGACTCCCATGTTAAAAAAAAAATGTATACGGTTTCCATATGGTTTTTCACCCGGACCAAAAACCGTGATAGGCTACAGTTTTGGGTACGGGAAAAAAATGGACAAAACCGTACAAGATGCAAAATGGACACAACCGGATGCATCATTTGGCATACAGTTTTCAATGGAGAGTCAATTCATAAGGTTTTCAATACGGTTCCATACGGTTTTCATATTGAAAATGTTTACGCGACCTGTATGGCTAAAACGTGGTGTGAACCCAGCCTTAAAATGAAGCACGTCTCCTGCAGCTATCAGATTGCAGCAAGTTAGGAAGAGAAGTGCTCGGCCACTCACTTATGTCAGGTCTTCGTAGAGATCGGTGGGGGTCTGAACACCCAGATCCCAAGCTATCAGAGCTTTTGAAATGTCAGAAGGTTTTACAAATATACATATACAAATATATACATATTTTCTGCCTGCAGGTGACATTGCATTTTTATACCTTGGGATGATTAACTATAACCATCCCAGCCATATGACGTATACAGTCATGACAGAATACATTGGGAATGTTGGCTGTTCAGTGGGGGAGCTGGAATCTGTCTTGGATGTTACCTTTCACCTTTAGATCACATGAGCACTTAGCTGAGCGGGCCTGTGTATATTTTATGTTTGCCCTTTGTGGAGGGTTTTGTGTGTCAGGCTGTAGATAAAGCACGCACTTGTGTCTAAACACTTTTAGATACTGGATACTTTCTTCAGCTGGATACTCCTAGCTTTTTCTTTATTAAGAGACAATATGAGATTTAGTATCGCTATGGTAAATGGTTACATCATTTTCTCATGAGTTCAGCGCGGTACCAGTGGCCTCTAGATAACATTTTTTTTTCATTCTTTCAGAAGGTTACACTTTTCTTTATACATAAGGCTGGATTCACATAATATTAAAAAGGTATGCTGACGTATACCATGGCATTTAGGCAGAGGCCCCTTTCAGTTTAATGGTCAAACATAGTCATCTATGTGACGGCTGCCACGCCCCCTCCCATGACACCACAAGGGGCGGAGCTGTAACCTCACAATGCTCTGGCCCCTGTATCGCCCGTCATTATGCACAGAGCGAGTTTGCTCTGTGCAGTAATGACAGCGGGGTGCCGCAGCCGAGATCACAGGGGTCCCCAGCAGCGGGACCCCCGCGATCTGACATCTTATCCCCTATCCTTTGGATAGGGGATAAGATGTCTAGGGGCGGAGTACCCCTTTAATCTTTGTCAGTCTCTGTGTCACTTCACCCTCTGTTCAATGACAACCTTCTGGTGTCTCCTCCACTTGACATCCAGTCCATGCACAGTACCTGCTATGGTCCAAGTTACTTCAGGACTCCTTAGGCTCCCTAGAGCCTTGTGTTATTTAACCCCAGGTTTAATTCTCTGCGGTTGTGTAACATGGCAGCAAAAAGTGTGGCATTGGGCACCACAGCTGCTGCCGTGTTTCACACCCTCTAGGAGGTAAACCTCCGACCATATTAAAAACAGCAAACATAATAAGGACAAAATGTTGCAAGGGTGCAAAACACATGTACATATGTACGCGTTCTCATCTGTCACACATCACATGGGTGTCTTTCTCACAGTGCACGACAATGTTCACAATCGCATAACTTTATAAATGCTGCAGGTAGATAAAGTACCTGATACTCTTAAAATAACAATACACAACAACTACACTAAAAATAGTGTATGCCCTACTTTCCCATATGCAGTGTTTTTTCACTGGAGGTTATTGATGGACCTATCTGTTTACATACCACTTCATCAGTAGCCATTTTTAGGACTGCAGGCCCTTGTGGTCCATAGAGAAAGTTTTGCCTTTATCAGAAATCATGTAATAAATATATATTAGTAAGGCTAGGGTCACACTGCCCTTGTGCTCCATCCCGTTCAGGGTCCATTCGACTTTTTTTTTTTGCACAAAATGAACCCTAAATGGGTCTGGGCACTTGACACTGCGGGGTCCTGGCGGATCCTATTGACTTGAATGGGGTCCATCGAGTGTCCTTTATTTTACAGGAGTTGAGTGGAGAAAAAAACAATAGGACATGCAGTATTCTTTTCTCTGCTCAAATGCTTTCCTTCCGATGGACTGACCAATGGAGCTCCCTTTAGAAGAGCACCCGACTGTGCAAACAAGGCCTTAGTTGCAAATACGGTCTTCAACACATTCTTTAAAATAAGATGAACCCACAAAACCCTTTTTATTAGAAACCTTTTTGAGCAGGTTCCATCATCTAGACTCACTGGGGGAGATTTATCAATAATTGTGCAGAGGAAGAGTGGTGCAGTTGCCCATGGCAACCAATCAGGCTTGCTTCTTTCATTTTTCACAGGTCTCTTTAAAAATGAAAGAAGCAATCTGGTTGCCATGGGCAACTGTACCACTCTTCCTCTGCATAGTTTTTGATAAATCTCCCCCACTGAACCCCTCCATGTAGTGTGTATTACATGATCCATTATACCGGTAACATTGTCAAACTATTACAATGGCTATACTATATTTTTTAAGGAAGTTTTAAATTGAGCTATTAAGTCAGATCATGTGATAAGCTAAGAGAAGGCTCAGAAATATCATATTAGTGTGACACAATCGAACTCTTTTAAGTGTATACTTTTTGGCACGGTGTCCCAGTCAAAGATAACCTATTATTATTTTACGCAGAGTGACCTTTGGCAGGCAGCGCTGTCCTGCCCTAGGCAGCACAAATTATTCTCAGTTTTCTCCAGCATTTCTTTGTTTTCTAAATTGCTCTTTGAACAACGTCCCTACTGATGCTGGTCCTAAAATAATAGGTTTTCTTTAATTGTGTGATAAAGTTAATAGAAATTCTAGTTATTAATTGATTTACAGATTGGGATAAATTATACAGAAAAAGGCTAGGTTTTCCTTATATTTCAAATAAAAGTCAAATCCAATCTCGAAAGATCTAGAAAGGACAACCTGGGGATTGAACAGTCAATCACACAATGGAAACAAACAACCAAAAAAACTACAAACTGCGAAAAACCCTCTTATTTTATAACTTCTAAACAGATATTGCCACAATGTATAGTGAGCTATTGCCATGTATACTCACTTTTCATTTATTATAGTTTGGCAAGTTGGCTGCAAAAGTGTTGCCTTCTGTGAATTTTTGATAAGTTGTCAAGGACCTGTGGTCAATTCTAAAAATGCCATGTAGTGGTATGTATAGATTCCTTGGGGGTTGGAGGAGTAATCATATACCTTTTTTTTTTACGGTTTCTTGATCTGCCCTCCAATTTCCCCCATTCTGGAGTTGTGTGTTTTTTTTTCTTCCCATGTGACTGATTCCTTAAGCCATCTGATGGGTGTTGGCTGAGTGGGCTTATTGGGGCCAGGGGCTTAATAACTTACATCCGTACAGTACGCGCTTCCATTGCCTCCTCCTGACGCAGTCAGCAGGATCTCGCGAAACAGAAGGAAGCGATGGGAGTACATACTGCATGAATGTATTATTCATGCTCCGACCCTGATAAGCCCACCCATACCTACACATAATAATTATGTATTATTACTCCACTTTGTAGGCAGGATATATCTATATATTTTTATTTTTAGTGAACATCTGCTGGGTGAATCCTTTTTACAACATTATGAACGAGCACTTTGTCATCCTATGGGTTTTTGCCATTTTTTTATCGTTTTTGGCAAGCTACGTCTGCCATGAAAGCCACAGCCGTGTGTATTTTAGAGTTGTGCCCAAACTAGTGGGTCACGCGTATATTGCTAACTAAACTTTTTAGAGTTTGTGGTTTTCTTGTATAAATAGTGAAGGCATGTTTATTTTACAATGGCAAGAAGAGACGATAAAGAGGCACAACTATCTATTCATGAGGCTGAAGTATGTGAGGGTTTGTTTCTGGTTTGTCAGCCTTGAATTCTGAAAAGGTTCTTTTCACGTAAGTTGTTGTCAATGCTGCCGTAACAGAGAATCCGTGGAAAACTACCAGGCACTTCGCTTTATTGTTCTTGTGTTGTTGCTGGGAAACTCTAGGATAAAGTACTGGAGAGCTCCCTGACGTGAATCCTAATTCTGCCATAAGATCACTATTGCTTCCTATTTAGAATGTATGGTTTACTTTTTGCTGCATTGTATGTTGACTGTGAGTGTGGGCATAATATTGTATATAATAAAACTTTACACAGACAAAGAATAAAAAAATTGTTCTGCTATTCAAATTTAATTAAAAAAAAAAAAAAAAAAAAAGTGTAACACATGCCAGCTTATCGGTTGGAAATGCACTAAAGTAGTTATCACTTCCCGTCCCCTGCATGGCAATGAAGGAACCATATATTGTTTTATTTGGCCAGGCTTAGGCTTTGTTCCCACACTATTGGACACCTTCATTATACTGTATGTGTTGGGAAAGGTCCCCTTGCATGCAGTGACTGTATCCGTAGGCCCCCATTGACCCAATGAAGATAAAGAGAATGTCCTTTCGATCTCCTTCCTGGTGGTACGTGTCAGTATACCTTCTTCTTTACTGTATAGAAAAGTGTTGCAGGTTGGGCTTTCCTATATAGTATAAGTATATAATTTTGTATATAAATATTTGCATTGTGGCCAATGGATGGTGTATACCTAATAGATATTACCTATACATTGACACATGTCTGAAGTACCTGTTGGAGGTGTATAACAGGGAAGAACACTCCTGATGTAACCCTCTAATGTATAGGAAAGGGTCTATGACTATGGATAATATAATATTATTTACTCTCCTCAGCCATTGCAAATTTTGTTAATGGAGAAATGTAATTTCTATAGAAATGGTGGAGTAAGAACTTGCACTTGACAACATGCTCTGTATTCACTCTGAGCGGCATGCCCAGCTTGATTTTGTTATGGTGGCCATACATCTTCAGTAGCTGTAGGCTGAAGGTTGGTTTGGCCAACAGCTGACTCCCCCAATCTTCTCATACTCATGGATGTCTGGCATGGCTGAATGTTCATGTGTTCTAAGTGAAGAGAGGTCCTTCCAGGCAACTTTCGTGGTGGTTTATCTCTTTGAGAACAAAAGGATCAGGCAATTAAAATCCAAAATGCCCGATCATTGTGTCCCCCAACTAACATGCATGGGCACCTTTAGGGCATCTGTTTGGAGGTCTAGCTAGTCTTTAGAGCTCACATGTGTTCATCCACATGCTAGAGCCAACTTCAAAGCAAGCCAGATAACCCAAGCATGTGTTGTAATGTGACTTGTTGTTGTGTCACTAGATGAATATCTTAAAACCTATTAACTCATCGTTCCCATTGTTTATATTAAATAGTCGCATTAATTACCTTTTAAAGCTGAAGCTCAGATTTCTGCCACAGATGTAACAGCAGATCCGCGCATAGATTAGTCCCATTGTCATCTAGTGAGGTAATCCTGAGCTTTTCCACATGGAATCCACAAGATGGGTGGCCGTGTTTTTAGGGATCCATCCAAACAGGTGCTAGCACATAGTTGGCTTCCGTTTGATCGATTTCCCCCCCCCCCCCTGTCATTTGCAAAACCTTTTGACATGTCACACATTGGTTGGGTGTTTAGACCCCCTCTGATCCCTGTAATGAACTTGGAAGTGCGCAGCTAAGCGCCTCACTCCCCGCCTTGCTGCCATTCCTGTCTCGCTGTAGGAGATTCACTCCATAGACTTAGGCTGGGTTCACATCTCGTTTTTGCAATACAGTTCCCGTATCAGTTTTTTGATGAAAAAATGGATTCCTCAAAACCGGACTAAACTGTATCAAAACGTGTGTACAAATTTTAACCTGTGTACGGTTGAAAACCATATACGGTTTGAAAAAAGGATGTCCGGTTGCTTCCTTCTTTTTCTAAGAAAAAAACTTATACATCTTTAACTTTTCTCCCCATTATGAATAAAGCTTCACTTGTTTGATTGAAATTCCAAGAAAAAAAACGTTTGGTGTCAAAAACCGGATGGAACTGTACGCACATACGGTTCTGTACGGTTTCCATAGACTCCCATGTTAAAAAAAAAATGTATACGGTTTCCATATGGTTTTTCACCCGGACCAAAAACCGTGATAGGCTACAGTTTTGGGTACGGGAAAAAAATGGACAAAACCGTACAAGATGCAAAATGGACACAACCGGATGCATCATTTGGCATACAGTTTTCAATGGAGAGTCAATTCATAAGGTTTTCAATACGGTTCCATACGGTTTTCATATTGAAAATGTTTACGCGACCTGTATGGCTAAAACGTGGTGTGAACCCAGCCTTAAAATGAAGCACGTCTCCTGCAGCTATCAGATTGCAGCAAGTTAGGAAGAGAAGTGCTCGGCCACTCACTTATGTCAGGTCTTCGTAGAGATCGGTGGGGGTCTGAACACCCAGATCCCAAGCTATCAGAGCTTTTGAAATGTCAGAAGGTTTTACAAATATACATATACAAATATATACATATTTTCTGCCTGCAGGTGACATTGCATTTTTATACCTTGGGATGATTAACTATAACCATCCCAGCCATATGACGTATACAGTCATGACAGAATACATTGGGAATGTTGGCTGTTCAGTGGGGGAGCTGGAATCTGTCTTGGATGTTACCTTTCACCTTTAGATCACATGAGCACTTAGCTGAGCGGGCCTGTGTATATTTTATGTTTGCCCTTTGTGGAGGGTTTTGTGTGTCAGGCTGTAGATAAAGCACGCACTTGTGTCTAAACACTTTTAGATACTGGATACTTTCTTCAGCTGGATACTCCTAGCTTTTTCTTTATTAAGAGACAATATGAGATTTAGTATCGCTATGGTAAATGGTTACATCATTTTCTCATGAGTTCAGCGCGGTACCAGTGGCCTCTAGATAACATTTTTTTTTCATTCTTTCAGAAGGTTACACTTTTCTTTATACATAAGGCTGGATTCACATAATATTAAAAAGGTATGCTGACGTATACCATGGCATTTAGGCAGAGGCCCCTTTCAGTTTAATGGTCAAACATAGTCATCTATGTGACGGCTGCCACGCCCCCTCCCATGACACCACAAGGGGCGGAGCTGTAACCTCACAATGCTCTGGCCCCTGTATCGCCCGTCATTATGCACAGAGCGAGTTTGCTCTGTGCAGTAATGACAGCGGGGTGCCGCAGCCGAGATCACAGGGGTCCCCAGCAGCGGGACCCCCGCGATCTGACATCTTATCCCCTATCCTTTGGATAGGGGATAAGATGTCTAGGGGCGGAGTACCCCTTTAATCTTTGTCAGTCTCTGTGTCACTTCACCCTCTGTTCAATGACAACCTTCTGGTGTCTCCTCCACTTGACATCCAGTCCATGCACAGTACCTGCTATGGTCCAAGTTACTTCAGGACTCCTTAGGCTCCCTAGAGCCTTGTGTTATTTAACCCCAGGTTTAATTCTCTGCGGTTGTGTAACATGGCAGCAAAAAGTGTGGCATTGGGCACCACAGCTGCTGCCGTGTTTCACACCCTCTAGGAGGTAAACCTCCGACCATATTAAAAACAGCAAACATAATAAGGACAAAATGTTGCAAGGGTGCAAAACACATGTACATATGTACGCGTTCTCATCTGTCACACATCACATGGGTGTCTTTCTCACAGTGCACGACAATGTTCACAATCGCATAACTTTATAAATGCTGCAGGTAGATAAAGTACCTGATACTCTTAAAATAACAATACTCAACAACTACACTAAAAATAGTGTATGCCCTACTTTCCCATATGCAGTGTTTTTTCACTGGAGGTTATTGATGGACCTATCTGTTTACATACCACTTCATCAGTAGCCATTTTTAGGACTGCAGGCCCTTGTGGTCCATAGAGAAAGTTTTGCCTTTATCAGAAATCATGTAATAAATATATATTAGTAAGGCTAGGGTCACACTGCCCTTGTGCTCCATCCCGTTCAGGGTCCATTCGACTTTTTTTTTTTGCACAAAATGAACCCTAAATGGGTCTGGGCACTTGACACTGCGGGGTCCTGGCGGATCCTATTGACTTGAATGGGGTCCATCGAGTGTCCTTTATTTTACAGGAGTTGAGTGGAGAAAAAAACAATAGGACATGCAGTATTCTTTTCTCTGCTCAAATGCTTTCCTTCCGATGGACTGACCAATGGAGCTCCCTTTAGAAGAGCACCCGACTGTGCAAACAAGGCCTTAGTTGCAAATACGGTCTTCAACACATTCTTTAAAATAAGATGAACCCACAAAACCCTTTTTATTAGAAACCTTTTTGAGCAGGTTCCATCATCTAGACTCACTGGGGGAGATTTATCAATAATTGTGCAGAGGAAGAGTGGTGCAGTTGCCCATGGCAACCAATCAGGCTTGCTTCTTTCATTTTTCACAGGTCTCTTTAAAAATGAAAGAAGCAATCTGGTTGCCATGGGCAACTGTACCACTCTTCCTCTGCATAGTTTTTGATAAATCTCCCCCACTGAACCCCTCCATGTAGTGTGTATTACATGATCCATTATACCGGTAACATTGTCAAACTATTACAATGGCTATACTATATTTTTTAAGGAAGTTTTAAATTGAGCTATTAAGTCAGATCATGTGATAAGCTAAGAGAAGGCTCAGAAATATCATATTAGTGTGACACAATCGAACTCTTTTAAGTGTATACTTTTTGGCACGGTGTCCCAGTCAAAGATAACCTATTATTATTTTACGCAGAGTGACCTTTGGCAGGCAGCGCTGTCCTGCCCTAGGCAGCACAAATTATTCTCAGTTTTCTCCAGCATTTCTTTGTTTTCTAAATTGCTCTTTGAACAACGTCCCTACTGATGCTGGTCCTAAAATAATAGGTTTTCTTTAATTGTGTGATAAAGTTAATAGAAATTCTAGTTATTAATTGATTTACAGATTGGGATAAATTATACAGAAAAAGGCTAGGTTTTCCTTATATTTCAAATAAAAGTCAAATCCAATCTCGAAAGATCTAGAAAGGACAACCTGGGGATTGAACAGTCAATCACACAATGGAAACAAACAACCAAAAAAACTACAAACTGCGAAAAACCCTCTTATTTTATAACTTCTAAACAGATATTGCCACAATGTATAGTGAGCTATTGCCATGTATACTCACTTTTCATTTATTATAGTTTGGCAAGTTGGCTGCAAAAGTGTTGCCTTCTGTGAATTTTTGATAAGTTGTCCAGAGAAAAGAAAGATTTAGGTGGGCAACTCTGGTCATAATCTATGACAAAAAAAACTTTATAAAATTGCCATCATTTAACTTCTTAACACAGAGAACATTAAGCATAAAAGAAGTAGTTTGCGAAGCTTAACAAGGACCTGTGGTCAATTCTAAAAATGCCATGTAGTGGTATGTATAGATTCCTTGGGGGTTGGAGGAGTAATCATATACCTTTTTTTTTTACGGTTTCTTGATCTGCCCTCCAATTTCCCCCATTCTGGAGTTGTGTGTTTTTTTTTCTTCCCATGTGACTGATTCCTTAAGCCATCTGATGGGTGTTGGCTGAGTGGGCTTATTGGGGCCAGGGGCTTAATAACTTACATCCGTACAGTACGCGCTTCCATTGCCTCCTCCTGACGCAGTCAGCAGGATCTCGCGAAACAGAAGGAAGCGATGGGAGTACATACTGCATGAATGTATTATTCATGCTCCGACCCTGATAAGCCCACCCATACCTACACATAATAATTATGTATCCCTATCTGGCAGACGCAGGAAGGTTTCCGATGGGAAGAAAACAGCCCCATAACTCCGGAACGGTGGGGCGTATTGAAAACGTTAAAAAGGTACAGTCATGGCCGTAAATTTTGCCACCCCCTGAAATTTTTCTAGAAAATGAAGTATTTCTCACAGAAAAGCATTGCAGTAACACATGTTTTGCTATACACATGTTTATTCCCTTTGTGTGTATTGGAACTAAAACAAATTGGACATAATGTCTCATCAAACTCCAAAAATGGTCTGAACAAAATTGGCACTCTTTCAAAATTGTGGAAAAATAAGATTGTTTCAAGAATGGGATGCTCCTTTAAACTCACCTGGGGCAAGTAACAGGTGTCGGCAATATAAAAATCACACCTGAAAGCAGATGAAAAGGAGATAAGTTCACTTACTCTTTGCATTTGCATTAGTCTTTGCATTGTTGCATGGACAACAAAAAGAGGAGAAGAGAACTGTCTGAGGACAATCTCAAGGTTACCAGTTGTTCTCCAGAGATCTAGATTTGCTTTTGTCCACAGTGCGCAACATTATCAAGAAGTTTGCAACCCAAGGCACTGTAGCTAATCTCCCTGGGCATGGACGGAAGAGAAAAATAGTTGAAAAGTGCCAATGCAGGATAGTCTGGATGGTGGATAAGCAGCCCCAAACAAGTTACATACATATTCAAGCTGTCCTGCAGGCTCAGGGAGCATCAGTGTCAGCGCTAACAATCCATTGACATTTAAATGAAATGAAACGCTATGGCAGGAGACCCAGGAGGACCCCACTGCTGACACAGCGAGACTACATTTTGCCAAAATGAACGAGACAAAATCTTTCTGGGAAAACATCTTGTGGACAGATGAGACCAAGATAGAGCTTTTTGGTAAAGCACATCATTCTACTGTTTACCGAAAACAGAATGAGGCCTACAAAGAAAAGAACACAGTACCTACAGTGAAATATGGTGGAGGTTAAATGATGTTTTGGGGTTGTTTTGCTACCTCTGGCACTGGGTGCCTTGAATGTGTGCAAGGCATCATGAAATCTGAGGATTACCAACGGATTTTTGGTCACACTGTACAGCCCAGTGTAAGAAAGCTGGGTTTGCATCCAAAATCTTGCGTCTTCTAGCAGGACAATGACCCCAAACATACGTCAAAAAGAACCCAGAAATGGATGGCAACAAAGCACTGGAGAGTTCTGAAGTGGCCAGCAATGAGTCCAGATCTAAATCCCATTGAACACCTGTGGGGAGATCTTAAAATTTCTGTTGTGAAAAGGCATCCTTCCAATAAGAGAGACCTGGAGCAGTTTGCAAAGGAAGAGTGGTCCAACATTCCGACTGAGAGGTTTAAGTAGCTTATTGATGGTTATAGGAAGCCACTGATTTCAGTTATTTTTTCCAAAGGGTGTGCAACCAAATATTAAGTTAAGGGTGCCAATAATTTTGTTCAGCCCATTTTTGGAGTTTGGTGTGACATTATGTCCAATTAGTTTTTTTCCTCCCTTTTTTGGTTTAGTTCCAATACACACAAAGAGAATAAACATGTGTATAGCAAAACATGTGTTACTGCAATCCTTTTCTGTGGGAAATGCTTCATTTTCTTAAAAAAATTAAGGGGTGCCAACATTTACGGCCATGACTGTATGTGATCAACCCCCTCTTCCCCCTCAAGAAACCATACATACCACTACATAATCTTTTAAGAAATGACCACAGGTCCTCTTTAATCAGAGATTAGTATAAGCTTAGAATGGTTTGTGTAGTATGTGACCACTTCTGTCAAAACAGAGTTTTACCACCATTTTAGAGAAAACTATCTAAAGCATAATAAAAAGGAGGAACCCATTTGGGACCTTCTTGGTTTAGCCAAAGCTGTTTGAAAATTACAGTGGGGGACATAATCAAAAAGTAGCTTCATGGAAGCCAATTTTAATTTTGCCAGATGTGATGCACAGACCTTTGAAAATAAAGGGGTCCCAGTACTTCCATAGTAGTATGATATGCACCACCCCTTTTTGCTACCTTTTTATTAAAAAGAAACATAAATGGTTTGAAAATGTAGCACAAATTACACAAAGGACCTTCCTGCTCAGCTTATCAGTAGCCATAGAAGGTCCTTGTGCCCATACTACCACATGGAAGTATTTTCAGCAGGGACTGACACATGGCAATGGTGGCAGGGGTGTGAGGAAGGTAAGTATTTTTTTTTTCTGCTTAGATTAGCAAAAATACCTAGTAAGTGACAAATAGTGTCCCTGAGTTTCTACTTCCAGCTGGATCTGCAAGGGGGAAGTGGAGTTTTCCTGACAGATTTCTCAAGGGAAAAAAAATTGAATGGAAAAAGATTTGACTCCATAGCAGATTCAAATGATAGTGAAAGGACAGGATGTACTTGGCTGAAAGTGATAAATGATGCCATTGTTTTCTTCTGTCTTGATTATTGTGATTAAGACCATTCTTAGTTATACTCCTCTTAAAGGGACATAAGATGTAGAAAACCTGTTTTTCAGTCTGCAAGATTCTGTAAAAAAAACAAAAAACTAAAACAAAAAAAAAACTACATAGAATTTTGCCATAAATAACCTGGGACAAATTCAACTTCTTTTTTTCTCACAACTTTGCCAGAATAGTTTAGAGGACATTTAGGACAGGGGCACATCCTGTTGTCCTGTTGCTTCGAATGCGCCACATAGTAGACAGAAAAAGAGACATTTCACTGCCCCATGATGAACCTTTTGCAACCAATCCCTGGTGGTCATAATCATACAACAATACCATTTTATAACAAAACAGTAAAAACTGCAGAGGGTTAACAAAGGTACATTATCAATCCCTGTCCCCCTCCTTATTAACCTATATAAGCTGTTAGATACTTCCAACCTGCTGTCAGTTTCCCTTTAAAGGGGTATTCCGGCCAAAGACATCTTATCCCCTATCCAAAGGATAGGGGGATAAGATGTCTGATCACTGGAGAAAGCTTCTATGCAGCCTGAATAAAAAGCCGACTAAGGCATGACTTTTTATTTTTCTGTTCCAGCCGTGGTGCCCCCTCACTGTGCCAGCCACAGTGCCCCCTCTTTATCAGGGACAGTCTTCTCTCATGCCCCCTTTACAACTATTGAGACTATAAATGAATCCATACATCACATACTCGCCCACAGTGCTTCCTCCCTTGTTTTAGCAATGGATGGTTCCTCACCACCTGGACCAACGACTATCAAAACTTCTGACCTGTTACTATTACATTTAAAAAGTTTTTAGAAATGATGTGTATCCTTTAATATTATTATATTTAACATTTTAAGGTTTGTGTCCCCTCATGCTAGCTCTTTGCTGACATACAACCGTGTGCAGCTCATGAGCTCAGTATATACTAGAGGTGATGTATCCGAGAGGTGGTGTCCGCCCGATTTCTAGAGATTTGCATGGGCAGGGATAGCAGACAGCATCTAATCCAGTGCAGATAACATTCTTTGTGTAGGAAGAGCTACTGGGAGTGGAAGAAATGTTTGTGTGGGAGTTTTCAAGGTGCTGGATCCTCTGGAAATACTATTATAGCTTCATGAGACTCTTGGTCAGTCACTGTGGTCAGCAGGTAGTGTCAGGAATACAGAAATTGTAGGAAATTGCATATTTGCTTATGGAAATACAATTGGTTAAACATAGTCTGCTAAAAATGAGATACACAATATAAACTCATTCTGTGTGTTTTTCACAGCTATGGAAGTGGCCATGCACTTTAGAAAGCTGTCGACAGTCCTGACTGCCCCACTATACACATGCATGCTCAGCTTGGCTAAGTGCGCATGTATTTTTAATGCTGAAAGGGTCGTGCTGGCAGTAGGCGATCACCCATCCAGTATGACATCTCCCTCTTTCCACCAGTATGTGATGGTAATATGAAAGACTTGATGGACATAAGTTTTGTTTTATGACATTTTATATCCCTGCACAGCACGCCCAGGCCAATACATGTTATAGGCAATAATATGATGACCAGTGAGACATTTGGATGAACAGGACTTTGACATTGATAAAGGTTTTCACATTTCTACGTGGTGTCCATAGTCAACTCATCCAGCCGCATTATTCTCACATGAGACCTAATTTGTTTACCGGCTGTCGGCACAGCAGAAGCGGAAGTTGTTGACTAGACCTGAATACACCCTTAAGTCATTTCTTCCCTTTCCTATTTATTTAACCACTCACTTTCTTAATCCCGGGATGAGACACATCTGAATGAGCTCATCCGCACGGTGTATGAATATAGACATGATTCATGGGTGTGTTCTAAGCATGACATTTTATTACATAAATAGATACTTATTGTATAAGATTAGAAGAAAAGGTGTAAATTTTTATAGGTACAGCGCCACTCATGTCCATGGACCATGCCTGGTATTGCAGCTTTGCCTTCTTTCATATAACATTGTTCTTGTCTTTGAATCCTGTGAATATAAATTGGCCCATATTTCTTCATTGTAGAAGTGATGTGATAGAAATCTTAGAGCAGACCAACGCTTTGTTGGGAGCAAGAAGATAGGAATAGCCTGAAACATTAAGACAATGACATTCCAGCACAGTGGGTTTCCGTTCTCATTCACATCTAAAACAGAATTTTCTTTTATGTTTAGATTGTAGAATTATTTTTCTAAATATGTACATGTACTTTTTTTTTTTTTTTTTTCAAAACTTTTCAGAGCTAGATATATGTAAAGGCTGTGTAATTTGTTTCATCCCGGCTCAGCTACATCCATATATTTAATTACTGCAGCTGGGTCATGTGATCATCAGTCTTACAACCAGAAATTTGCATGCTCTTATCTAAAGCATGCAGTTCTCAGATATCTCCCCTCCCAGCTGTATCTGTATGTCACTTCATTTACAGAGTGCTGTTGAAGATAGATAATTTCTGCTCTATTAAAGAGACCAGGAGTGCAGTTATATAGTAGGTGGGTGCATGCACTGATTAGCTCATGCATGTATCTCCTGTGTGCATATTCTCTAGTATCCTATGAGGTACTGCTGACACTGTTCTTCTGTGTGTAAGAGTGAAAAGATGGAAAATATGACAGATTGAATCTGCATATGATACTCTAGGATGAGTTAGGTAATAGAAGTTGTCACTGATTTATTTCTTAGGGCTTTTTCAATAACTGCTGTCCTGCTGCCTTATCTCTCCCGACCTTCCAAGTGGTTTGGCAGGGCTGAATTTTTATTTGCTCTTTATAGGGAGGGGTAGGCCTCAGCAGGACTGCTCAGTCAGGTATCGGCTTACCCCTCCTAGAACAAATGTGTTGGGTGGCAAAAATCCAGCGTGCCCCCCCACCAATATTATTTGTTGGTGGACAGTAAAGAGGCCCACTATACATCTGCACGTGAAGTGGGCAGGTTTAACGGCTTTAGTCTAAACCGTATGGGCAAAACTCCCACGCCTCTGCTATTCCAACACTGCCTGGATGCCCACTGATTTCCACTTTCTGGTGACTTCACCCAGTCATTGACTGAGTGGGTATTCCCAGCCATTTCTTGTGTGTAGACATCTATCAAGAACCAAAGATAAGTAGTGTCCTAGACTGAATTGCAGCCTCAGGGGAACAAGGAGGTAAGTAAGGCTTGTTTTATTTATTTTTTTATTTTAACATTTTTAACTGTCTCATTTAAGTGAAATAAAAATACCAAGCAACCCATTTATAGTTGTATTATAGGCATTCAGCAGAATCTATTTTTTTTAAAAATTTTGTAACCCACCCCAACTAGTCCTTACCTAGTAATTTCTGCAGAAGCAACAATGACCTATATGAGACATGTACAGGATAATACACTCTCATGCCGTATGTTTAAAGGAAACTTGCTAAAATTCTTTATTGGTCATCGTCACTCTTGGCTCTTCCATCCACATAGTTTTTCTTTCTTCTCATGTGCAGAGCTGAATGTCATTGTCTGTGTCACGTCTATGTAAATGAACCTGTCTGGATGGTGTCTTTGAGCATGCCAGGCCTCTTACTATAGCAGCCTGTGTATTTGTGAGTGTGATTCCTACCACATTCCTCTGACAAAGTGGATGAGTCGGGGGAGTCACGCTGTGCAGATGGCTTGGTCACATTGTCCACGGTCACAATTAAATGGCCTGTCACAAGCGCTAGCTTCACAAATCTACTGACTGTTTTTGTAACAGATGGCAATTGAAAAACATTTCTAGAACCCAACATTATAACAAGAACATCAAGATGTAGGAAACTAGCGACCAAGAATTTTCATACATAAAAACAGTAAAAAAAATTGAATAAAATTATTAAGATAAGTGCCTAAAGTCCAACACACATAAATATATATATATATATATATATATATATATATATATATATATATATATATATATTTACAATAGACAAAAGTCAGCCAAAAGGTCACTCCCTGTAAGAACGGCCAACAGTGTCACGTGTATGGGGCTTCCCGATACCTGCCAGAGGATGTTTGGGTATGTGGAATTATGAACACTTAGAAGGATTGTCTAGACATTTTCAAATCCGCACAGTTTCATGGGAATTTTCTTGCTGCGAATCTCAATGCAGAAATGCTTAGGATTTTCTGCTGAATTTTTTTTATCGCAGGTGGCTGCACCCCAAGGCCAGGTTCACAAGTCCTGTGTGGACATTCTGCAGGTGCTGGCATGACATGCCTGTGCTAGGACCTCACCGTCTCATAGATGGCAATGCATTCTGTGCAGAGTCGGCAGAAACTATGGACAGGTTAAAGGGGTACTCCGGTGATTTCTTTTTTTTTTTTTTTTAAATCTACTGGTGCCAGAAAGTTAAACATATATGTACATTACTTATATTTAAAAATCTTAACCCTTCCAGTACTTATCAGCTGCTGTATGCTCCAAACGAAGTTCTTTTCTTTTTAAATGTATTTTTTGTCTGATCACAGTACTCTCTGCTGACACCTCTGTCCATCTCAGGAACTGTCAAGAGCAGGACAGGTGTGCTGTGGGGATTTGCTCCTACTCTTGACAGTTGTTGAGACAGACAGAGGTGTTAGCAGAGAGCACTGTGGTTAGACAGAAAAGAAATGTAAAAAGAAAAGAGCTTACTGTAGAGCATACAGCAGCTAAGTACTGGAAGGATTAAGATTTTTAAATAGAAGTAATTTAAAATCTGTTTAACGTTCTGGCACCATTTGATATTAAAAAAAAAAAATCTTTCACTGGAGTACCCCTTTAATTGTTTCTGTGGACACGGAAATTGAAATTTCCACGCCAGAAACATCTGGTGCGGAAATTCCGCCGTGTGCACAGCGCAGCAGAATCCCATTAAATACAATGGGACTCTGCTGCTGCAGAATTACTGTGAGCAATTTTGTCTTGTCAACAAAGCCTAAAGCACCATTCACACAATGGAGTCTCCACCTGGACATGTGCCGTGCAGACCTACAGCGTCAATGCAGTCTGCATGGAAGATGTTCATTCTTTCGACTGATCTGAAATCCAAAAATGTATCAGCGTGAGCGGGTCAATGGAAAACCTATTCCCACCAATGTTCCCTTACTGCAGCAGAATTTCTGAGCAGAATTCTGCTCAGAAATTCTGTAATGTGAACTGGGCCCCAAGGCACCGTTCAGCCTACGGAATTTCTGCTTGCAGCAGCCTCCTATTGATTTCAAAGGGATTATGCTGCTTAGTTCACACATCGAATGTTCTACCATGAAACTTCCATCAAGGAATTTTGATTCCCTTGCAGACAACAGCACAGATCCCCCGTGGAAGATCAGCAAAGAAATTCCTCTCAGAATTTTGTGTAGTGTGAACGTACCTTGAAGGCTCCACACTCTAGTTGGCTGTTATTATTACAATACAGCGTTTTTTTCCCAATATCTGACTCTTCAGTTGTTGCAAAACTACAAGTCCGAGCATGCCATGACTGCAGTAGGCCACAAGATGGGGAACGCTGCAGTACCTACTGACAGGTCTTTTTATTTACCCCATGGACTCTGTGGTGGAGATTTATTAAAACCTGTCCAGAGGAAAAGTTGCCCATAGCAACCAATCAGCTCGCTTTTTTCATTTTGCAGAGACCTTGTTAAAAATGAAAGAAGCGAGCTGATTGGTTGCTATTAGGGATGTCCCTACTTTTATCGGTACAGATACTAGACATTTGCACTTGTACTTGTACTCGTGCAAATGTCTCCGATACCTGCTGGTTGGACTCCCGCCGGCAGGTATCACGGAAGTGTGGTACGCCGCCTGCACTCTGCCCTCCTGAGCTATACAGTGCACTCAGCAGTGAAATCCGATCAGTCCCGATCAGCTGTGCGGACAGCCGGAGGTCCCTTACCCTGCTCTGTGCGGCTGATCGTCGATTCTTTACTGCTGCCAGCCATGGAAGGCAGTAGTAAAGGAGCACCGATAACACTGATCACTGCTATGCTATGGCATAGCATTGAACAGTGTCTGCAATCTACAGATTTCATGTAATAGTCCCCTATGGAGACAAAAAAAAATGTGTAAAAAATAATAAATGTGAATTAACCCCTTCCCAATAAAAAATTTGAATCCCCCCCCCCCCCCCCTTTTCAAAAAAGAAAAAAAAATATATATATATATATTTTTCCAATTAAGGGTATGTTCACATGGGCGGATCCATAACTTATTTTACGCTGCAGATCCACCGCTGAAGGACCGCTACATGCTGCCTTTTAGATGTGAGTGCTCGGAGCAGCAATAAGCCGCTACGAGCCGACACATTGAAGCGATGTGCGAGTCGCCACGCATGCCTGGTGTAATTGACCACATCGCGACCACTCCCCCTGCTTCATAAGCTAGGCTGAGAAAGGCCGCAATGTGCTAGTACACTGCACATGCGCGCTGCGACTTGCACATCGCAGTGTGTCTGCTCGTAGCAGTGAATTGCCACTCCGAGCAGGCACATCTAAAACTAGCATGTAGCGATCCTTCAGCAGCGGTAAAATACGCTGTGGATCCGCCCGTGTGAACGTACCCTTAAAGGGGTACTCCAGTTCTTAAACATCTTATCCCCTATCTAAAGGATAGGGGATAAGATGCCTGATCGCGGGAGTCCCGCAGCTGGGGACCCCCGGGATCATGCACGTGGCACCCTGTTTGTAATCAGACCCGGAGCGTGTTCGCTCCGGGTCAGATTATGGTTGACCGCAGGGCAGGCGGCGTGTGACGTCACGCCTCCGCCCCCGTGTGACGTCACGCTCCGCCCCTCAATGCAAGCCTACGGGAGGGGGCGTGATGGCTATCACGCCCCCTCCCGTAGGCTTGCATTGAGAGGCGGAGCGTGACGTCACACAGGGGCGGAGGCATGACATCACACGCCGCCGGCCCTGCGGTCGCAGGTAATCAGTCCTGGAGCGAACACACTCCGGGCACTGATTACAAACTGGGTGCCGCGTGCATGACCCTGGGGGTCCCCAGCGGCGGGACTCCCGCGATCAGGCATCTTATCCCCTATCCTTTGGATAGGGGATAAGATGTTTAAGCACCGGAGTACCCCTTTAAAGGGGGGAAAAAAACCCTGCCACATGACACAAAAAAGTATCTGTAATTGGGATCAGCGAGTAGAAAGGAAAACGGTCAGATATTTTCTCCCGCACTATCCACATGGAGCTGATGGATAGTGCGGGTGACGCTGATAAAAACGAGCCCTACCTTACCCGGATCCGCCTGGCTGTTCGCCCGCAATTGTAGTTTTATTCTATGTGTATATCTTGCTGTAACTGGCATGGGCGGGGCTTCTACAGGTTAACTGGCACTGATGTCAGCGCCACTTATGAATATTCATCCCCCCTCCCGCTCTCCCTCTCTTTCTTCCTCTCTTCGTCGCTCCTAACTGGAGGGAGGGGGGATGAATATTCATAAGCGGCGCTGACGTCAGAGCCAGTTAACCTGTAGAAGCCCCGCCCGTGCCAGTTACAGCAAGATATACACATAGAATAAAACTACAATTGCGGGCGAACGGCCGGGCGCATCCGGGCAAGGTAGGGCTCGTTTTAATCAGCGTCTCCTGCACTATCCACCAGTACCTGTGGTGAAAATATCTGACTGTTTCTCTTTAAGAAAAAGCATCGGTACTCGTACTCGGTCTTAAAAAAATGGTATCAGGACATCCCTAGTTGCTATGGGCAACTGGGCAACGTTTCCTTTCCACAGATTTTGATAAATCTCCCCTCATGCAGCTATGAACTCAAATTTTAAGTACAGTAGTCCAAAAAAATTTTTAAAATTTTTTCCAAACAGCGCAGGACTCTCTTGCCATTCTTAGTAGTCTTTACTGACTAAAACAGTGTCTTCCAGACTGTCTCCAGCTGTTGCAAAACTACAACTCCCAGGATGCCCAGACAGCCTTTGGCTGTCTGGGCATCCTGGGAGTTGTAGTTTTGCAACAGCCAGAGACACCTTGTCTTTAAAACACTCTTTTTTGCAAATAAAGGCGAGCGAGTCCCAAATGTTTGATTTTGTTACTAGCCGCATTGTGTGACTTTTTCCTACCTACATTCTTAAGCAGGCTGACACTGGAAAATCGCTTCATTACCAGTCTGAAACATGTCGTCCTGTAGGTGATTTAAACCAGTTTTACAACTCAGTGAAATGAAAACGTGTGTAGAATGAAATAAGGGATGTGAGTGTGTAAGGACCATAAAGCTTTGCACGGTGAAGGGCAGTGTTGGTTTACAGGCGGCTCATGGTGACGGAGCGGGGCCATCTGGTTTAGATACCTTCTTGATTAAATCTACAGAGTCTGGTTTAACTGCTCAGCTGCTATGGCAATAGTAAAGAGATAAAAATGTAATACACTATAAGACCCTGAAATCGGTTAAGCTTTGTGTCCTCTGGTCGTCTGCTATGCAGGAGGTTTTGCATTTCTCATGATGCCCCTCATACCTTTTTGTGTTATCATTTCACATGTACTACCTGTGACCAGATGAGCTATTTAACGCCAGACACGTGTGATATACACAATTCAGCTACTTTTGGCGGTTTTTATTTTTTTACGTTTTTTTACTGTGCGGAAAAACAAATTTATCATTGATATACACTTTTGGAGGAGATTTATCAAAACCTGTGCAAAGGAAAACTTGCCCAGTTGCCCATAGCAACCAATCCGATTGCTTCTTTCGTTTTGCAGAGGCCTTGTTATAAATGAAAGAAGCGAGCGGATTGGTTGCTATGGGCAACTGGGCAACTTCTCCTCTGGAATTTTGAAATTTGCTTTGAATTTCGAGCAGTCCATTCACTGCGCCTTTTTATAGATGTACGTGTCTTCACTTTTTGACAAGGGTCCATGTTATCTACTGAATTTATTAACTGCGACTTTTTAAGTTTCACGGCAAAACGGTAGCATTCTGGCGCCATGCAGGGGGTATTTTATTTTTAAGCTTAAAGCAGTACTGTAGTGGAATATAACGTATCTCCTGTCCAAAGGATAGGGGATAAGTTATAGATTGCGGGTGGTCTGACCGCTGGGACCCCCCCTCAATTTCCTGTACGGTACCGCGGCAGTCCGCTGGAAGCGCCATGCCGAACCCCACAGGAAGCCACTGCAGACACGCCCCTCCATGTATCTCTATGGGATACACGGAGAGGGCGTGTCGGCTGCCGCATCATGCGGGGGACAGAACGCTCCCTTCCTGCAGACTGCCGCGGCCGCATACAGGAGATTGTTGGGGGTCCCAGTGGTCGTACTCCCCGCCATCTATAACTTATTCCGTTTCCTTCAGATAGGGGATAAGTTATATTCCACTACAGTACTCCTTTAAAGAGAAACTGACAGCTAGTTGATCTGCAGTAAACAGCTTTAAAAAGAAGGCTTACTTGCATTTTTGGGGAAAGTATTTTTGTGGGCATTTATATTTCCATGGCTATTGTGCTCCTGTGCTCATTTGAGGTGGGGAACTGTGTCACGAGCTCCCCTGCCTCCTCCGTATTCACTGTCCGCCCCCTGTAATGAATATGTAATTTTTTTACTAGCCTGCCGGCGGGGGTTGGGGGTGCTGCCTTCCAGATGTAGAGAAGCAGCGGCGCCTATGCCCACCAGCAGACTCTCACATCCTAGTGATGTGAGAGTGAAGATATTAGTATATTCAGCAAGGGGGCAGGCTGAGTGGTAAATATAGAGGAGAAAGGGGAGCTCAGCAAGAAGGCTCCCTGCCTCCATTGTGCACATGAGTGCAGTAGCTACAAAAATATAAATGGCCAAAACTTGATTGCTCAACATTGAAAAGATAGTGACCTTCCAACAGAAATGCAATTTATTTCCAAGAGGGAGGTTGTCTGAAGATGGGAGAACGCCATACATTTGAAGAGAAATAAGAGATCTAGTCATGTGGTCATGCTGGCTTGATAGGTATCAAACATAATTATAATATATGAATGTCTGGTGCACTGAAAAATGCCCCAAGCCCGGTTCTGATTCTGTTCTAAGAACTTATGTAAACATATGTTAAAGGGGAACTCCGGTGGAAATATGTGGAAAACAAATGTTTTCAAATCAACTGGTGCCAGAAAGTTAAACAGATTTGTAAATTACTTCTATTAACCCCTTTGGGCCTATTTTCACCTTAAGGACTCAGCAAATTTTCATTTTTGCATTTTCGTTTTTTCCTCCTTCCCTTCTAAAAATCATAACACTTTCAATTTTGCACCTACAGACCCACATAAGGGCTTGTTTTTTGCATCACCAATTTTACTTTGTAATGACATCACTTATTTTATAATATAACCTGTGACGAAACCCAAAAAAAATATTTGTGGGGTGAAACGAAAAAAGAAACGCCATTTTGTTAATTTTGGGGGCTGCCGTTTCTACGCAGTGCACTTTTTGGTATAAATGACACCTTATCTTTATTCTGTAGGTCCATACGGTTATAAAGGTACCCAATTTATATTGGTTTTATTTTAATTTAATACTTAAAAAAAATGATAAACTGCATGCACCAAAATGAGTACGGTATGTTTAAAATTGGCATCTTCTGACCCCTATAACTTTTTTATTTTTCTGTTTAAGGGGTGGTATGAAGAATCATGTTTTGCGCCGTCATCTTTAGTTTTTATCGGTACCATTTTAGTTTTGATGGGACTTTTTGATTGCATTTTATTATTATTTTTATGGTATACGAAGTGACCAAAAAAACGGTTTAGCTAACCTTATATTTTAATAGTTCTGGCATTTACGCACGTGGCAGTACCGCATATGACTATTTTTATTCTTTATTACATTATTTTATTTAAAAAACTTGAAAAGGGGGGTGATTTAAACTTTTAATAGGGAAGGGGTTAATGAACTTCTATGATTTTTTTTTTTTTTTTTTACACTTATTTTTTTTAGCCCATAGGGGTCTACAACATGCAATCTTCTGATTGCATACACTGATAAGTGTTTTGCCATTGCATAGCATTGATCAGTGTAACCAGCGCTCTGCTGCTCTAGCCTGCTGCGCAGGCATGGAGCAGTAGATGGCCGATCGGACGACGGAGAGGCAGGTGAGGACCCTCCCGTTGTCCAGTAAGCTGATGGGCACATCGCGATTTTGTCGCTATAGTCCCGATCAGCTCCCCTGAGCTGCTGATTATTTTATTTTCTCTTTAGACGCCGCAATCAACTTTGATCGCTGTGTCTAAAGGGTTAATGCCAGGCATCGACCGATCGTCCGTGGCCAGCATTAGACGTGTGTCCTGGCTGCCCATAGCAACCAGGACCCACCGGGTTTAACCTGTTCTCCGCCGGTGAGAACGGTTTAAACCCGTTAGCCTGAACCAGGGCGTACAGGTATGCCATGAGTCCTTAAGGATCGAGGATGCAGGGCGTATGCATACGCCCTGTGTCCTCAAGAGGTTAAAAAGTCTTAAGCCTTCCAGTACTTATCAGCTGCTGTATACTACAGATACATTTGTGAAGTTCTTTTCAGTCTGACCACAGTGCTCTCTCCTGACACCTCTCTCCGTGTCAGGAACTGTCCAGATTAGAAGCAAATCCACATTGAAATCCTCTCCTATTCTGGACAGTTCCTGACATGGACAGATGTGTCAGTAGAGAGCACTGTTGTCAGACTGGAAAGAACTTCACAAATTTCTCTGTAGTATATCTGTAGTTTACGCAGCTGATAAGTACTGGAAGGGTTGGTATTTTTAAATAGAAGTAATTTAAAAGTCTGTTTAACTTTCTGGAGACAGTTGATTTGAAAACATTTTTTTCCACTGGAGTTCCCCTTTAAATATTATTTTGGTCTTTCTTATTTTTGTTATGTAAACCCTTTTTCTTAATAAAGAAATATAAAACAAACAAAAAGAACAAAAAAAAAAAAAAAAAAAAAAAAAAAAAAAAAATGTCCAGAACTCCGGAAATACTTTGCCCAAAATGTCAGTGATCCAGTATATTGGCTTTAGTGTAGTCTTTAAATCAGAAGACAGTGTATTATATGGTTTATGTACTGTTGGTGCACAAGCCATGAAACAAACAAGGCGTCCATTAATCATAAATTTCACACTGGAAAATCCAGTCTATCAATGGCAACATACGTTTACTACAAGAAACTACAAGAAAAAAAATAAGACTTCCCCCTTTGTTCTGTGGGTCAGTAAAATTATA
This sequence comes from Hyla sarda, assembly GCF_029499605.1. Lineage (NCBI taxonomy): Eukaryota > Metazoa > Chordata > Amphibia > Anura > Hylidae > Hyla > Hyla sarda. The sequence continues at coordinate 418,744,133 of NC_079190.1, forward strand.
GTACAACCAAATGTATACAGTTTTTATGTCTTTTACATTTTATTAAATGGAAAATGATATGCATTGTCATAGACTGCCCTCAATTTATTTTTAATTTTTTTAAAAATAGTTTTTAGCTGTGTGAGGGCTCATTTTGTGCAAGTTCTCTTGTGGTACACTATATTTGTGGACTTTTTGATTGCTTTTAATCCATGATTTTTTGGTGTACATGATGATTTAATTTGTAAGTCTGACAAAGAGTACTTTGCCTAGGGTACCCTTGTGGGATAAATAAAATGTTATATTTTAATAGTTTTTGCATGGGGCCTTACAAATCTACACTACACCAAAAAAAATGACTCTGATCGTTTGATTGCTTGTACAGTACAATACTTATGTAATACATTGTACTATCATTTTGATGATCTATTACATTTTGCCTCTAGCAAGATGTCATAGGAGCACAATCATGGCAGTCACTGAGGTTTTAAGAAAGCCCCTGGCTGTCTAGTCAACAAAGTGGCACCCTGCAATTGGAAGCATGACCAGATCAGCGCCAACTGTATGACTGCCTAGATGCTGTGGTCACTCTTGACAATGGCATCTAGGGGGTTGAACCACCGGGATTACCGCTATCTTCGATTCTCACTGCATCTGCCGCTGCCATGGATAGCAGACTCCGCTATTGATACCTCCATACTAGAGCCCTGCATTGGCATCCCACAGGACTCACGTGTTAAGTTCCACTGCCACCAATGTTATTACAAGTTCAGGTGCGGGCCCGGCAGGGTATGTGCAGACAGAGCATGCACTGGTCAGCGTCCCAGGGCCTCTTCACACACACACACACACACACACACACACACACACACACACACACACACACACACTGCTATTCACATGGGGGTAAGTGCACTGAAGAGCATTGCACCCTAGTGTCTTCTACAGACACTGGGGTGCAATGCTCTGCACATACCCCCATCTGTATAGCAGAACTCTGCAGTGCACACACACTGCTATACACATGGGGGTATGTGCAGAGCATTGCACCCTAGTTTCTGTACTACAGACACTAGGGTGCAATGCTCTGCAAATACCTGTGGCAGCCACAGGGTGCTAGTAAGAGTACATGTTCACGTTGTGACGCCAGGGCACCGTTATCCTATACACAGTCTGAGATTGGAGGCAGCTTCTCCTAGGCCAGACGCAATGAGCAAATAAACGTACTGACATCAGGTTACGGATAACTGTCCTTACTGAGCAAATGCAGGTGGACTTGCATAGACATCTGGCCTTTGGTACGAGAGTGCAGCATAATCTCTTGGGAGCCCTGTTGCCGTTCTGAGACTTGTAGTAGTTGAATGAATTCTGGTAGCTAGGGTCCTGCCAATATACTGTAGCTTACTCTGCAGGGGCATGGATTTCCCACATGCAAGTATTTTCTAGCAGGATGAAAAGTATAGAGATTAGTGTATAAATAGCCCTCTCCTCAGAGCACACGACACACAGCACACCTGAGCTAGCTGTTGCTCAGGAGCCACACTAGGGTGAACTGAATAACTTCTCCCATGCACCTCACTATACAGAGGAGACTTTTAGTGTCTCATTGGCAGGCAGGGTCACAAGAGGGTTCACTGCAGGGTCTCATGGATAACACTCTTAAAGGCACAATAACATGTTAAAATGTAGGAAAATATATTATTCTTATATTACAATATACATACAATCAATTCAAAAACAATAGGACTCTAGTGGGCCCAACACCTTGTGCGGCCAGGCTGCCTGAGACAGTCCAAGACCACGGGACAGCTACTGGTGGTGAGACACCACATACCCCCATGTGTATAGTAATGTATAATGTGAGCAGGAGCGGGATTGGGCACAGATGTTAGGGGGAGCGGGCGGGATTGGACAAAGTTGTTGTGGGGGCAGGTGGGAGTGAAGAACAGACCCTCCGGGAGCGGGCGGAATTGGACAGAAATTCACTGGGAACGGGATTAAAAAAACAGTCCAGCGCAGGGCTCTACTCCATACCTCCTTAACACCCACGTTATGTGCGTGTTGAGAGCTTATTTGCTGGCGCTCCTCCTTTTCCACTTACCAGATAAAAATGGAAGAGATTAGTGAATTATTTATATGTTCTCCCCGTGTTTGGGTACTTCAGGTTCCTGCCTGTGAGACAACATCTAAGAGGTCTACACTCAGTACTGCTAACTATTCTTTATTTTTAATCTTTGTCTTTATTTGGGCGTGTCTCATCAAGTTCATCATATCATCTAAAAGTAGTGTAGAAAATTATTTGGTATAAGTAAGTAAGAATTTTCGAGAGAAGAATGCTATTGCCTTTATTTGCATCACGATTGTGGGATTATGCAAATCAATGTAGAATTTCACAATTTTTTACTACAATTTCAGAAAATAGCGGTAAAATTGCAGTGGTACCGCGATGTGAACATACCCTAAAACATGCCCGCCGAGGAAATGCAGCTGTTTGAACGGGACAGAGGAATCCCATTAAAAGTAATAATCAGTAAATTCTGGTGGAATTCTGCCATGTTAACATGCCCTAGTCAGCTGTTGCAAAACTACAACTTCCAGCATCCCTGGACAGCAAAAGGCTGTACGGACATGCCGGAAGTTGTAGTTTTACAACAGCTGGAGACACACTGTTTGGAAAACATTGGTGTAAATAAAGCTCATTCAAAAACTGAGACAATTTTATACCTTTACTAAGGCTGCATTCACACCATGTTTGTGCAATATGGCCACCGATGAAGAATTTAAAAAATCCACGCCACACACCATTTATTTGAATGAGCCGGACAGAATCAGATGGGGACACCGGTCGGCTCATTTTTGGACCGGATCTGCTTTTATTGCTGAACTTAAAACCTTGGTCTGCCACAGTTTTTAGTTCCGGCGGCCATATTCCACAAATGTGGTGTGAATGTACATGAATGTAGCAGCTCCTGTGTTTGTGTGTTCCAAAAAAACTACTTTTTGTGTAATGTTTTCCAAAAAGTTCTAAGACTATGTTTACATGGGCAGAGCTTATTTATTTTATTTATATTTATTTAGCAACTGCTATAAACATTATAAACTTATGACAAACAGAAACAACTGATCACAGTGAAAATGATAGAGACTGATGCTTTTTGACATAAGGATTTACTAACCCAAAATCCATGAGTGTGATAGTGGCCATATCTTTCAGGTCTAAGCTTTGTTACTTTCCGGGTGTAGTCTAAACAGTTTAATTACCGGCACGTGTAAATTAGACATGCCCTAAATAGCACAAAGTATTATGCAGACGGCTCAAAGCTGGAACACTGTCTGTATTATATAAAGGAGTCAGTATTTGAAGAGACAGGAGTCGATTAAATTGCGTAGAGTTTTGAATAGATATTTACCTTCGATGGAAATCTGACATTATATTACATGACAAGAAAAGGGGTGAAAAATGGCAACAGAAGGTCTTAATCTGTCAATTATATCTATTAATTATGACCCGGTTTGTCAGATTTGTATTGTTTGAGTCACTAGCTACCCAATACATTCTAGTAATAACCATCATCGTTCACAAGATTAAAAGGGGTACTATGGTGGAAAACTAAGGTTAAACAGATTTGTAAATTGCTTCTATTAAAAAATCTTAATCCTTCCAGTACTTATCAGATGCTCTATACTACAGAGGAAATTATTTTCTTTTCTGTCACGACCGCAGTGCTCTCTGCTGACACCTCCCATATCAGGAACTGTCCAGGGCAGGAGAAAATCCCCATAACAAACATATGATGCTCTGGACAGTTCCTAAAATGGACAGCGTTGTCAGCAGAGAGCACTGCATCTGCTAATAAGTATTGGAAAGATTAAGAATTTTTAATAGAAGTAATTTACAAATCTGTTTAACTTTCTGGCACCAGAGTACCCCTTTTAAATGGGTGCTGTCATTTGCAAACAAAATTTTTGTATACTGTAGATAGTAACATTATATGTATATTTGTTATATACATTGGTAAAGTGCATATTTTGGGTGATAAAATGCTGTCCCTGCAGCTATTGCTTGTGTGTGTCTCTGAGCAGACAAAATACCGAATGTGTGGGTGAACAAGCAGGGCTCTGTACACTGAGGACAAGCAGGGCTCTGTACACTGAGGACAAGCAGGGCTCTGTACACTGAGGACAAGTGGAGCTCTGTACACTGAGGACAAGCGGAGCTCTGTACACTGAGGACAAGCAGGGCTCTGTGCACTGAGGACAAGCAGGGCTCTGTGCACTGAGGACAAGCAGGGCTCTGTGCACTGAGGACAAGCAGGGCTCTGTGCACTGAGGACAAGCAGGGCTCTGTGCACTGAGGACAAGCAGGGCTCTGTGCACTGAGGACAAGCAGGGCTCTGTGCACTGAGGACAAGCAGGGCTCTGTGCACTGAGGACAAGCAGGGCTCTGTGCACTGAGGACAAGCAGGGCTCTGTGCACTGAGGACAAGCAGGGCTCTGTGCACTGAGGACAAGCAGGGCTCTGTACACTGAAGACAAGCAGGGCTCTGTACACCGAGGACAAGCAGGGCTCTGTACACTGAAGACAAGCAGGGCTCTGTACACTGAGGACAAGCAGGGCTCTGTACACTGAAGACAAGCAGGGCTCTGTACACTGAGGACAAGCAGGGCTCTGTACACTGAGGACAAGCAGGGCTCTGTACACTGAGGACAAAAGGGCCAGCAAACATGAAAACACTTGTTCGCCAGCTGCCCACATCTTTTGTGCAGCTGGTAAAATCATTGTTATGCGGCCGACAATTATGAATATATGGGTCACACAAACTATTCTGTGCTGCAGTCCATTTTCCAGTGAAGTGAATAGGAGCTGAGCTGCAGTAACTCAGCACAGCCACTTCATAGTGCACAGAGAATTATAAAGTGTGAACATAGCCTAAAATGTTGTTCTTGAATTTTTTGTTACACCTAATAACATTTATAAATACTTTATCATTGTGCCATCTGTTTATCATAATCCTGCCATACAGTTTGTAATATGCCTGATCACTTTCTAAACGTGGCTGCAGGCCAGGAATGTATGTTTAGGTTGTCTCACTTTTTCCGAGAATATGTATTTATTTACATAAACGGGCTTATTGAATTATGTTTAAAATGAACCATCACAAAACCCAAAATACAATCCTTCAGAAAAGAATTATAGGAAACTATTACAGGGAACTACAGAAGTATCATCTGTGCCTGTTGGTTTTCAACCACAATGTTTGTCCCATATGTTCGCAACCAGATAAGTGTATCTTTTAGTACCTCACAGGCCCATGCACACTACAGAATTTCCACCTGGAGATTCCGTGTGCAGCAGCTACTGGCAGAATCGGCACTTATTGTCCTCCACCCATTGACAAATGCATTTCTGGGAGGAATTCTGCTGAATGTTCTTGTTCATTCTTTCGGCGGAATCCGGAAAGTCCGCTGTGGAAAATCCTCGGTGTGCACAGAGCAGGAGCCTCCCAATGAAAACATTGGAAGCTTCTACAAGCAGAATTCTGAGCAGTATAGTGTCCATAGTGGGCATTGGCCATTATGCCAAACCGTGTTCCCTGGTAGCATTTGATCTATTGCTTCACTGGGGTCATGGTCAATAATACTGGTCTTCTGATGACCCTAATATTTATTTTTAGGGGGGATACTTTAAGACCTGTATATGTGATCTGAGATTTGAGGTATATGTAGGACTGTGGGTCGGAGAACAGATGACTTGCACCCTACCTTTTTTTAATGGTTTAGGCATTTTTTTCTGTGTTCCCTGGACAGTCTGATTGGTTGATTTGTAAGCATCAGTGTGAAGTGAGCAATCGGATCAGGCGGCCTGTGAAGGCCTTAGTTGGCCTCTTGGAGAAGAGTAGAGTTTATCATAGTGCCTTGGCTGGTAACAGGGCCCTTAGGGTACAGTTTCGATCAGGGCTGTACTTTTTAGGCCCATAACTCCACCTATGCATAAGGTGCAGTAGGATATGGAGCACCAGGGACATAACCAGGCCCCAGGGTCAAGACTCATATACCTCCCCTATCCTGATTAATATATTCTTTTGGGCCAGACCTCATTTCTGCCAATGTGTGTCAGCCGTACAAGCGTCCAAAGCTGTTTATCTGTCCTAGAAGTGAATATTTTAAATGTATAAATCCAGTTTGTTATGGCTTTTTATTATTATATATTTTTTTGTATATGCTTAAAATTAAGTCTTTGTGGGATCCCAAGATGTAGTTTATCACGTTATTGCAAAGTTCACAAAGAGTTGAACCTATTCATCATGTTACGCTGTGGCCACCCCCATTGCCAAAATTATCAATTACGCCTCCTATCCATAAAACCCATGTTCACACTAACAGATTTTTTTACTCACCGCATATCATTATGCCTGTACAACATATTATTTACTTATTATTTATACTGCTCTTATATTAAGCAGCATTGTGCAACCTACATCCATGTACATTAGGAAATAGCAATGTTAGCAGTTCCACAGTGGGTGAATACATATTTGTAGATCGCTATTTTATACATTACTGTTATAATAAAAAAAAAAATATTTGACGTGTCATGTCAAAACTTTTCATTGGTTGAAGTCTCTGTGCTGAGACTCCCACAGATCGCTAGATACAGCCAGGTCAAGCATGTGGCAGCGCACTTTATTCCCCAGTTCTGCGCTCATTGCAGGAGATGGGCTCCATTAAAGTCTAAGGAGTGTGTCACTTGCAACATGAAGGTCAGAACACGGAGACGGGTAGTGAAGTGTGCTACTGCATGCTTTATCTGGCTGTATATAGCAATCGGTGGTGGGCCTGATCAAAACTCTTGGCATGTCTATATGACATTAAATAAATTCCACAAATAGGACTGCACCAAAACCAGATGCAGGGACATCATGCCTCCTCCCATAGACATGATTGGAGGAGGTGTGACATCACGAGGGGGCGTGGCTGTGATGTCACGTCTCGGGAGCAGCGCCTGGCATAGAATGCTGGGTGCTGCATGGAGATCGCGGGGGTTCCCAGCAGCGGGACCCCTGCGCTCAGACATCTTATCCCCTATCCTTTTAATAGGAGATAAGATGTCTAAGGCCGCAATACCCCTTTAATGAACTTCGGATCCTAAACAACTAATGCACTTTTGCCATCAGTTGAGGCTTGGGTGGCAGCAGGTTTGGACTAGGTTAACTGAGCTGGATGCTGGATATATGTGAACCCTGCCATATTGGTTCATTGGTGCAGAATATAATAAATGCAGTATACAGTAAAAACAAATTCTAGAAACTCTTTAATGTGTCATTCAATTACTTTTTACACCTGCTTTTTGCACTTAAATACAGATGCTTTACAGGGACATATTCTGTTATTAGCTTTTTCAATATTACAACTTTATTGTACAAGGTTTGACTCTCATTGGACCCCCCAGAAAGTTGACTATATAAAACAATCACATCTGTGTGGTCCCCGTCTTCCCATGTAGGACTTTAATTACAGTGTAATCTATCCCTTGTGTTCAGCTTGAAAAAAAAAAGCCTGAAACACATAACATTGCTGGAGCGAGTGTACATTGAGCTCTGTGTAGTGCCAACCTATACATAGGAAGTATGGGCAGTAGATACAGCAATAATGGAAACTCTTTACTGGGTGTTCCTATGTATTGCTTGGTGTCATTCTCCAGAGCCTTCTGTACATTCTTCCTGCACTTCGCAGATATTTGTAGCAGCAATGCATGTATGAAGATTTAAAGTGTACCTCTAACAATAGAAAAATAAGTTTTAGTAAGTTAATACAGTGGTCCCTGAAGTTACAATAATAAAGGGGTTGTCCAGTGACAAATAACTTTTTCCTTATCCACAGGATAGGGGATAAGTTTCTAATCAAGGGGAGTCCGACCACTGGGACCCCCCACGATATCCAGAATGGGGCCCCCAGCTCTCAGAGAGAGCGTTTATTGCAGAGACACATTCTCCATTCATTTCATGGGAGAGCCAAATATACCAGATTACAGCACTGTTGATAGGGAATAAGTTGTTTTTCACCAGACAACCCCTTTAATTGGTTCCAGGAGGACCATTGTATAGTGTATAACTCTATATAAACCTGTTAATTCTAAAGTCTTCAAAATGTCAACTTAAAATATGAAAAAATTAAGGTTAAAGGGGTTATCCGGCCAAAGACATCTTATCCCTTATCCAAGGTATTGAGGATTAGATGTATGATGGCGGGGGGCCCGCTGCTGGGATCCCCCGCGATCTCCATGCAGCACCTACATTCTGTGCGGGCTGCGTCTCCAGTATCGGAAACCTCTTTCTTTCTGGGACTGGAGACATGATGTAACACCACACCCGCTTGTGATGTCAGGCCACGCCCCCTTCATTAAATTCTCTTGGAGGGGGCATGGCATGACATCACAAGGGGGGCGTGGCGTGACCAGGGATACAAAGTAGAGCCACCATCGCTTGGTGTCCAAAGGAGCAGCAAGTCCTGCCACTATACAGCAAATCAGTGCATACACTTTAATAATACAGGTGAAATCCTCACTCTGTTTGGTTCTTCCTTCCATTCACACAAGCCACGGATCTAGACTGTTTCTGGCATTGTATGTTGTGTATGGTTTCAAGTTACCATAGTCCAGGGAAGACCATTGTATGTTGAAAATATTGTAAGCTGAGGTCATTGTAACTTGAGGGATCACTATGTAAATTGCTTGTTGTTGCTTTCAAGTCTATGTCAGCTTCTGTTCACCCTTTACGTAGCTTCCCTGTGTGTTCTAAGGCCAGATAATAATTGTTGTTATGGTCAAGTCAAACTGTGACAGATCTTCCATTCTTGTGATTTCCCTCTGTCTTTCCCAGCATGATGTATTTTTCTTACAATCTTTTTCTTCACACAATATGTATAAAAAATGAAAGTCGAAGCTTGCTTCTATTTTTGACCATCCTTTATACTCCTATGCCGCCACTGGAAACACCATGGCCTTAACCAATCTAATCTTTGTTGTTAAAGGGGTTGTCCCAGCTAGTTCCTTCCGGCTTTATTTGCTCTTTCAGCCTGTTTGCAGTGGTTTTGCAGCAATTTGTTGATGGATTTCGATACTGTCCACCCTTTTATTATCTCTGATCCTTTGAGGCTGTAACTGTTTATGCCATCTAATTCCACCCTGTTAATGCTGAAGTGGTTGATCTTAAAAGTTGTCATTATTTTGGTCAGCAACTGTAATTCAACTGTAAGATTGTCTTAAACGAGGTACTCGAATGGCCAGTGTGGAACTGTTCCAAATGCTGTTTTCACGCGGCGGGGGTAGGCCACGCCCCATGTGACATCACGGCCACGCCCCATCAATGAAAATCTATGGGAGGGGGTGTACAAGCCATCACGCCCCCTCCCATATACTTGAATTGAGGGGGTGTAGCCGTGACATCACGAGGGGGGGGTGACCAGTGGAGTACCGCAGCGGTGATGTCAGTAAGTTCTGCCTGAGCCCCAAGCCGGCTGCCGGGACTGGAGCTAACGGAGAAAATTACCGAAGATCCCCGCCACGGAATGAGACAAGGTTAATACTGTTGTCATCAGTGTCACCTGCACTATCTGTCAGTACTGACAGGTTAGTGCAGGTCACACTGGTAACAGATTTCCTTTAATACTGGTGACAAATTCCCTTTAAGGGTAGGATCACACGTAACGCATCTGCAGTGTATTTGACGCTGTGGAGGCGCTACTCGCCCCTAGAGTCAGCCTCCTACTTTGTGTGTGTGTCCTGGTTTGTCTGCTCATAGCGGCATATTGCAGCAAAGTAGGAGGCTGACTCTAGGGGCGGTCAGCAGCGCATCCTCAGTGTTGAATACGCTGTGGATGCGCTACTGTGACTCTACCCTTACAGTGCGTGTCAGTCCATGTAACAGGTCCCTTAGGCTAAATTCACATATTGCAGATTTGATGCGGAAATTTTCTGTGACTGTCCCATTGATCTGAATGGAGCTTGCAAAGAACCGTGTCCCTGCTATAAAGGAATGGAACTGATTTTCAGTCACAAAAATGTCTAAATGTATGCATAATTTATAATTTGCTGTATTTTTTTTTTTTTTATGTCTGGTCTATCTCTAGAACTTCCCTAGTGTATTTTGCACCTGAATCAGATTGTTCATATTCTTAGATTTCTCTTCATCAGCTATGTCTAAAAGATGGCTTCTCCTTCAGGTGCATTTTAAAGTGGCGTCCGTGACCTGCTTAAAAAGTCAGTTGAATCAAAATGATGCCAAAAAAAGAGGTGCAGGACCTTGATAAATTCCCCCAGTGTCAGGAATGTATTGCCCTCTTGTCTGCTCTGCACCCAGCACCTAATGGGCCCCAGTATAACAGCGGAGGGATATAACAATGCGCTTAATGAAAGTTTCAAGTGACACGGTTGCCAGGTAACTGGTCATTTTATTAGGTTTGTTGCGTACACAACCTCTATTGAAATCTCATTATAAAAAGGCTGGGGAGCAAATGCTGCTGAATAATAAACACCTGATGCAATGTGATAGTATACAAGAGAATGTCTGCCATTGTAAGGGTGAATAAACCATGTTTGTTCCCGAGAAACTTGGAAAAGTTCTAAAAATACATGTAAACCTAAAGTGCAACTCCACTTAAAATGTTAGTTTTTTTTATTTTTTATTATTATTATTATTATTATTATTTGGTTACTTGAAAAGGTATTTTGGTTTACTCCTCCTAAATCATCGTAAATCAGATTACACTTTCTATATACTGTTTAGGGACCGAGGCTTGTGGGTAATGCTTGGTATATGATACTTAGGAGTGTGCCTAGTGTTTGCTATTTAAAGGGGTTGTCCTCTCCCTGTTTGTCTCCTGAAGTATACTCTACTGGGACTGGAGAGGGCGGGTGCTTGTCCCGATCATTGCATTCGGGTGAAACCTCACCCACACACGATGTCCAACAGCTGCATGACTTCTCCATAACATCAGTAACATCATGCAGCTATTGGACATTAGGTTTGGGCGTGGTTTAACCCACTCAATGATCGCTACAAGCAACAACCCCCTCTCTGTATACTTCCTAGATGACCAGGGAGCTGGAATGGAGGGAACCTTCTCTACTCATCGGATAGCTCCTATAAAGAAGCCCATACTGTCCAGAGAACAGATGCAGTTGGCTTTGTACTTCAGTAGGAGCTGAGGCTGTAGTAACACAGCTCCGCCACTACCTGGAGTACGGTGCCAACTACTTCCAGTCCTTTTCACTGTGTTATGTAAGCACTGACACCCTGTGGATAGGCCATCCATAGTATTTTCCTGGAAAATCCTATTTAATGTGCTATTCTGTAAGACATGATTTTACCATTAAGTGTCCAGGGTGGCAGTATAGCATAAGCTTTACTAACCTGCTGCTGCTGATCCTTCACAAGCGCCATTTCCCGCAGTTAAGAGTGTTCTCTTCCCAACCAATAGGAAATGCTCACTCGGCCATTCCCTGAGTTGAAAGACTGCAATGAAAATTTCTTAATAGACCAGGCATTTGCAGCTGCATACAGGTGCGGGGACGCCTGTTTATCCCTGGCTCCTTGCTCCTAGACAGTATTGACCAGCGATGCATACAGTAAATAAAAATCACTATACACCAACAACTGGAAAGAACTTTGTTTTTTAATATTCAGAATATGTGAGGTATTTTAGGGAGTAAGGCTTCACCTTTCACTGGAAATGAGAGCGTATTAACTTTGTTGTCTCTTTCCAAGGATTTAGTGCATAATGAAATAGCTCAGTATGGGGCTATTGATCCCATAACCTTGTGTGTCATGGGGAATTTTTGAACGTGTACGCTAAGGAATGGCATTCTGTTGTGCCTTACAGTTTACCCAGCAGAGCGGAACACAGCTAATAAGATATTTTAGTCACTGCAGACTATTCTTCATTAACCTATGGTGGACAAACGTCTTTGTAACAAGTTAAGAAACTCTAGTTACTTTCCATCTGTAAATACATAACTTAGTCAGACATGTAAGAATTTATCAAGATAAGGGCAGACGTCTAAATATTTGTGATATTGTGCTTTTAGAGTTTTTCACACTTCGCAATTTTGGTGCAAATTTGGCTTCAGATTTTGGTCTGAAATCAACTGATCAAAATGCGGAATCACAATGCATGTGGAAGATATTTCTGCAAACATTCTTTGGAAAATTCAAGGAGAAAAAGTTGCATGCTACTTATCCCTGCACATACTGCATGGATGATGTATTGACCTGTGTGCAGAGGTTTTGCTGACAAGCAAAATCCCGATCCTGGTGCTGCAGAAATCCCGATCCTGGTGTCCACAGAAAGAACAGACATGTCTGCATTGCATATTTTTGAGCGATCCTAGCAGCCGTGAGCTTGGTCTGGAGTCCCTCTGTGACTGCTGTCGGCGCATTGGCAGTGTCAAATACGCTGCGGATGCTCCCCATGTGACCCTGCCCTTAAGGGGAATCGTCAGTTATATATCCGGCTCAGAGCAGCAGACCTCAGCAGGTAGCTGAGTGAGATAAAACAAATAATGCCTTTCTCTTAGCTGATGGCTATTTTTAAAGTTATAAAATTATGTTTTCCTTCCAAGCTCAAGTATCATAGAGGCTGTGCTGAGCTTCAGCATGCACTCCTATCTCCCATACTTCTTGTGCCTTTTCCACAGCAATACACGGCATCAAGTAAGGAACGCAGGAGCAATGGAGGGGGGCAGTTTGATGTGAATGTCATGTGCTTCTCTGTAGACAGGCATGTCATGGTCGGATGAGCCATCTGTCTGCCGATTACAGAGAATAGGCGTAGAAGTAAATGAATCTGTATAGTTTATTGCAAAGGTGTTATTAGGTAGACAAACCCTTTTATATTTCCTGTACTTATTCTGTCAGCACTGTCTTAAAGCGGTAAGTCCTGTAGTTTTCTGGCTTTAATGAATAGACCACTTTATAAAGAATATTTTTGTTATCTTACATATAAAATTCCCTTTTCTTCCAATGAATCACCGAATGTTCGTTGTAAGGCATTGGGAGTGGTCAGCTACCATCGAAGTGCTTTGTAATAACTTAGATTGGTATATTTTTCAGTATCTGGCACCAATGTACATTTTTAAAAGAAGTAAGGCTTAGTGCACATTGCATCTGAGCCCTATGTTTGCGACAAAGGCCAAAACTGTTTATTTTTGGCTTCTTTTGGATGGTAAAAGTTGGTATATATATATTTTTTTTAACAGTGAAGCTGGCTGGTCTTTTCTATAATGAGGGCCACTGTAAAATAAAATAAAAAGTGTACTATATTGATCTTTACATTCGGACCCTATGGATGGCCTGTGCCACACAGTGTATGTATAGAATGAATATGTTGCAGCCTTGATTGATACAGACGTGAACAAAATAGTTGATACCCAAAAGGTGGTACCCAGACAGTAAACCCCACAACGCTTCTTAAATATCTTGAAACCAACTAAAGTAATAATAAATAAAAATGTACTGAAAATGATGCCTGGATAAAAATGATGGCACCCTGACCTGAATTTCTGTAAGGGTCTATTCACATTTCTGAATTTCCGCAGGCAGATTCCACACCGATTCCGCACAAGCCAGAACCCCCCCCCCCCCAAATGAATGTGGAAGCGGAATTGGTGCGGATGTGCGGAGATTCTGCCGTGTGAAAAGACCCTTACTCTCAATGAGACGTCTGCACTTGTCTCCAGCCATCTTGGCCCACTCCTCATACTGCTTCCGCTGGTGTAAAGATGTCTACTTCAAACTGTATGTTTCAGCTCCTTTTAAGATTCAGATCAGGGCTCATAGAAGGACTATTCAGAATAGTCCAATATTTTGGATCATTATCCTGTTGGAAAACCCATGACAGGTGACTGAGGCCAAGCGACCGGACACTGGGCAGCACTCACTCCAGAATGCCTTGATAGTCTTGAGATTTCATAATAAAGCAGCAAAGTAGCCCCAAAATGTAAGTTAAAGGGGAACTCCCCTGTAATTTTTATTGTTTCATTTTTTTTAAATCAACTGGTGCCAGAAAGTTAAACAGATTTGTAAATTATTTCTATTTAAAAATCTTAATCCTTCTAGTACTTATCTGCTTCTATTTGCTCCACAGGAAGTTCTTTTCTTTTTGAATTTCCTTTCTGTCTGACCTCAGTGCTCTCTGCTGACACCTCTGTTCATTTTCGGAACTGTCCAGAGTAGGAGCAAATCCCCATAGCAAATCTATCCTGCTTCAAACATTTCCCAAAATGGACAGAGGTGTCAGCAGAGAGCACTGTGGTCAGACTGAAAAGAAAATTCAAAAAGAAAATACTGATAAGTGCTAGAAGTATTAAGATTTTGAAATAGAAGTAATTTACAAATCTGTTTAACTTTCTGGCACCAGTTGATTTAAAAAAAATAAAATAAAAATAAAAAGTTTTCCAGGGGAGTAATCCTTTAACCTCCTCCATGATTCACATTAGGTAAAGTGTTCATCTTTTGTGTTTGCAAATAAAGAGCTGATGTGACGTGTGTGGAATCCGCTCAGAAATACATTGCAGTCTAAGGAAATGTTTTTTCACGATACATTCGGCAAATATTCCGCCATGTGAACATACACTAAGTGTGTGAGAGCTGTATTCATGCGCAGCTATACAAAAACAACCTACAGCTCAGTGCTGGAATTTACTGTGGGCAACTACACAGTTATTTTTGCTGCCCTAGGTTTGGTACGTATTATAAGTTACAGTTCTACTACATCAAATGATGGTTAGCAATAGTAATGTCAGTTTCTGTACAAATAACATTTTCCTAAATTCTCAGTAACTTACAATTCAGCCTTGACTTTTTTTATTTTTATTTGTTTTTCTTGCACTTTTTGGACTATTGGACAAGTATTAAATATAACCGGAGCTTATTCATTTTTTTTTACCTGAGGTATAAAGACTGCATATGTATGAATGTGTCTCTCTCTTTCTCCTTCTCTATTTCTCTCTTTCTCTTTCTCTATTTCTCTCTTTCTCTCTTTCTCTATTTCTCTCTCTCTTTTTCTCTTTCTCTTTCTCTTCTCTCTTTCTTTCAATTTCTCTTTCTCTATTTCTCTTTCTCTATTTCTCTCTTTTTCTCTTTCTCTTCTCTCTTTCTTTCAATTTCTTTTTCTCTTTCTCTTTTTCTCTTTTTCTCTTTCTCTCTTTCTCTTTCGCTTTCTCTCTCTCTTTCTCTCTCCTTTTCTCTCTCTCTTTCTCTCTTTTTCTCTCTTTTTTTTCTCTTTCTCTTTCTCTCTTTCTCCACACAGATTGAGGATATTCTGATTGCACAGTGTTATGCATAGGATCATATTGCAAACATGTGGAACCCATTAAAATTCTCCTGGTTACTTTTAAGTTGTCTTGTTACATCAAGGTTCATGGACCCCCGGTGTTTTCTCTCCTCCCCATGGCTGCACCTCCCTGCGCTACTGAGTTTTTTTTCTCTCCATTGTTTTCTCTTTCCTACAAAGTATGCTGTGGGATGGTATGTTAAATAACACATACTCTATTTTGTGTAATACCAAGTATATGGATCATACGACATGCCAGCCTGCAGTTTACTTAGTGAGAAGGCAAGACCTTTAAAGCCACATCAGCAGCAGATGAGGGTGTGATGGCAATAGGGTGATTATTGGTCCAAAATAATGTAGAGTTCTAAAGTTTTATATAATATACAGGAAATGTCTGTAATTCAAGGAACATTTCACATCACGTTTCAGGGGTTCCATCGCTTGTGTGAATTCTTACATCTTCAAAAAATTAAGACATATGCCGCAGGTACACCGTAGTACGGGCTTAGTCACCTGTAGACTATGTTCATACAATGGAATTTCCGTGCGGAATTCCGCATTAGAATTCCACACAGAGATTCCTCAGTGGAATTTCTGCACAATGTTTCTGCTGCAGAAATACCAATTTTGGAGTCTGTGGAAAGAATAGACATGTCTATTCTTTCTGCAGAGTCTGCATGGAAATGAATTGCCATCTATCAGGCGGAGCATTTCTAAAGGGTCCTAGCGCCGGCATGTCCTGCTGGCACATCACTGTCGAGGAAATGTCCACACAGAAATTCTTTGTGCAGACATTCTCTGTGTGAACATAGCCATAGCCGCTTGGAATGGCACAGAATTTCCGCTGAATTCAACGGGCTTCTGCTGCTCTGTGCACACGGCGAAATTTACGTGCTAGATGTTTCAGGCATGGAAATTATTTTTTCCGTGTTCGCACAAAGAATAAAAGAATTCATTCTTTGTGCGGATTTTGCACAGAATGCATAACCATCTATTGATACTGTACATTCCGTGCGGTTCCAGTATCGAAAGATTCTGCCGGCGCACTGCACTGTACGGAATGTCTGCGTGGAGATTTACTGAGTGGACATTCCTCCATGTGTACGCGGCCTAGCCTATTTGCTTTGTTTCTCAAGTTTGGTTTGCCAGACACTAGCATAGTGTATTATTCTTATGTCTCTCAAAGAAAACCTGCAGTCATGGCCATAAATGTTGGTGTAATGTCCCAGTACAGGACATGGTCTCAGTGACCTGGGGGCTCCCCTGCAAGGTCTCCCCCTGTTGATTCCATAATGTTGTGTATATCACTTTAATACCTAGACAGTATCCTTATGTATAGGTTGTACAAAGGACCTGTGGGAGGTCTCAAGGACCTGTGGAAGTCTGTCACATGTTATGCAGTCATATGATTTGTTGTCACATGTTCTCCCAGAGAGCACCAGCTTAACCTATCTCCCGCAGCTTGACCAATGGGCCTTAGTCCAGCCCCTTACTATATAAAGGGGCAGCCATTACAATTCTGTCTCTTTGCTACAAGCTCTGCTGCTGCAAGCATCAAGTCTTTGCTGAGCACAGCAACCGCCAGAGATCTCCGTGCAAGTGATCAGCATCTGGAAGACCCCAAAAGCTACAGTCATTCCAGTAAGTCTCAAGTCTATGTCTGCTGTCACTGAAACTAGTTAAGTCCTGCATATAGTCAAGTCCAGTCTCAAGTCAAGTTAATTACAAGTATATTGGCCCAGCAAGGTGTGAGGTCCTTCTGGGTCCTGGCCACCTCTCTGGGAAATCTAGCCTTAGCTGTGAAGATATTTCCATCAGTCTTATACTCAGCAAAGCCACTGTTTGACCATAACTGGTTGTGGACTCTCATTTCACTACTAGCAACTGGGATAGCGGAGAAACCGGGCATGTGGTGTCCTGGAACCCTAAAACCACACTGGCATCATGAACACTAGAAGTTAACAATATCTTGCCCCTGGCGTTAATACCATCCGATCCCACCACTCACACCGCTAAACCCGTGGTCCCGCCATGCAACCGTGGGTCACCACATTGGCACCCCTGAAATTTTTCTAGAAAATGAAGTATATTTCACAGAAAAGGATTGCATTAACACATGTTTTGCTATACACATGTTCATTACCTTTGTGTGTATTGGAACTAAACCAAAAAAGGGAAGAAAAAAAGCTAATTGGACATAATGTCACACCAAAAACCAAAAAGGGGCTGGACAAAATTATCGGCACCCTTAACTTAATATTTGGTTGCACACCATTTTGGAAAAAATAACTGAAATCAGTTGCTTCCTATAACCATCAATAAGTTACTTACACCTCTCAGCCGGAATGTTGGACCACTCTTCCTTTGCAAACTGCTCCAGGTCTCTCTTATTGGAAGGGCACCTTTTCCCAACAGCAATTTTAAGATCTTTAAGATCTACAGGAGTTCAATGGGATTTAGATCTGGACTCATTGCAGGCCACTTCAGGACTCTCCAGTGCTTTGTTGCCATCCATTTCTGGGTACTTTTTGATGTATGTATGGGGTCATTGTCCTGCTTGAAGACCCAAGATCTCGGACGCAAACCCAGCTTTCTAACACTGGGCTGTACAGTGCGACACAAAATCCGTTGGTAATCCTCAGATTTCATGATGCCTCATACACATTCAAGGTACCCAGTGCAAGAGGCAGCAAAACAACCCCAAAACATCATTGAGCCTCCACCGTATTTCACTGTAGGTACTGTGTTTGTCTCTTTGTAGGCCTCATTCCATTTTCAGTAAACAGTAGGATGTTGTGCTTTACCAAAAAGCTCTATCTTGGTCACATCTGGCCACAACAAGTTTTCCCAGAATGATTTTGGCTTACTCAAGTTTATTTTGGCAAATTGTAGTTTTGCTTTTTTATGTCTCTGTTTCAGCAGTGGGGTCCTCCTGGGTCTCCTGCCATAGTGTTTCATTTCATGTCTCCTGCCATAGTGTTTCATTTCATGTCTCCTGCCATAGTGTTTCATTTCATTTAAATGTCAACAGATAGTTCTCGCTGGCACTGATGCTCCCTGAGCCTGCAGGACAGCTTGAATATCTTTGGAACTTGTTTGGGGCTGCTTATCCACCATCTGGACTATCCTGCTTTGACACCTTTTTGTCAATTTTTCTCTTCCCTCCATGCCCAGGGAGATTAGCAACAGTGCCATGGGTTGCAAACTTCTTGATAATGTTGTGCACTGCGGACAAAGGCAAATCTAGATCTCTGGAGATGGACTTGTAACCTTTAGATTGTTGATATTTTTCCACAATTTTGGTTCTCAATATAAAAGTGTGATTTTTAAATTGCCAACACCTGTTACTTGCCCCAGGTGAGTTTAAAGGAGCATCTCATGCTTGAAACAATCTTATTTTTCCACAATTTTGAAAGGGTGCCAATAATTTTGTCAGCCCATTTTTGGAGTTTGGTGTGACATTATGTCCAATTTGCTTTTTCTCCTCCCTTTTTTGGTTTAGTTCCAATACACACAAAGGGTATAAACATGTGTATAGCAAAACATGTGTTACTGCAATCCTTTCCTATCAGAAATGTTTCATTTTCTATAACAATTTCAGGGGTGCCAATATTTACGGCCATGACTGTATATGCTTAATTATATATAAGTAGAACAAACCTGGTCAACTGTAGAAAACCATACATTTTAAGTTTTGAAATGATATCTTTGTATCTCTCTTAGGCTTGTGGCTTTCACTAGCCATACGTTTTAGCTGGTCCTGAGTGTCTTTGTGGTTTTCCTCATTTTTCAGGACAAATAGTGCTATATGCTGCACTATTCTTTATGTCAAAACTGCAAAGACAGTGGAGCCTCTAATGGCAGTGGAACAGGTGATGCCTTTTGTGGTCCACAGCCACAGTAGTAAACGTGATGCTTCAATATTTGGTCAAGACAGATGAAAAGTAAATGTAAATTTCAGATGTTTAAATTATATTGACTTTTTAACAACTATCATAGGTAAAACCTTTTCGCGGTCTCTATTAGGTTATAGTTAGATTATGTGATTAGGTAGATAATCATCTTTCACTTTATCAAAACTAGATTTTTGTTGCATTGAAGAACTGAAAACATATGTTATTTTAGGCCAGTGACACGTCTACACCCCCCCTTTGTTGATTACATATCATAATTAAGTCAGGAGAACTGCATAGTTTTGCAGTTTTGACAGTGTTAAAATAAACAGGATGACAAAACATAACATTCCACCCCAGGAACAGACCTTGTCTCCATCCCAAAATAAATAAACCTGTCCTGATTACATTCATGTTGGCATCGTGGACCTACGCTAAAGAGTGGACTTCAGCGTCAACCCATATCTTATGCTACTAAACGGTTACAGAATCTATTGAAAGTGTAGTGTCACTCATGGTAAACTAACTTCCTGGGGACACCTGCCCTTCACATATGGCTCAAAGACACCAAAGCATGCTCGGTTCATAGACGGTGGGTGACAGCTGCTATTAGCACCTGATATTCACCATAAAAGGGAATCCATCAGCTATATTTGCTGCAGACACCATTTGATAGCTGTTAGGGTATAAAAGCAAATCTGCACCAGAGGCTCTTACAAACATACAGTATATACTTTTTACATCTTACATTCTGCTAATGGATTTGTATGATAATGTCCAAGAATAGGAATTCCCTTACGTGCTGCCAGGTCATGACTGGAACATTACAGCTTGTGCATGGAGCAATTCTGAAGAACTATATAGTGAGATACTGTTATTATGTAACTGTTTAATATGATTCTGTGAGCTTGTTATACAGGTGAAGAAATATATATATATATATATATATATATATATATATATGTAAATATAATGCAATATTATACATTTTTTTCCACTCTTGTGTAAAGTTGCAGGAAGTGACTTACAATAAAAAAAAAAAAAAAAAAAACTATTGTAACAGGAAATCACCTTTATTGTATTGTAATTTTTTATATAGTTATTAGAGGAAGTAGCTAAAGGGGTTAAACAGGTTTAAAAAAATATATATAAATAAAAAAAGTTAATTGGATACAGGGTAAAAATATTGCTCTGTTCATATTCAGTTTAAACTTGTATTCTTCAACTTCTGTAGATCAGATTTAAGTCAACCCGTGTCCTTATAGAGGGAGTCTCGTGTAGAAAATGTTTTCCCCTAATGCCCGGGCTGCCTGCAAATAAAAGAGGACTCACCTGCTGCCACTCTGCTCCTCCTCCGCCGCCATCATCTTCCTGGTCTGCCGTGGTCAGTGCGTCACAATCCGGTCAGCAAATCCCTGGCCACATTGATGTCCCGCCTAGGGTGTCAATATGCTGAGTGTGATACATTGAGCCTAGGCAACCCATGGCATTGGCTCAGTGCATCACACTGCCACTCACCCAATCGCCTGCGAGGCGGATCATCGCTGCCACGGGCAATTTGCTGACCATGGCCGGACCAGGAAAAGGGGTAGTCCAGACATATGTAACTTGGTTAACAAAAATCAGGTTGGCAATTCTGCTGCTGTCTGAGCGAATAGAGACACAGACAAGTCCTTTTTAACAGGTTTATATTGTTTAAAGTGATTTGTTTAAAGACTTTTCTAAACTAACTCAGGCTATGTTCTCTAACTACTCCAACCCCCCCCCCCCCCCCCCCACCCGCCCTTTTAAAACATTTTAAGAGCTTTAAAAACATCTGTATCTTACTTCTCTTCTTTCTCATAGTGTGAGCTGCCAGCAGTAGGATGTGGGGGACTGCTTCTGCCCTCACTTCGCCGAGGAGCACAGCGGGGTGGCGTATGGTGCGAGTGAGCCCGCTTTGCAGAGCTTTGCAGAGCAGTGCACAGAGCCCCTCTTGTCCTCGGTGCACAGAGCCCCGCTTGTCCTCGGTGCACAGAGCCCCGCTTGTCCTCGGTGCACAGAGCCCCGCTTGTCCTCGGTGCACAGAGCCCCGCTTGTCCTCGGTGCACAGAGCCCCGCTTGTCCTCGGTGCACAGAGCCCCGCTTGTCCTCGGTGCACAGAGCCCCGCTTGTCCTCGGTGCACAGAGCCCCGCTTGTCCTCGGTGCACAGAGCCCCGCTTGTCCTCGGTGCACAGAGCCCCGCTTGTCCTCGGTGCACAGAGCTCGTCACGTCACATTTTTTTTGATGACAGGTACTTTTTAAGTAGTATTTATATTATTTAATATATTCATCCTGTTATTTAGGTGGGAATGTTAATGCAGACATTATGTGCTCATACTGAACTCCAGTATACTATAACATTATGGAGCTCTCT
This sequence comes from Hyla sarda, assembly GCF_029499605.1. Classification (NCBI taxonomy): domain Eukaryota; kingdom Metazoa; phylum Chordata; class Amphibia; order Anura; family Hylidae; genus Hyla; species Hyla sarda. Next base: position 418,765,732 of record NC_079190.1, read on the forward strand.
TGTATAAAGATTTCTCTGCTATGAGTTCACTTCTTTGTGGGGTACTGCCTTACAATATAATGTACACAAGTGTAATGCTTTCCAGGAATAAAATTCTAATTCCTTTTAGATGACATCATAGTTAATGCGTGTGAAAGGAATATTTACTCACATTCTTGGTTCTATAGCTAATGGGTTCATAGCACAGACAGAAACATTTCACTGGACTTACCAGTCTTCCTTTCCTTTAAAGTGCAGCTGTCATAGATATTGTACCCCCCAGACTAATACCATGATAGTATAGATGATAAAACTTGTAATGCAGCTATACCTTTGGCTGCTCTTTATCAGCCAGAAAATAGTTTTATCATGTGGTCAGCAACAGTCGGATAGGCGTGGCCGGGGTTCACAATGCCCCACCTCCACCACGCCTATCCCTTGTAAGTGAGCGCTGGGACCGCTGTGTGATTGACACACAGGTCCCCAGCACAAGCTCCCCGATGTTATTGATGTGCGGGCCGTGACTTCACTGAGCCCTTACATATTAAGTGCACCTTTATGATATACAGTGCCCGTTCTTCGCTTCTTTCTTCTCCATGTGCCGGAAACGCGCTGCTTCTGCTTTCACTAGAGGCAGAGAACTCGCTCGCTCAATGCCTCTAGCACTGCACAGGCGCACAGCGCTGGTAGCAGACAACGGGAGTGAGCACTTTCTCTCTGCCAGAGACATTGTCTTCCACCAGTGCCATGCGCCTGGGCAGTGCTAGAGGCATGGAGCGAGCAAGCTCTCTGTCTGTAGTGAAAGCTGAAAGCAGAAGCAGAACGTCTCAGGCACCAGGAGAAGAAAGAAGCGGAGAACGGGCACTGTATATCGTATAGGTGCACATAATATGTAAAGGTTCAGTGGAGTCACGGCCCACACATCATAAAAATCGGGGCGCTTGCTCTGGGGACCTGTGTGTCAATCACACAGCAGTCCCAGCGCTCACTTACAGGGGATAGGCGTGGCGGAGGTGGGGTATTGTGAACCCCGGCCACGCCTATGCGACTGTTGCTGACCTCACGATAAAACTATTTTCTGGCCTATAAAGTGTGATAAAGAGCAGCCAAGGTATAGCTGCATTACAAGTTTTATCATCTATACTATCGTGATATTAGTCTGGGGGGTACAATATCCATGACAGTTGTGCTTTAAAATTATTAGGGCGACAGCTTATGTTTATTACATACCCATTAAGATATCTGCCTGCATAGCATGTACACCATAGGCTTGCCTTTAGAGGACAACTTTGACTTCACGGTTTGGCCTTTTAACATATATGATCAGAAAAGCTTCTGATATAAATAGAGGCTATGACAGATACCGAACAGTGGCATCTGTCTTTCATAGACAAATATGGACTTAATTAACTATTAACCTTGCAAAGCTATAATGGGCGCAGGCGAGCAGGTGACCATAAGGGCGTTCCTTGTAGGTGCCTCCTTACTGAACAATTGCAGCGAGAAGAACAAAAGTGTGTTTCAGTCAAAAGCAAGGTTGGAATACAAATGGTTAGTTCAAAGAAGTGCAAAGTCTGGGTGTAAGAATAATCTATTACCCTACAGTCTCTAATATTTAGCAACAGTCTTTACTTTTTGGTGAACGTTACAGTTCAGGCCAACACTGTGGTAGCTGAATCCATAGATCTTTCCTCCCATCAGCTCTCTGATTGGCTGGCTAGGTCAGACTGTCCCAAGAGATTCACACATTTGATGTACGTAGGAAGAATTACATGACCCCACTATGGCCTCTGTACTTCAGAGCTAATCCGTACATAGTGAACCCAGCCCTAACTCATAGTGGGGCCAAACTTGGTGAATACTTATGGCTCTGACTTGCAGATGCTGTTGGGGCTTTTTCCAATTCTTCAAGACCTTCTGGAGCAGTGAATGTCCAGTTTAGCTTACCTGCACAGGATTTGTGGTTCGCTGACTTAGCCAATGAGCTGCCTCTTTAGTTCCTTGCTTATTACTCTTGACTTTCCCTTCTGTAACCTCTGTGTGGGGCTCAGCCTCTCGTCTGGCCTCCTCTTGAGCTCTCTTAAAGAGACCCATACGTTAACTAACTGGGGATGGCTGCGGTACCCTCCAAATCCATGTATGTGCCACAAGCTTACACATGAAGTTTCTGTTAACTGGGCTACATTAAAACCTGTAGAGACAGATTTAGATATGCAAAATTTCTGGAAATTTTGAAGCTATGAAAAAAGAAAATCAAAACAGTGGATTAGTTTGACAAATTTAAAATAATTTTAATGGATGGGTCACATGTGCCATATTTTGCTGCATATTTGCAGCTGCTTATTTATCTACCCATTAAAGGCAATGGGTAGCAAAATCAGCTGCAGAAAATATGCAGCAAAATAAGACACGTTACCCTACCCTAAGGGTATGTTCATACATGGACATTTCTGCTGTAGATTAGATTTTGCTGCCCATTGACTTCTGCTGCAGAAAATATGCACGTGTGAAAGCTGAATGTTGGTCTCACCATTTTACTGAGAGGAGGAAAGAAAAAAACTATTTCCTAATACGCCAAACTCAGAAAACGTTATGTAATGGGAAGAACAGGAATAAGAATCAGATAGATAAATGCTCATTAAGGCTGATCTGAGAGGACAAAAGCTATTAACTTCTGTAATACCAACAAGATGGACTCCAGTCACAACCAAACTAGACTGAAACCTTTTTCCCTGCAGCGCCCCTAGAGACAGAAATGCATATTGGTGGTCTTTAAAAATAACATTTGCGGTATTTGAATTGTATTCCAGGATTTGTATTTCTTCGGATGAGACTGACTGGAGATCTTACTATGATTCTCAGATGTCTTTCATAAAAGGCTTAATGTTATATAGTTTGAATACTATGTTATAAACATATTTATCAGTATAACAGAACACATTCCATACAGCTTTCGGGGGGGGGGGGGGGGGGGGGGGGTGCTTTTTCTGCTTATTTTCCCTTTTTTTTCCCCTGGCCTTCCCATCTCTTGACAGATCCCACTATTAGACATTGGTATACAATATATATGACCCATATGCCATAAAACATTGTAAAAATCTAGTGTAAAGCTCATATGTGTTAATCGGATAACTGTGACTGATGCCATATGTTGGCTATATAGGTTAATATGGTATCTGTTAAATAGATAAAAAATTTTAAAGATGCTGAGATATGGAATAATGTAGTCTACTATGCTATTTCATGCTTCCCATGCCATCATAGGAAAGTAAGAGCACAGGGATTCTCCCCTTTTTGTTTTTTGTTTTCCAAAGCTTTTGCAGTCCTCACATCCCTGTAAATTTAGCCTTATTAGCATTAAAACAAAACTATGAAGCAGAAGTAACAATAATGGTGCCGAGCTCCGAATACAGCTTTCCTGTGCGGAAGGCTTCGGCCTTTTGATGGCCATATTGGTAGTTAGTAGTGTTCTATGGACTGTGTGTAAATATCTCCCACAAACTGTTCCATGTATTTTTATACTTATTTGTTGTAGAGTTTAGAAGGGATACTGTTTTCCTCATCTACATATGTAGTCACTCAAGCTATGAGGAACTTTCACTGACACACCTATGATCTCTATGGGTGGGTCTGCAACGTCCCGACATGTTATACATGTTAAAATTTTTTCCCATAGTGAGTAGTAATGGTAAGATTCCTGGAAGCAAAACCTGATTGAGAAAATAACCAGTATAAAGAGTACAGTTATGAGCTGACACTCATTGTTTCCACATTAGGACTGATTTATGGGCCTACAAACAGTGAGTACATTCTACTATTAACCTGCTGCGTGCATTCATGTCAGATGCTCACATGGCAATCTTTGGAAGTCATCCTTGAACAGCCGTCGTGATGTTTTGGGACAACCTTTTTTCATTTATTGTATTTTTTTGCTCCAGAGATATGGGTTGACACAGACTTTCCTTGAAAGAGGAAATGAAATATATATTCCACCTGAGGGCTCTTTCATGGCTTATATATGGAAATATTATATTTAAAAAGTTGAGTATCTTTGTCAATACATTGGTTTACTTATCTGGTACTGAGTCACAGTCTGTATCAAAGGGGTTTTCCTGCTTATACATCTTATCCCTTATCCAAAGGATAGGGGATAAGATGTATGATTGCAGGGGTCCTGCCACTGAGGACCCCCCGCCGATCTCAGGGCAGCCCTCGGAATGCTGTGCACAGAATGCCAGGGGCTGCACAGAGATTGCAGAGGTCCCTAGCGGCGGGACCCCTGCAATCATACATCTTATCCCCTGGCCAGGGGATAAGATGTACACTGCTCAAAAAACATAAAGGGAACACTAAGATAACACATCCTAGATCTGAATGAATGAACTAATTGTATGAAATACTTTCATCTTTACATAGTTGAATGTGCTGACAACAAAATCACACAAAAATTCTCAATGGAAATCAAATCAAACCAGAGGTCTGGATATGGAGTCACACTTAAAATCAAAGTGGAAAACCACACAACAGGCTGATACAACATTGATGTAATATCCTTAAAACAAGTCAAAATGAGGCTCAGTAGTCTATGTGGCCTCCACGTGCCCGTATGACCTCCCTACAATGCCTGGGCATGCTCCTTATGAGGTGGCTCCTGGACGGTCTGTGGTGCAACGTGGCATTGGTGGATGGAGCGAGACATGATGTCCCAGATATTCTCAATCGGATTCAGGTCTGAGGAAAGAGTGGGCCAGTCCATAGCATCAATGCCTTCCTCTTGCAGGAACTGCTGACACACTCCAGCCACAAGAGGTCTAGCATTGTCTTGCATTAAGAGGAACCCTGGGCCAACCGCACCAGCATATGGTCTCACAAGGAGTCTGAGGATCTCATCTCGGTACCTAATGGCAGTCAGGCTACCTCTGGCAAGGACATGGGGGGCTGTGTGGCCCCCCAAAGAAATGCCACCCCACACCATTACTGACCCACCTGCAAACTGGTCATGCTGGAGCATGTTGCAGGCAGCAGAACGTTCTCCATGGCATCTCCAGTCTCTGTCACATCTGTTACATGTGCTCAATGTGAACGTGCTTTCATCTGTGAAGAGCACAGGGCACCAGTGACAAATTTGCCAATCTTGGTGTTGTCTGGCAAATGCCAAACGTCCTGCACAGTGTTGGGCTGTAAACTCAACCACCACCTGTGTACGTCGGGCCCTCATACCACCCTCATAAAGTCTATTTCTGACCGTTTGAGTGAACACATGCACATTTGTGGCCTACTGAAGGGTATTGTGCAGGGCTCTGGCAGTGATCCTGCTCCTCCTTACACAAAGGTAGCAGTCCTGCTGCTGGGTTGTTGCCCTGCTACGGCCTCCTCCACATCTCCTGATGTACTGGTCTGTCTCCTGGTAGCGCCTCCATGCTCTGGACACTACGCTGACAGACACAGCAAACCTTCTTGCCACAGCTTGCATTGATGTGCCATCCTGGATGAGCTGCACTACCTGAGCCACTTGTGTGGGTTGTAGACTCCATCTCATGCTACCACTAGAGTGAAAGCACCGCCAGCATTCAAAAGTGACCAAAAAAATCAGCCAGGAAGCATAGGAACTGAGACGTGGTCTGTGGTCACCACCTGCAGAACCACTCCTTTATTGGGGGTGTCTTGCTAATTGCCTATAATTTCCACCTGTTGTCTGTTCCATTTGCACAACAGCATGTGAAATTGATTGTCTATCAGTGTTGCTTCCTGAGTGGACAATGTGATTTCACAGAATTGTGATTGACTTGGAGTTACATTGTGTTGTTTGTGTTCCTTTTATTTTTTGAGCAGTGTATAAAGCTAAAATACCCCTTTAAGGCCTATGTGGGCATTAGAGAGAAGTTAGCCAAACCCACCATATTTAGCCAACTATATTACAGTCCTTTTATACAGAGAGCTAATTGCCTGACACAGGTTCCGATCAACTATATATATGTCAGTCAGCGCTCGTTGAAAGGACCATTTACATGGCTCAATTTTCGGCACAAACTATTGCTCGATCATTAATGCGCCGGTCCCTTGCATTATTGAGGGGGCCTTTATGTATTATGTGTAGTGGGATCCTCCTGACTCTTCTAGGCAGGTGATCTCAAAGGTAAACAAGAATTGGGCTTGTTGACATTTAGAGCCTAATCAATTTGTTCTCTCTTAAGGGGTACTCCACTCCCTAGGGAACACTGGGAGCGGGCCTTGGGGGTCGTCACGCCCCGCCCCTCGTGATGTTACGCCTGCCCCCTCAATGCAAGTCTATGGGAGGGGTCGTGGCGGCCGTCACACCCGTCCCATAGACTTGCATTGAGGGGCAGGGTGTGAAGTATTCCGAATGCTCGGGAGTGGGGTATCCCTTTAAGATTAGCTGTGACTGTAAGTGTCTGGTAGTAGCTTAATTTGGTCTCCCAATTAAAAACATATCCATGCTCAGTGGAGTATGCCTGTGTGTGTTGGGGTTGGAAGGAATTGCTGTTGGATAAACACTCAGTGAAGGTGCCTTTGTAGTCCAGAGCTTTAATCATAATTCTCATGTCCTGTAGTCATAATACCTGCCACTGTACAGTGTGTGCTGGTGCAATGCTATGGGCAATTCTGTGTTGATATTATAATTTCTATATGCTGCTAGTTTTATTAGTTTTACTTAATTTGTTTACGGACACACATTTGCAATATAACTGTGGGGTAGGTAGAGTCTGCTGTGGGTACATTATTTAACTTAGTATCCATCATATTTATTTTTTTAGCCATGAGGGCTCTTGTCTTGAGATAACAGATTTTTGAAGAGTATGCCCTGAATACTAAGGGAGTGGGTCTATACTATCTCACATGTTTGAAATACATTGGAGTTTGAGAATCTGCTCAATATGTCACAAGCATTGATCGTGTAGACTGAGGGCATCTATTGACCTTGAGCTTGGTGGTGCTATGCCAACACTAAAGTCAGATGAGCATACCCTAAACCATCCATAGGCAAAGTTTCCACTTTTTTTCCTGGCAGTTTTTGGAATACTGCCACTGCAGTTTTTGAGACAAAGTCAGAAGTGGATCCATAAGGGAGGAGACGTGTAAGTCCTTCCTATATATGTCCTATTCCTTTTGAATACATTTCTGGCTTTGGCCCAAAAATTGCAGTGGCCGATATCCAAAAACTGCCAGAAAAAAACAAGTGGAAACACAGCCTTACAGATGTTACTATGCAATTACATTGTTACATTTTATTATTATTATTATTTTTTTTTTCTCTTTTCATTTAGTGAATTGGTTAGTTTTAGCTATCTGGTGCAAACTTTTTTTTTTAGTACAAGCAAAGTTTTTTTTTGCAGCCGAAGCCTTTTTACTATATCTATATTCACATTTACATATAGGTAAATGCTGTATCTTGTTTGCTTTCCTAATTTTTCCATTTACAGTCCCTGCAAGCCTTGTAGTCCTGAAAGCTGAGTACTAAACTGCAGTTAAAAGTGTATGCAAATAATAGCAGCTGAACTGGTGTTTGTTAGTTTTATGCTACATTACCTTGTTGCTGTTTCACTTCTTTTGAAGATGAAAACAAAAAACAAAAAAACTGTCCTGTTGTTAAATGGAAACTGTCCACAAGTTGCTGTTGATGGATTTGTTATTCCTTTGTTTACTTACAGTGCGTAATAGTGTCTCTTGCTCTGTATGGAATATAAATATACAAAGTATACCTACATGAAACACGCACGATATATACGGTCATGGCCGTAAATGTTGGCACCCCTGAAAATTTTCACAGAAAAGGATTGCAGTAACACATGTTTTGCTATACACATGTTTATTCCCTTTGTGTGTATTGGAACTAAACCAAAAGAGGGAGGAAAAAAAGCAAATTGGACATAATGTCACACCAAACTCCAAAAATGGGCTGGATGAAATTATTGGCACCCATAACTTAAATGGGTATTCCAGGAATTTATTTTTTATTTGACTATGCTACAGGCGCTGTACAGTTAGTGGAGTTCATAATATAGTGTCTGTACCTGTGTGTGACGGTTTTCTCACAATTCTTCCGTGATTTTCACTCCAATATTTATTTTTATCAGCATACAAAATGACTGTTGTCTCAGATTTTTCCCAGCTTGCAATGCGGCCGAGACCTGACTCACTAGTCATCTGATGACAGGGAGCCTGTCTGCTTCAATGGGTGGAGGGATCGCTTATTGGGATAGAGATCAATCTGCAACTAATGCAACAGCTGTAGGCACCCTGATTGAAAACCATAGGTCTTTTGATGGATGCTGCTCATTTATCTTTCAATGGGTGGGGTGGCTGATGTGTGGGAGGGAGGAAAATAGAATTGTGGGATTTGTAGTCAAAAAAAGAAAAGTCAAACAGGAAATACCTGTTCACAAAAAGCTATCCACAGTGTTATGATAATCTCATGACATAGCCATTTAGCCCCAAGACAAGTGCAGGTCCTTTCTAAGCATATCAATTACTGCCTGCAAGGTATGTACTAAAATCACCTTATGATGGATAACCCCTTTATTATTTAGTTGCACACCCTTTGGTAAAAATAACTGAAGTCAGTCACTTCCTATAACCATCAATAAGCTTCTTATACCTCTCATCCAGAATGTTAGACCACTCTTCCTTTGCAAACTGCTCCAGGTCTCTCTTATTGGAAGGCGCCTTTTCCCAACAGCAATTTTAAGATCTCTCCACAGGTGTTCAATGGGATTTAGATCTGGACTCATTGTTGGCCACTTCAGAACTCTCCAGCGCTTTGTTGCCATCCATTTCTGGGTGCTTTTTGACGTATGTTTAGGGTCATTGTCCTACTGGAAGACCCAAGATCTCGGAGGCAAACACAGCTTTCTGACACTGGGCTGTACAGTGCAACCCAAAATCCGTTGGTAATCCTCAGATTTCATGATGCCTTGCACACATTCAAGGCACCCAGTGCCAGAGGCAGCAGAACAACCCCAAAACATCATTAAACCTCCACCATATTTCACTGTAGGAACTGTGTTCTTTTCTTTGTAGGCCTCATTCCGTTTTCAGTAAACAGTATTATGATGTGCTTTACCAAAAAAGCTCTATCTTGGTCTCATCTGTCCACAAGACATTTTCCCAGAATGATTTTGGCTTACTCAAGTTCATTTTGGCAAAATATAGTCTTGTGTTTTTATCTCTCTGTGTCAGCAGTGGGTCCTCCTGGGTCTCCTGCCATAGCATTTCATTTCATTTAAATGTCAACGGATAGTTGGCGCTGACACTGATGGTCCCTGAGCCTGCAGAACAGCTTTAATATCTGTGGAACTTGTTTGGGGCTGCTTATCCACCATCCAGACTATCCTGCGTTAACACCTTTCATCAATTTTTCTCTTCCATCCACGCCCAGGGAGATTAGCTACAGTGCCATGGGTTGTAAATTTCTTGATAATGTTGCGCACTGTGGACAAAGGCAAATCTAGATCTCTGGAAATGGACTTGTAACCTTGAGATTGTCCTCAGACTGTTCTCTTCTCCTCTTTCTGTTGTCCATGCTAAGTGTGGCGCACAAAGACACACAATGCAAAGACTAAAAAAACTTCTCTCCTTTTTTATCTGCTTTCAGGTGTGATTTTTATGTTGCCCACACCTGTTACTTGCCCCAGGTGAGTTTAAAGGAGCATCACATTACTTGAAACAATCTTATTTTTCCACAATTTTGAAATGGTGGCAATCATTTTTGGAGTTTGGTGACATTATGTCCAATTTGCTTTTTTTTCCTCCTTTTTTTGGTTTAGTTCCAATACACACAAAGGGAATAAACATGTGTATAGCAAAACATGTGTTACTGCAATCCTTTCCTGTCAGAAATGTTCTTGAAAAATTTCAGGTGTGCCAACATTTACGGCCATGACTGTATATATATTTAACTGTGTGTGTACTAAGGCTTCGCGCATGTGACTGTATTACGGATTTGTAATACATCACCAGTAAAGATCTAAGGAACTATACTATACCTCGGTGTGCCCCTAGTTTCAGATGTAGGCACATATTTTGTTTTCCATTCTTAAAGGGGTTATCCATCATAAGGTGATTTTAGTACATACCTGGCAGGCAGTAATGGACATGCTTAGGAAGGATCTGCACTTGTCTTGAGGCTAAATGGCTATGTTGTGAGATTACCATAACACTGTGGCTAACTGTTTGTGAACTGGTATTTCCTGTTTGACTTTTCTTTTTTTGACTACAAATCCCATTATTCCATTTTCCTCCTTCCCACACATCAGCCACCCCACCCATTGAAACATAAATGAGCTGCATCCATTCAAATCAGTGTGGTTTTCAATCAGGGTGCCCACAGCTGTTGCATTAGTTGCAGATTGATCTCTCTCCCACCAAGCGATCGCTCCACCCATTGAAGCAGACAGGCTCCCTGTCATCAGCTGACTAGTGAGTGACTCGGCCGCATTGCAAGCTGGGAAAAATCTGAGACAACAGTCATTTTGTATGCTGGTAAAAATAAATATTGGAGTGAAAATCACAGAAGAATTGTGAGAAAACAGTCACACACAGGTACAGACACTATATTATGAACTACATTAACTTCACAGCCCCTGAAGCATAGTCAAATACAAAAAAATCCTGGAATACCCCTTTAAAGTGTAATAAATTGACATGTTACACAGACTCATAATAAAAGTTTTGATCAATGATGAGACTTTCTCCCATTGTTACGTAATGGCGAATGAAGCATGTGCCTGTACACTTCACTCCCCAGCTTGCTGCTTAAAGGGGTATTCCAGGAAAAAACTTTTTATATATATAAATATATATATATATATATATATATATATCTATCAACTGGCTCCAGAAAGTTAAACAGATTTGTAAATTACTTCTATTAAAAAATCTTAATCCTTTCTGTACTTATGAGCTTCTGAAGTTATGGTTGTTCTTTTCTGCCTAAGTGCTCTCTGAGGACACCTGTCTCGGGAAATGCCCAGTTTAGAAACAAATCCCCATAGCAAACCTCTTCTAAACTGGGCGTTTACCGAGGCAGGTGTCATCAGAGAGGATTTAGACAGAAAAGAACAACCTTAACTTCAGAAGCTCATAAGTACTGAAAGGATTAAGATTTTTTTAATAGAAGTAATTTACAAATCTGTTTAACTTTCTGGAGCCAGTTGATATATATAAAAACGTTTTTTTCCGGGAATACCCCTTTAAATGAGTAGTCTGGCGCGCACTTTTCTTATTTTATCCGGTCCGGGCTGCAAAAATAAAATAAAAAATTTCTCTTGCCTGCCTGCGCTCCCCCGGAGCTCCGGTACAGGTGTTTGGTCGCCGGGCTCTTTGCTTCTTACTTCCTGTTAGCCCGGCATGTCACACGGAGTTTCAGCCTATCACCGGCCGCAGTGATGTCCCGCCTCGGCCGGTGATGGGCTGAAGCTCCTTGTGACGTGCCGGGCTAACAGGAAGTAACAAGCCCGGCGACCGAACACCTGTAACGGAGCTCCGGGGGCGCGCTGGCAGGCAAGAGAAAGTTTGTTTTCTTTCTTTTTTGCAGCCCGGACCGGATAAAATAAGAAAACTGCGCGCCGGACTACTCCTTTAATGCGACTGCAGAAGTTTGGCTTCATAAACTTATAATGGAGTCTGTGTCCTGTAATCTGTTGGTTTGAAGGGTGAGCCATGTGCTTTACCCGGTTATAACTAATGGTCAAAAGGGGGCTCAGATCTAAACTTTTGACAGGTCTGTGCGAAGTTTGAAAACTTCATTTAACATTTAAAGTTGTAGACAGTGTGCACAGTAAAAGCTGTTTGTAGCCATGCTTTTTGCTTTCTGTGTACAATGTATTGCTTTGTGTTTGCATACATTTTTCATAGACCTCAGTGTAGAAAATAAATAAAAGGAACAAAAAAACATGGGGCCGTCCACTACCTGCGGAAATGGCTGCCTGACCAGGACGTCCTCCTCCGCTTCCCCAGCAGGCGACCCTGCATCCACTTAGCCCTATGGGGGAGATTTATGAAAATCTGTCCAGAGGAAAAGTTGCTGAGTTGCCCATAACAACCAATCAGATCGCTTCTTTCATTTTTGAAAAGGCTTCTGGAAAAAAAATAAAAGAAGCGATCTTATTGGTTGCTATGGGCAACTCAGCAACTTTTCCTCTGGACAGGTTTTTAAAAATCTCCCCCATGGTATTCAGCATTTTTTGAATCCTTTAAAACCAGGTTTGACATATCCCAGGTTTCCATGGCCCTGCGCACGAAAGCCTCATGGTATACCTAATACTACCTTCCTTGTCGCGAAGATGTGTTTGGCCCTGCGCACGAGCAACACGACGCTTCTGCAGGTGCTCTGCTTGGCAACAGGGGGGAGTGTTCAGTCACATTGGCGGACATCATTCTGATGTCCATGTTTAAATTCCGCACTGCATTATGAGAGCCTGGAGAGAACACGCTTAGGACATGTTAAAAAAAAAAAATAATCTGGTGGAAATATTTTTTTTCTTTTTCCGATCAGCTGGTGCCATAAAGTTACAAACAGATTTGTAAATGACTTCTATTAAAATATCTTAATCCTTCCAGTACTTATCAGCTGGTGTATGCTACAGAAGAAGTTGAGTTGTTATTTTGTCTGACCACAGGGCTCTCTGCTGACACCACCTGTCCAGAGTAGGAGAGGTTTGCTATGGGGATTTGCTCCTGCTCCGGACAGTTCCTGACATGAACAGAGGTGTCAGCAGAGAGCACTGCGGTCAGACTGAAAAGAAAAACTCAACTTCCTCTGTAGTATACAGCAGCTGATAAGTACTGGAAGGGTTAAGATTTTTTAAATACAAGTCCTTTACAAATCTATTTAACTTTCTGAAGCATAGGTTCTAGGGATCGACCGATTATCGGTTTGGCCGATATTATCGTCCGATATTCACGGTTTTGGACATTATCGGTATCGGCAATTACCTTGCCGATAATGCCCTGCCTTCCCTGCCAGAGACCGACACTGCCCCACTGCCTCGCCCATCCCCGGTTTTATAATTACCTGTTCCCGGGGTCCGCTACTTCTGGCTCCTGCGGCGTCCTGCGCTGTTGCTGTGCGCTGCGCAATGACGAGTGACGTCTTCAATGCGTCCTTCTATAGCAGAGTTTCCCAACCAGGGTGCCTCTAGCTGTGGCCAAACTACAACTCCCGGCATGCCCGGACAGCCGAAGGCTAGAGGAATCCTGGTTGGGAAACACTGTTCTATAGACTTCTGTGTAGTGATAATGCATGCTGGTCCCCCCAATCTCAGAATCAAAGAGCTCTGCTGCAACCTTCTTTTTTGTATACTCTGTATTTGCCACAGCAGCGGGCACCTGTGTATTAGGTAGTTGTGCTGGCTATTTTTCTTTTGGTTTTTGCTGTGCAATTTAGGGGAAGTGGCACCCTCTGTAGCCGTGCACCCCTCCCTGTTTCACAGGAGGTTTTTAAATTGATAGTGGATCCAGCATGTCACCCAGTCAGAGGCCACATGCCCAGCAGAGGTGAGTGGATTAAGCATGTTAGGGTCCCATCCGACAAGAGGCCACCTCCGCATGGTGGATGGGGGACATGTTTTGATCAAAAAGTGCGCTAAAAGCCTCAATTTTTTGACTAAGGGTACGTTCACACTACGGAATTCTCGCGGAATTACGCGAGCGGAATTATGCGGTGTGAATTTAACATTAGTGTGAATGGGTCTCCGCGAGACCCGTTCACACTGCGGAATTTCAGCGCCAGATAATTCCGCTGCTGAAACTGTTCATTCAACTGAAACCTGTTCATTCTTTGTGCGGATTCTGCGAGCACTGCATAGCTGTCAATGGGGGACGGCTCAGTGCCCCGCGGCCCCAGCGCCGAAGTATTTTCGTCGGCGGCCGCCAGACGAAATCTCCACTCGCGGAATTCAGCGAGCAGAGATTCCGCAGTGTGAACGCACCCTAAGAGTGCTGCTGCAGCCTTCTTTTTTGGTCCTCCCCACCTCTCGGCACTGATCTAACATTTGTTGACTATTGTGTTCATAGCTGAAACGCTTGGCTATTACTTCATGCTCATTTTTGGCCGCAGGCATGCATTAATATATAATGTGCATATTTAAAGGTAGAAACCTTTCCAGGGTATTTCCACTCGTCCCATGTTTGCCTTTGGAGCATTTGCTTCCTATTTGCCAATGTGAGAGTAGAACATGTGCAGTGTGATTGTGCAAGCCTCCTTGTTGATGGGAGTTGCCTGGATTTGTACAATTATGTTTACATTGTATATAAAACTGACTGCCAAATAAATCATGGAATAGAACCGCGGCCATAAAATAGTTTAAAATACTTTAACTTTTCTAGGAAAAGCAGTAATTGTTAACATGTGATTAACATTGAGAAGGACTCCGCGACAGCCCAAACCTCCATTATTCAAAAGTTTATAGAGTTAATAAGTCACTGGCCAGAAACGCGTTTTTTGCTGATACAGATGTGGGTCAGAGCTTCTGCTGACAAGCTTGCTCATGTTAGGTTTGCACATATCCTGCTTTGTAATCACGGGTTCAGAATGGAATTTGCCTCAAATGCGAATACATTATAGTACTAGTCCATTTATACGCCATGCCTGCTTGTATTTACATCAAGTGCCAGAGGCAGTTTTTGCAATTGCGCAAAATGAGTTTTCGGTGATGTGTATGGATCAACAAATTATTTTATCGCTGGTGTTACTCAACATCATCTAGCATTACTATTATTGTTTTAGTAATACTTTCCATAATGAATCTTATAATAATAATGAATGAATAATGAGTAACACTGAATCATCCAATCTCCACATCAAAATCTTCATTTAATACGTGTTAACTATACATCAAAGGGACAAAATCTGCGCCAAAAGTCTTTAACAAATGGATTTTACCTTTGCAAATCCTTTAGTGATACGCGTGGAATTACCTTAAAGGGGTACTCGGGTGAAAAACTTTTTTTTTTTTTTTTTTTAAATCAACTGGTGTCAGAAAGATAAACAGATTTGTAAATCACTTCTATTAAAAAATCTTAATCCTTCCTGTACTTATTAGCTGCTGAATACTCCAGTGGAAATTATTTTCCGTTTAAAACACAGAGCTGTCTGCTGACATCATGACCACAGTGCTCTCTGCTGACATCTCTGTCCATTATGGGAACTGTCCAGAACAGCATATGTTTGCTATGGGGATTTCCTTTTACTCTGGACAGTTCCTAAAATGGACAGAGATGTCAGCAGAGAGCACTGTGCTCGTGATGTCAGCAGACAGCTCTGTGTTTCAAACAGAAAATAATTTCCACCGTACTATTTAGCAGCTAATAAGTACAGGAAGGATTAAGATTTTTTAATAGAAGTAATTTACAAATCTGTTTAACTTTCTGGCACCAGTTGATTTAAAAAAAAAAAAAAAAAAAAGTTTTTCACCGGAGTACCCCTTTAAGGCCAGGCTCACACATTAGAAAATCGGCAACCTATTTTATGCGTGGCTATTTGTCCGTAAAACCAATGTTCTTTAATGGTGTTGTGCAGGAATAGACGGTGATAAAGTCGTATTACAATGCTTTTATTCCAAAGATCGTTGAGGGTTCTAGAAGTTAAAATTAGCGATGTCCCGATACCATTTTTTTAGGATTAATTACGAGTACTGTTACTCTTTTTTTAAAGTTCTCGCCGATACCAATTACTGATTTAATGTTATGTTACAGGGTTATTTTTTATTCTTATTTTTTCTTTTAAGAAAACACCATAGGGTATGTTTTTATAATTTTTTTAAAATTTTTTATTTAAACTTGTGTTTTATAATTATTATTATTTTTTTTAATTTAAACGTGATGATTCAAATTTTTATTAGGGAAGGGGTTAATTTACATGTATAATAACTTTTTTTTTAAACAATTTTTTAGCCCCCATAGGGGACTTTTACATGCAATCTGTAGATTGTATACACTGATCAATGCTATGCCATAGCATAACATTGATCAGTGTTATTGGCACTCCTTTACTACTGCCTGCCATGGCTGGCTGCAGTAAAGAAGCAATGATCGGATTGTACGGAGCACGGTAAGGGACCTCTGGCCATCCTTTCAGCTGATCGGGACACCACGATTTCACCGCAGTGATCCCGATTAGCATCCTTAAGCTAATCGGCAGTTAACTTCAGAACTTTTAGACACTGCAATCAACTTCATCTGAAAGGTTAGTGCCGGTCCCGGCTATGAAGCACGCAGGGGAGTTGGTCCGTGCGGTGAGTGCAGGTGGCTTACCGCACATCCGTGATACCCGCCGGCGGAAGTCCCGCTGGCAGGTATCGGATTAGGTATTGGGGACATTTGCAGGAGTACAAGTACTTGGGCAAATGTACAGTATCGGTCTCGATACCGATACCAGTATCAATATCGGGACATCCCTAGTTGACATCCATACATCAATAGTTTATCCACCCATGTTGCTTGCTCTTCCTTATGGCACAGAACAGTCACAGCTTCTGCATTTCAAGACAAATGCTAAAAAATAAGATGATACCGTAGGCGAATGCGATGTGTCTTTATTCCAATAACGGTAATACCATTACATACTCAAACCAGCGTTCATGCCAGACGCGTGTTGACATCACTGGTTTGGGTGTGTAATAGTTTTAAGCATCGTTGGAATAAAGACGCCTTGCATTCGACTCCAGTATCTGTTGGTTATTCTCCACTATTCTATTAGTCGGACGCTTTTGCCGTGACTATATTTGCAGAGAAGCCCCTTTAATTTCCCTTTACTCTACAGTACAATAAATCATGTACTTTATTGATTAATATGAATATATGGTGGGTAAATAAGAAACTGGCATGTGTTTTTATTGAGCATACCATATTTAAATGAGCATACCCCCAAAATATCAGCCTCAAGTAAAGCTGGGTTCACACCACGTTTTGTTAACTACGGTTCCCGTATACGGCTGGGAGGAGGGGGCGGGGCTTATTCGCGGCGCCCGCACTTAGCCGTATTCGGGAACCGTATTTAATCCAAGGTTATGAGCCGTCCGTAGTGAACCGCAGCCTCCGGTCTGCTTCGTTTTTGGCAGTATGCGGTTTCCCGACCGTAGGCAAAAACACGGTCGACCACGTTTTTGCCTGCGGTCAGGAAACCGCATACGGCCGAAAACGAAGCCGACCGGAGGCTGCGGTTCACTCCGGTCGGCTCATAGACATGCATTAAATACGGTTCCTGAATATGGTTGAGTGCAGGCGCCGCAATTAAGCCCCGCCCCCCTCCTCCCAGCCGTATACGGGAACCGTAGTTAACAAAACGTGGTGTGAACCCAGCCTTGCTGGCAATTTTAAGAATAAATAATAGTGCATTTTTCAATAAGCAAGCATAATAGGAGTAATTATTAGTGTACTTGTCGTCAACAAAAACTTTTTATAGAATGTAGATATTTGTAATATACATTGGTTAAAAAAATTCGTATATTTTTGTCCCTGCAGCTATTGCATGTGTGTCTCTATCTCTTCCTCCAAATACAGGAAGTGAGGGTGGACAAGCAGGGCTCTGTACAGTACGGTAATAAAAAGCAGGACAGTGTGTACTGAGGCTCTATAACATTCTCCTGGCTAATACATCAGGATGATTGACAAGCCAGGAGCCTGCACAGAGCCCTGCTTGTCCTCCCTCACTTCCTGTATTTGGACTCCTCACAGGCAATAGCTGCAGGGACAAAAATATACACAATTTTTAACCAATGTATATTACAAATATACATATAATGGTATCATCTACATTATATAAAAAGTTTTTGGTGATGACTGACAGGTACACTTTAACACCCCACAACACAACACCCCTCTGCCCTCCTTTTACCTCTACCCCTTGCATCTACAAAACCAAACAGAATTCAAAAGGACTCCACTTCAAGATAAAGGAGAAACAGGAGAACTGCCCATAAGCAGTTATGAAGTGGCAATTGCACCATTTATTTATTTTTAAAATAAAGTTAAATAACCAGATTTTATTTATTTTTTACTAGATGTTTTATTACTAGATGTTTTATGTGTGGCAGCTTCTATTGGAATATTGGTCATATGCGATGTGTCACAAAATGACGTTGCCGGTGTTATGACTTTGTGTTCGTACAGTTGCAAAAAAATAGAGACACAGCCAACACTTATAATGTCCAGCAAATACTTACTAGCTTTAAAGGGGTACTCCCCTGGCCAGCGTTCGGAAGGAAATGTTCTGAACGCTGTTTTTGCGCTGCGGGAGTCGGCTACATCCTCGTGACTTCACGGCCACGCCCCCTAAATGCAAGTCGATGGGAGGGAGTGTCACGAGTGGCAACCCCCGCAGCGTGAAAACAGCCTTCAAAACATTTACTTCCGAACTCTGCCCAGTGGAGTACCCCTTTAATGGCCCTTTTCCTGGGACTGGATGTATTTAATCATGACTTGTGTGTATACATGGAAATGCTTGTTTTATAGCTGGATAGAGCATATATAGTCTTCGGCATTTGTATGTACTATACTTTTATATACTCTGTTAAAGGGGTACTCCGGTGCTTAGACATCTTATCCCCTATCCAAAGGATAGGGAATAAGATGCCTGATCGCGGGGGTCCCGCCGCTGGGTACCCCCATGATCTTGCACGCAGCACCCCAGTTAAAATCAGTCCCCGGAGCATGTTCGCTCCGGGTCTGATTACCGGCTACCACAGGGCCAGCGGCATGTGACGTCGCGCCTCTTCCCCCGTGTGACGTCACGCTCCGCCCCTCAATGCAAGCCTGCGGGAGTGGAAGGTATCCTAAACATTTAAAGGGGTACTCCACCCCTAGTCATCTTATCCCCTATCCAGAGGATACGGGATATGATGTCTGATCACGATTTTGGCTGGGGCACCCCAGGCATCTGGTGCACGGAGCAAACTTTGCCCCATGCTGGATGACTGGAGATGTGGGGCGGTGGCTCGTGACGTCGTGATCACGCCCCGCTCGTGAAGTCACGGCCAAGTCCCTTCAATGCAAGTCTATGGGAGGGGGCGGGATGTCCATCACGCCCCTCCAATAGACTTGCATTCAGGGGGCGTGGCCGTGACGTCACGAGGGGGCATGGCCGTGACATCCTGAGCCTTCCGTGCTGCATCGGGACATAAGATGTCTAGGGGCGAAGTACCTCTTTAACCATTCCCAAGGGTGTCACATTACTGGGCTCTTAGCCAATGTGCTCTGTATTTTTTGGCTTTTAAGAATTTAAATGACTGGTCTGTTTACTTTTAGTTGTTTCATTCTTTGTTGCAGGTTGAAGAAGGGAGCAAAGCTGCCGAGTTATTAATGGCTGGAGATGAAATAATGAATATCAATGATATACCACTCTCCGGATACCGCCAGGAGGCAATCTGTCTGGTAAAGGGATCTCACAAATCATTGAAAATGGTTGTGAAAAGGTAAGAAAGCATCAGCATTATTACTGATATTTATTTGTATTGGCTGCAAATGATACCACTATATTGACATAAATTTGAAGAAAAAAATTTCAGCTAGGGATCTACATCCTCTACATGAATTTTTGTGGTTATGTGGCAGAGAACTTGTGAGAACTTGGCCAGAGCAGCAGTGATGGATAAACATTGTCTACAACCTCTGTGCTCCCTACTGTTAGGACAGAGATACATGTGTTCTAGTACAAGGATCTGTTATTAATGGAGAATTCCTTTAAAGGGTCACTCTCATTAAAATACATTTTTGCTATTGCACTCCTTATGGCAAATAAAAAATATTTTTAATATACTTTGTTTAAAAAAAGTAGTTTTCTATTTTTTATTTGTTCTTAAAAAAGCTCAAGAGCACATTTTCCCCCATCTTATAATCAGACTTTGGACCGAAGCCCAAACACAGAAAGTGCAGCCTGGAGTGCTGAGGGGGGGGGGGGGGGGTGTCCAGCCTCATCCAATCATAGCTCCTCTCACACTTAACTGCCATATGCTGTTGGTTGGACACACCCCTCAGCACTCAAGGCTGCACTTCCTGTGTTTGGACTTCGGTCCTAAGTCTGTGTATAAGATGGGGGAAAATGTGCTCTTGAGCTTTAAGCACAAATAAAACATGGAAAACTTCATATTTTTTTTTTATTTTTTTAAACAAAGTATATTGGAAATATTTTTTATTTACCTTAAGGGGTGCAATATAAAAAATTAGTTTTAATTAGAGTGCCCATTTAAATAAATGTTATCACAATCCACCTAAATGGTCATCACAGGCGGGGATTCTTTACTGTAAGAGCAGTGAGACTATGGAACACTCTGTAGCACCATGTTGTGATTACTTATTTATTGAACAAAGATTGACGACTTATTGAAGTTCAAGAAGGTCCTGGATGTCTTTCATTAAAAATATATTACAAGATATGGATACTAGATTTCTGGAGATGGGACAGAAGTCAATGGGTAAGCTATTTTTTTGTGGCTAAACTTTAAACAAAGTCAAGACGAGTATTGAACAATAGTCTAGGCAGCCATTTAAAAGGGGTATTCCAGGACTTTTTTCCTCATCCTTTAAGCCCATGAAGCCAATTTATAATGCTTTTATTACCTCCACGCACTACTTCATCCCAATTTCATGCACTGGACCCACAACTGGAAGTGAGGTAGTGCATCTTTTTTCATTTTACAGTTTTCTCTGACCTTTCCCAGCATTTCATGTGGTCAGAGACAGTCTAAGTCACATGGTCTTTAGGGGAGCGTAGCTATGCTGCAGTTGGTTGGTGAATAGCAATTCATTTACTGAAGTAATGCTATCCAACCACCCACTGCAGCATAGCCAGACTCCCCTAGAGACCATGTGACTTAGGACATAGCCAGACTCCCCTAGAGACCATGTGACTTAGGATATAGCCAGACTCCCCTAGAGACCATGTGACTTAGGACATAGCCAGACTCCCCTAGAGACCATGTGACTTAGGACATAGCCAGACTCCCCTAGAGACCATGTGACTTAGGATATAGCCAGACTCCCCTAGAGACCATGTGACTTAGGATATAGCCAGACTCCCCTAGAGACCATGTGACTTAGGACATAGCCAGACTCCCCTAGAGACCATGTGACTTAGGATATAGCCAGACTCCCCTAGAGACCATGTGACTTAGGACATAGCCAGACTCCCCTAGAGACCATGTGACTTAGGACATAGCCAGACTCCCCTAGAGACCATGTGACTTAGGATATAGCCAGACTCCCCTAGAGACCATGTGACTTAGGATATAGCCAGACTCCCCTAGAGACCATGTGACTTAGGACATAGCCAGACTCCCCTAGAGACCATGGGACTTAGGACATAGCCAGACTCCCCTAGAGACCATGTGACTTAGGATATAGCCAGACTCCCCTAGAGATCATGGGACTTAGGACATAGCCAGACTCCCCTAGAGACCATGTGACTTAGGATATATTGTCTATGGCTGCATGAAATGTGGGCAAAGGTCAGAGACACCAGTAAAATAAAAATACTTGCTCTACAGCACTTCTTGGTGTAGGTCCTGGGTGTGAATACAGAACAAAACGTGCACACAGGTAATTTTGTTTACACAGTATTATAACTTTGCACCATAGCCTCAAAGGGTGAAGAAAAAAGAAATCCAGGAATCTGCCTTTTACATGGTGTGTAACATGTTCTTGCTTAGGCTTTGTTCACACTAATGTGTTCGTTAACACAGCCGTGATGGATATGCCAATCTGCCATCTGATAACCGATACCGCTGAACCCCAACAGACCCCAGTGATGTTAGTAGGCTCTATTCACACTCTGTGTATTATTGTAGCTAAATAGTGGTGCAAACTGTGTTATTCAAAAATACTGAAAGAGGTTGAAGGTTGTGTGAACATGTTTTCCTTCCAAGGGCTGTCTGTAAATATGAGTGACAGCTGGAGTCAGCCTTTTTTCCATGAAGTGCGTTAGATAATGTTTGTTTACGTTTCCTGGAATGTCAACGTCATCATTATCTTATTTGACCATTGTATCCGGATATAACTATATAAATGTGTAGCTAGCTAGCTATATATATATACATATATATATACATATATACATACACACAGTGATCCCTCAACTTACAATGGCCTCAACATACAATAGTTTCAACATACAATGGTCTTTTCTGGACCATCGTAACTTGAAACCAGACTCAACATACAATGTACAGACAGTCCAGATCTGTGAAATGCGTCAATACCCGGAAGAACTGACCAGTCAGAATGGACATTTTACTGGTAAAACCCCTGTATTACTGAAGTGCATGCACTGACTGGCTAGTAGCGCCCCCTACAGTACAGTGAGGAACTACATGTTCTGTACTACTCTTTACCTGTGCCAGGGTTACCTGCTCCTGTCCTCTACATAGACCTGCATTTCCCAACCAGGGTGTCTCCAGCTGTTGCAAAACTACAACTCCCAGCATGCGTCTTGGGAGTTGTAGTTTTGCAACAGCTGGAGACACCCTGGTTGGGAAACACTGACATAGACAGTGATTTACAGCTTCCAGAAGATCTTTCTTACTTTTATATGTAAGGATTTGCTTTATCTCTATTAGTTATCT
Source organism: Hyla sarda (assembly GCF_029499605.1). Classification (NCBI taxonomy): domain Eukaryota; kingdom Metazoa; phylum Chordata; class Amphibia; order Anura; family Hylidae; genus Hyla; species Hyla sarda. The sequence continues at coordinate 418,788,285 of NC_079190.1, forward strand.
ACTTATTATTCTTTAATCCTCACATTTTCCGATTTTTGGATGACATTTTGGTGGCTTCAGAACCAATTACCAGGTTTCCATAGAGTTATGGTCTCAACATACAATGGTCTCAACATACAATGGTCGTCCCAGAACCAATTAATATTGTAACTTGAGGGACCACTGTATATATATTCTAATCAACACAAGTCATTCTTAACATTAATCGGTTTGTGTCCCCAACCTCATCCAGATGTACTGTTACAACTTTGCTTGTACTTTGGTGCTTTATACTTCTATACAAATGCTGCATACAAGCAAATATAAGGCTAAATTCACGCCACCGTTCAGCTTTGTCCATGGGAGATCCCTCACAGGGTCCTTTGCCAACATAAACCAACGGGTGAAGAAAGATCCCATTGACTTGAAGGGGGGCATCTGTCCAATGTATTGGGGGAATTTAGTAGACGGAAAAAAACTGACCTGTATTTTTTTGCCCCGCTTCATTTCCATACTTTAATGAGACTGAGCGAACGTAGCTAGCTCCTCTGAGCATCATTAATAAACACAACCCTGGAGCCTATGACAATGTGAAGTGAAAATATATTTCATGGAATCTGAAGTGATGTTCAGACTTGCAGGTTTCCTGTGACAAATAATAGAATTATTTTTTGGGAAGCCGAGTGTCATTTCCTTTTGATAAGATAGCAGCACAAAGCACAGAAAAAGTGGATTTTTTTTTTTCAAAACTTCACAACTGCAAATACAGAATTGTGAATTGTGTTCTGTAATATCTATGTATGTTGTTATTATCAGCGTCTTTGTTACTACCATTATTTACATGTGGCCCATCAAAGAACTGTAGGATCCTTTAGTCCCATGGATTTGCAGGCCTGGAGCAAGTCTCAGTATAGTGTTTTTTTGTTTTTGTTTTTTAAATCAGAGGGACTGCACAAGATTTTATTATAGTCCCCTGGGGTGCACCCCATTACATTGTCTGCCTGGTGGAATTTGGGCTTCCTGCTGCCTTAAAATCAAATGAGCAGTAATATGAGCTCCCTCTCTTCTCATCAATAGTGTAGTCCTGAGCAGAGGGAGCAGGGATGGGAGCTCTTGCTTTCAGAGAGTGTGATGGCACAGCTGATATGGAAGATCTCTGCACTATAATAACATCATATTAGTTGCTTTATTATTCTTGCTGACATCTCATAATGGTTGTTTCTTTAATAATCAGGTTTAAATCTGTGCGGATTTTTCAGTAGAACTACAGTAAAACAGCTGCAACGCTACCACTATATGTGTGCGCTACCACTATATGTGTGCGCTACCACTATATGTGTGCGCTACCACTATATGTGTGCGGGGGTGTCCGGCCTCAGCCACTGATTGGCCACATGTCATTACCTAACACAGGAAGTGATGGGCATCGAGACAGAGTTCCATTACAGCAGTGGCAGGAGAGAAGGCTATTTTTCTTTTTTAATATTCCCGGAATACCCTTTTAAGCTGAAAGGTTAATGTCAGCCATCTATGACCGTTTTATGTACAAAGGGGAGGTTTGTGAGAACCTGTGTAAAGGAAGAGTGGTACAGTTGCCCTTAGCAACCAATCAGATTGCGTCTTGTTATTATTTCTTATTTCAGTCATGCAATTGAAAAACACTACAGTCATCTCTTCCTAACTTTAACTGTTTGATTCCTGCAAACAATAGCGCAGTATATCTGTAGCTGAGCCATAGGTTTGGTGTATATGCCAGGGATCTTTCCCAACATATATGTCAAATGTATCTGTAGAGCTCGCTTCACCTCAGAGAAGCCTAAAGAGTGGCCTATGCCAGACTAGTATACTTTGACATTTTTTTTTCTAATGGGGACCACAGCAAAAAAATAAAAATACCACAGTTTTTAGTTGTTTTTCTTCTTTTTTAAATGGTGTGAATGGGTGACATATACCTTTACATTGATATTTTTCGTCCTATAGGACGCACCGGCGTATAAGACGCACCCAATTTATAGGTGCAAGATTTTGAACCCAGTAGTGGTCTTCAACCTGCGGACCTCCAGATGTTGCAAAACTACAACTCCCAGCATGCCCGGACAGCCGTTGGCTGCCCGGGCATGCTGGGAGTTGTAGTTTTGCAACATCTGGAGGTCCTCAGATTGAAGACCGCTGCATAGGAGGTAATACTCACATGTCCCCGCCGCTTCGGACCCGTCACCGCTGCCCTGGATGTCGCTCCATCGCTGTCGCCGTGTCCCCGTCGCTCCGGAACGTCTCTGCTGCCGGCTGGGTATCCTTGCTCACCGTCGCCGCCATCACGTCGTTACGCACGCCGACGCACGTACGCGACGACGTGATGATGAGGAAGGAGAGCACCGGCCATACAGGGGATCCCTGAACGGAGAAAACACTGAGGACCCAGGTAAGGTCCCTCCCGGTGTCCTGTAACTATTCAGTCGGGCTGTTCGGGACCGCCGCGGTGAAATCGAGGCGGTCCCAAACAGCCCGACTGAACAGCCGGGTTAGTGTCACTTTCCCTTCAGACGTGGCGGTCAGCTTTGATCGCCGCATCTGAAGGGTTAATACAGGGCATCACCGCGATCGGTGTTGTCCTGTATTAGCTGCGGGTCCCGGCCGTTGATGGCCGCAGGGACCGCCGCGATCGGGGTGTATTCGCCGTATAAGATGCACCGACTTTTTCCCCCCAGTTTTGGGGAAGAAAAAGTGCGTCTTATACGGCGAAAAATACGGTACATTGGGAATCCAAAAGAATGCTTGATCAGATTTTTTTCTTTTGTTCCTTTAACCTAGTAATGAATGTGCCAATTTACATTATTGTTTCTTTCTTCTAACCTTCTTCTCACCCTTCATTAGCCTTAAAGGGGTACTCCGGTGGAAACCAAATTTTTTTTTCTAATCAACTGGTGCCAGAAAGTTATACAGATTTGTTATTTACTTCTATATAAAAATCCTTCCAGTACTTATCAGCTGCTGTATGCTCCAGAGGAAGTTGTGTAGTTATTTTCTGTCTGACCACAGTGCTCTCTGCTGCCAACTGTTTCCATGTCAGGAACTGTCCGGAGCAGGAGAGGTTTGCTGTGGGGATTTGTTCCTGCTCTGGACAGTTTCTGAAAGATGGGAGATGTGATCATTTTTATTTTTGTTAAGGGAAGGGCTTAGTATTAAAAAAGAAAAAAAGGGGTGACTTTTATATGCAATCATTGGATTGCTTATACTGATTACTGTTATGCTGTTGCATAGCATTGATCAATTACATCGGGGATCTGCTGGTACAGCCTGCCTAAAGAAAGGCTGTATCAGCAGATCCACTATGGCAGGCATGGAGACCTAGTAAAGGCAAGGTGCTGATGGAACTGCCAACAGGAGCAACACCTGTCATTTAGCCTTTTATATGCCATGTTCACCATTGATCGAGGTGAAATGACTGACTCCAGCATTACTGCTGATGTCCGGTTGCCAGCCTGCTACCTGCAATCACATTGTAGGGGTGCCTATTGGACACCTAACAGTGTGATCACTGATATTGACGATAAGTGCTGTCTGCTGATGGCAGCTGGCACCCACCGTCTATGAAGAAAACTCTTGCTGAGCTTGCTTTATTGTCTTTTAGAACACAGCTGCCATACAATCTGTGTTAAGGAAAAAAAAAGACTAAAGTTGCCCATACACCATAGATAGTCCAAAGCAATTGTTCAGTGGCTAAAATTTAACAAAGTATGATAATTTAATAGCAATCTGATGACAAACTTATTGTTTAAAAAAGTCAGCTATGTAGAAAATGTTCAGATGATAGTCGGATAAATGGACAGAAGAACTCGATCAGAAAGATTTGACTTTGTCTCCTGTCAGCAATGATTGCGCATGCGCAGCCTCTGCCTCAGGCGATATGAAGTGAAATCTGCTTGTGAGAGAGATGTCACAGGGGAGGAGGATCAGTACAGAGGAGGAAGGGTTATTTTGCATTATAAGATTACTGGAAAAAAAGGAGCAATGGAGCAAAAGGTATCATTGTCATCAGTGTCACCCGCACTACAAGCCTACACCAACAGGCTAACGGGGGTGATGCTGATGACAGATTCCCTTAAAGACTTGAATCCATGTTTCATCCCTGTCTTCACAGTGTATACACCCCACCATTTTCTCTCTCATGATTTCTACCGTATTTTTCGCCGTATAAGACGCACTTTTTCTTCCCCAAAACTGGGGGGGGGAGTTGGTGCGTCTTATACGGCGAATACACACCTATCGGGTCAGTCCCTGCGGCCATCAACGGCCGGGACCCGCGGCTAATACAGGATATCACCGATCGCGGTGATGCCCTGTATTAACCCTTCAGACGCGGCAATCAAAGCTGACCGCCGCGTCTGAAGCGGAAGTCGGGCTGTTCGGGACTGCTGTGGTGAAATTGCGGTGTCCCAAACAGCTTAGAGGATACCGGGAGGGACCTAACCTGCCTCCTCGGTGTCTGCTCCGTGCCGGGATCCCCTGCATGGCGGCGCTCTCCTTTGGCATCATCACGTCATCGCGCACGCTGTCCCGTCATCCCATATTAGCGGCGTGCATAGCGACGTGATGGCGGCGATGGAGAGGGTGGATCCCGGGGAAGAAGACGTCCGGAGCATCGGGGACACCCCGGGGACGTGGCGACAGCGATGGAGCAACATCCAGGGCAGCAGTGACGGGTCCGGAGCGGCGGGGACATGTGAGTACTACCTCCTATCCAGTGGTCCTCATGCTGTCCGGGCATGCTGGGAGTTGTAGTTTTGCAACATCTGGAGGTCCGCTGGTTGAAGATCACTGTTGGGTGCAGAATCTTTTTTTTCCAGATTTTGCACCTTTAAAATTGGGTGCGTCTTATATGCCGGTGCGTCCTATAGGGCGAAAAATACGGTATATTCATAGATTAATTTGTTCTGGACTTTATTTGCTCACTTTGTGAGGAAACCTGTTGGTATCTCTGCATTCTATCAAGTGCATGCTACTAGTGCCAAAAGCCCAAATTCATCAGTTTTCCTTTTGAGTGGGCCCATTGTGTGCAGTTGTGCATGTCCAACACCAGAAAATACCTTGAATTCCTGCCCCAACTGAATCCTGATAATCTTGGGGCATCAGAGCTGGTGGGCCAGCACCTTTATCCTTGCTGGCTGAGACCTGGGGATTAGGCTCAGAATTTCCAGGCATTCCACTGCTAGAACATATGTACATATCCAAGAAAAGTAAAATGGATCATGTCAGCTTCTCTAAAAGCGCCTGCCTTTCTATGCAAACAGATACAAGCCTGCATTCTGTTTTTCATATTTCTATATGCATTATATGATCATTTGCATTGAAGAAGATCTTACCCATCCCTTCTGTACTTCAAATATATAAGCGAATGCTTACCAAGGTGGGTCAGGCACTGGAATAGAACTAGTTGAGGTACAACTGATATTGGGAGAGGTATTACTGTGTAAAATGTTTTTTTTTTGTTTTATTTTTCCTAGGTGCAAACATGGCAAGACCATATGGTTCTGCCAAAATGTTACAGTTCTACAAGTTTAACAAGTGGTTAATTATCTGGAAAAGCTGGGTCACAACTGATATATTCTCCTTTTATAGCTAGAGACTCGAATGGACTCGAATGGAGACTCTGCCTAGTGATTTTGTAATGACACATTCGTCGCTTCATCTTTATTGTACAATAAGCAATAATTTCCAAAGTGGTTGTCACACAATTTTTCGAGAATTGGCAATACCTAAATATAATCTTTAACAACTTGGCAAATCCAGGATTTCTATTGACATGCGATTTATGACTTCAACAATGTATCTCTTAATCCAGTTTAAGATCTACTTTCGACTATGAAGACCACACCTTGGGATTCTTGGCCAAAATGGTGCACCAAAAATAGAGCCCACATAGGTTGTCTGCCCGCCATCACTGTCCTCTCATTTAAAGGTCCCCTTCACATGCATCTGACAATATGTTGTCTTTTCTCTCTGGCACTGTAGACAAGTGCTCGTGAGCAACTGATGGTAGAATTGACCCCATTAATTTGGATGGGACAGTTGATATTCAACCGGCGTCTCAACCGGCTTGGTTCGCTAAGCCAGATATATGTGAACCCAGCCTTAGCAGTTAGAGCCTGCTGGTTAATGGACAAGTATCACGGAAAAAAAACTTATCCCCTATCTGAAGGATAGGGGATAAGTTTTATAAAGCGGGGGCTCCGAGCGCTGGGGCCGCCGCAATCTCCTGTTTGGAGCCCCGGCTCTCCTTTAGAGCGGGGCGTCTCGACCCCCGCCTGAAGGGATGCCACGCCACCCCTCCATATAGCCCTATCCCATAGCACTATATGGAAGGAGCTTGGCGGCCCCTGCTTCGAGCAGGGGTTTTGGCGCGCTGCTGTAAATGAGAGCCGGGGCTCTAAACATCCACCAGCCACCGAACCCCCTGCGATCTAAAACTTATCCCCTATCCTGTTATTGCTTTGTGTCATGACTTTTACACAACTGTTGTCTTAGGGTGCATTCACACGGCCGTCTGACCCCGTTTCTTTTTTATCCCCGTTTCTGTTCCGTTCTTGCAGGCTGTAAACGGATTAAAAAAGGTTTTAAATAAATCCCATTCATGTCAATGGGATATATATATATATTTTTTAAACAGTAAATTTTTATTAAGTTGTAAAGTCATACATAGTTGGGGTAACAGCAACATATCCAACATGTCAGTGGAGTCATGTAACAGTAACATGCATGGTAGAGCACTAGACATATGGAAATCAAACTCAAAGTAAATGTGGGACTATCATATTTAGTCAGCTTAGGTCGCCAAAACAGAAAGACCAAAAAAGGAAAAACAGTAGAGCACTGGTAGGTGGCCTAAGCAAATCTCCTCATGAGAGGACAGGAGGACACATATCAATATCTAGGGAAGACAAGTGTGGGTGAACACTATCAGCAGTGCATGCATACTAGGTCATACTCTGAGGAGCCATAACTACCAGTCGGAACTTGAGGAAGCAATTGGCGGCAACAAAGTGGGAGTAGGTTGATAGTTCCCATGAGAAGCAGGGGATGTGAGAAAAGGAGAGGAGAGGAGAGACAGAGAAAAAGGGAGGAAGGGCCAGAGATAGGCAGAATATGAGTAATAGGGAGTATGAGAGAGGGTTAGATAGAGGGAGACTGGGCAAGTTAGATGGTGTACGTACCTCGGGAGGCGACAGGCGCGGGCAGGGCCCTCACGGGGCAGGCTTGCTGGCTATGCTGAGCAGGGCAACACACTCGAGAAAGGCACAAGAGAGTCAAGGAGGCGGCTAGGGTGTTGTGTAAGAGGTTCTGTAGTCTCTGGACGACAAGAACGTAGTCCAAGGGCTCCAGATTCGATGATGTTTTGTCACCTGGTTTTTGGAGTCAGCAATAAGCTCCTCCATCCTATGTATTTTGGACAGTTCTTGGGCCCAGGAAGAGAAAAACGGGGGTGTAGTGGATTTCCAGAGCCTCGTAATAACTGACCTGGCCGCTAGGAGCATAAAACTGATCAGGCGAGAGTGCCATTTTGGGACAGAGTGCGGGAGGATGGAAAGAAGGAGAGCAGCCGGATCTAAGTCAAGTGATACAGAAGTTAGTTTGCGTATGACCTCTCGAACAGTCGACCAGAACGGAGCTAGGATGGGGCAGTGTAACCAAATGTGTGACATCGTGCCTCCTCCACCGCCACAACGCCAGCAAACGTCCTGCACCCCGGGATACATACGAGACAGTAGTGTCGGAACTCTATACCACCTCGTCAGAACTTTATAGTTTGTCTCCTGCGCTTTACTAGAGATGGTGGATTTATGACACATACGAACAGCCTTATTCCATTCCTCGTCCGAGAACCCACGCGACAGCTCCCTCTCCCAGCTTGCTCTGAAGGGAAGGAATTCCATTCCGAGGGAGTCAAGGAGGAGTGAGTAGATAGCGCTAACTGGGCGACCAGGCCCTGACGTAGAGACACATAGCTTCTCAAACGTGGAAAGGGGGCGATGTAAGTGCAGGCCGGCTCTTCGAGAGGAGTAAAAGTGTTGGAGTTGTATATATTGGAAGCGTTGGCCAGGCGTGGCGGCGGAATCAGGGACGAGGTCATCAAGTGGCTTCAGGCCAGAGTGGTCCAGGAAGGTGCAGAATGATACACCATCCAATCTAGATCGGCCAAGGAAGGAGGTGGAGGAGAGAGCTGGAGGGAAGGCTGGGTTTCCGAAAACTGGTGTTAGGGGACCATCTGGGGTGAAGAGGTAGGTGGCCGTCAAATAGTATTGTCGGGCAAATACAATTGAAGAGGTTACAGGAGGTACCTCTGGGGTGAAAGCGGTCGCTAGGGATGGTGTAGGGAGCCACAACAGAGTTTTAGGGTCCAGGGAGGAGGTGTGGCTCTCCAGCGTCACCCACTGTTTAATAGTCGGGGCTGCACGACAATCCATCACTCTGGTCAGGATCACTGCTAGGAAGTAGAAAAGGCAGTCAGGGAGACCCAGCCCTCCATCGGCTTTACGTCTAGTCAAAATGCGCCGGGCCACCCTCGGTCTTGCGTGTGCCCAGACAAAACCAGATAAGAGCGAAACGAGTCCCCCAAAGAAGGATTTAGGGAGGTTGGAGGGAACACAAGAGAAGATATAGAGAAGTCTAGGGAGAATGTTCATCTTCACAATATTAACCCTACCCAACCAGGAGAAATCCTTTCGCTCCCATCTGGCCAAGTCAGTCTTAATGGTGTGTAGCAATGGGGGGAAGTTAAGACGAAAGGTGTCCTTAGGGTCACTTGGAACCTGAATACCAAGGTATTGTAGGGACGTGGAACACCATTTGAAGGGGAAATTGGCTTGGATGTGGTGAACTACCTCAGGAGGAAGGGAGACATTAAGGGCCTCACTTTTGGTGGAGTTAATCTTATAGTTCGAGTAGTGTGTATAGGTGCGGATGGTGGAGAGCACTGAAGGGAGAGAGGTGAGGGGTGAAGAAAGGAACAATAAAAGGTCATCCGCAAAAGCGGAGCATTTGTGATGGTGCGAGGGTACTTGGAGACCTCTAATGTCGGGATTCTGTCGAATCGCTACTAGAAGGTGTTCCATACAGAGGACAAATAGCAACGGGGATAAAGGGCACCCCTGCCTCGTACCATTACAAATGTCGAGGGGAGAGGAAAGCTGGCCGTTAACTCTAATTTGGGCTTGAGGGCGTGAGTAAAGAGCCATTATGCGTGCCATCATCTGTGAACCAAGTCCCACCTGAGACAAAGTGGCCGCAAGGAAGCCCCAGTCCACGCGATCAAAGGCCTTCTCAGCATCCAGTGAGAGAAGGCATAGAGGAATTTTAAGTTTACGAGCATGGTGAATAACCGAGAAGGTCCTAAGCGTATTATCCCTAGCCTCTCTGCCTCGGATAAAACCAACCTGATCAACGTGGACTAGGGCTGGCATATGGGCCGCCAGTCTATTAGCTATGAGTTTAGCAAAGAGCTTGGCATCAGTATTGAGCAGGGAAATGGGGCGGTAGCTCTGGCACAATGAAGGGTCTTTACCCTCTTTCGGGATCACCGTAATGATGGCGCGCAGAAAGGATGGTGGAGGGGGAGGAGGTGGAGATGTCATTGAGGGCAGAGAGGAGAGGACAGTTCACATCTGAGGAGCTTATAGAACTTGGCGGTGTAGCCGTCTGGTCCCGGGCTTTTGCCCGCAGGCAAGGACGATATGGTCGAGTATAGCTCGTCCAACGTGAACCGTGTCTCCAGGGAGGAGATAGTCTCGTCAGACAGTTTGGGGAGGGGGGTAGAGTCGATGTAGGATTGTAGTGAAGGAAGGGGGGTGGTAGGGGAACATGTGCCTGGGGGCGGTAGGTTATAGAGAGCTAAGTAGTATGAGCGGAAAGCCTCAAGGATATCAGGTGTGAGATGGGAGAGGGATCCCGTTGGATCCCGAATTGCAGGGATATAGAGAGAGGATCTCTTCTCCCTGAGGGCTTTCGCAAGCAGTTTGCCAGATTTGTTGCCCCATTCGTAAAAGAGTTTTCCAGTTAGCTGTCTGTAATATCTGTGTTTTACGTTCAACAGGGCCAGGAGTTCGTGGCGGACTGAAATAATATCCCGGAGGACCTGTTCCTGTTGAGATTGTTTATGAAGGGATTCTAAGGTGTGCAATTCGCGTTGCATGGATGTAAGTTTGGCCTTCGCCTCCCTCTTCAGCCTCGCCCCATGTTTCACAAGGACCCCACGGAGCACGCATTTCAGCGCCTCCCATTTAATAAGGGGTGGGGAAGGATCTGATTTGTGGTCTGTCTGGAAATGAGAGATTGTGGTCTGTAATTCCTGGATGCAGAGTGCGTCAAGGAGGAGGGATTCGTTCAATTTCCAAGTGGAGTGGGGTTTGGAGAACGAGGGAAGGGAGAAGGCAAACTGGACGGGCGCATGGTCGGAGAAGGTGATCGATCCTATAGAGGAGCGTGTCACTGACGGTAGGAGGTAGTGTGAACAGAAGACATAATCGATTCTACTATAAGAGTTACGGGGGTGGGAGTAGAAAGTGTAGTCATGCGTTTGAGGATGTAAGGTCCGCCACACGTCACTAAGTTGTAGGGTATGTAAGCGGGTCCGGAGGACTCTCAGTTTGCGGTAGGAGATAAGGGAGCGACTTGAGGAGGTGTCTAACAGTGGAGAGATGGGGACGTTGAAGTCACCGCATAGTACTATGTGTCCAGTCGCAAAGGTAGACAGGGCGTCTAGGGTCTTGACAAGGAAAGCTATTTGGTTGTGATTAGGAGCATAGATGGTGGCTATGGTAAGGCGATGGCCCGAGACGTCACAATTGGCAAAGAGGTAGCGGGCATTCGGGTCAGTGGCCGTGTCTAATACAGAGACGGGTAGGGATCTATGGAACGCCAGGGAGACCCCTTTGGTTCGGGATTCAGGATTGGGGCTGTGGAGCCATGTCGGGTAGTATCTAGAGGGAAGAGGGGGGATGTGGCCCTCTTTAAAATGTGTCTCTTGTAGGGCTAGGATGTGTATGCGTTGTTTGTGAAAGGAGTATGTGATCTGTGCGCGTTTCTCAGGTGTGTTGAAACCTTTGACGTTAAGAGTAGCAACATTAATGTCAGCTGCCATAGCAATGGTATAGATGTGGATAGTACTCACCGCCCCACTGGGGCCACACCCGCGCCATCATCCACCGAAGTCGTTCGAAGGGAGGATGTCTCCGTCTAAGGGGAAGGAAGGGGAAAGAGTGAGATGGAGAAGAAAGCGAGGGCTGGAGAGAAGAGAGAAAAAGCATCCGTAAGAGCACGGGTACATAGGGACTATAAAGGAAGGCCATAAGGGCCACAGTGAAGCACAAACAGAACCGGTCTGAGTGCTAGACTAGTGAGGTAACGCAGAAGGCAAATCAGCAGCAGGTAACACTGCTGTGGAAGGAGGTAAGCAACAAAAAAGAAGTAACTACGGCCTAGGGCCGGGTGTAAATCAATAGAATTTCCCCACTGCAGAGCAGGGGGAACGCTGAAAAATTAAGGAGACTACTGACAACAGGGGTGGTGATTAACCACCAGTGGCACAGGAAAGAAAGGGGTTGTGAACACATGTCATCAGGCAGAGCAACATTATGAAGTTAAGAAGAGCAATGAGAAAAACAGACAATTTTCATCTAGGACCAAACGTAGCCCATAGAAGACAGGACAGGAAGAAAACCATGCCACATAAAGGCTAGAATAAAGGCAAATACATCACAGTCATGTAAGAAGTCAGGTTGTGCGTCCTCTTCTCTGTGGCTTGGGAGTAGGGGTCTTCTCCCCACCTGATCTTCGCAAGGCTGAGCGGACCTCCATGGAGTGTCCAGCCGGCAAGGTAGCCGGGGATTAGAGTAGTTCCCAGTCCGGCAACTGTATTTTCGGCAGCTTAAAGGCATCCAAGAACTCTGGGAGATCTTCGGGTCTTCTCAGGGTAGCAACAGTGGAGCCATGCCGAGCCGTAAGCGAGAACGGATAACCCCAGCGGTATAGTATTTTAGCATTTTGGAGTGTGGTAAGGAGAGGTTTCAGGGTGGCTCTCAGGCGTAGGGTACGAAGCGACAAGTCCGGGAAAAGGCGGATCTCAGTCCCTTGAAAATGCACGGATTTCAATTGCCTGGAGCGTCTCATGACATCTTCTTTCAAGAGGTAGTGGTGGACTCTGCATATTACGTCCCTCGGTTTGGAAGGGTCAGGGCTCTTGGCTTTAAGAGCCCGATGGGCTCGATCCAACTCAACAGGGGTGTCAGCTGGTCTCTGTAGGATGTCGTTGAACACTTTTTGCAGAGTAGGAGAGAGATCTTGTGGGGCAACAGATTCGGGAAGGCCCTTTATTCGGATATTGTTCCTCCTGTTTCTGTTGTCTAAGTCATCCATATGGTCAACTATCATGGTCTGCTGAGCCAGGAGGGACGTAGTTGCAGTCCGTAATGTGTGGACTTCAGAAGCAATAGAGGAACGGAATGACTCCAGGTCAGTGACTCGTGTCACTAGGTGAGATACTTCAGCCTGAACAGGGGCAAGGTCCTGTTTCCACGCCTTTTTCATGTCCTCTGCCAGGGACAAGAAGTCCATCTTGGTAGGAAGAAGAGCTAAGAGAGCTTGCAACTCTGGATGATTTTTCAGGGTGCGGGCAGCATCCGCCGGATTAGGGAGCATCGAAGCTGCAGCAGCAAGAGATGGTTGGGATGTGACCCGACAGGCAGAGGGTTGGGAGTGAGAGGCAGAAAGGCTAGAGTTAGGGTCACGGTCTCTGGGAGAGATACAGGACTCTTCAGAAGAGGAGTAGTCTGTACGTTCCGTTGTAGGCAGGCGAGATTTCTGAGGGGTTTTAAACAGCTTTTTCTTCGCTGGGGGGCTTTCCCCCCAGTAGTCAGGGGCACTGTCACGGCCAGAGGAGTCCTCATCAGAGAGGGACCCATCGGAGTCCATAGGCTGGCACTCTGTGGAGGGAGCTTGGATAGGTTGGTAAAGTGGTGGCCCATAGGGCGCAACTAAAGGGTCGCCATTCCTGGGTGCATCAGAGACATGCTGCTGAGGAGGAGGTGGAGAGTGTCTCTGAGACAGTAAGGGTTGCCCAAGCCCTATGGGAGTTACTGTCCCTGTAATGGTGGTAGAAGCTGCAGCAGTAGTGGGCTCTGAGGCCGGGGACTGCAGCTGTTGCGAGGCTGGCTGCGTTCCAGGGGCAGTCAGGGCAGGGTAGGCAGGTGAGTGGGGGCTTTGAGGCCTGTGGGAGGCTGACATGGCGTGGATGGAAGAATCGCCCACCTTCCCAGGTAAAATGGCGGTAGCAGAGGCAGACTGGTCGGGGGTATGAGGCTGGGGTAAGTCCGCTGCAATTACACTCACTGTGTGATGGTCAGGGGTGTCCGCGGCAGACAGGGACACCTTCCTCACGGGTCGCACGAGTCTCGGTTCACTCACTTCGCGCAGCTCCCCCAGAGCTGCTAGTGAAGAGGAGGCTGGTAATGGCGGCCGGGAGCGAGCAGGCACAGGCCGCAGCGGCGCCGGAGGAGCGGCGGGACCGGACTGCGGGCAGAAGAAGGAGGTGATCTGCTGGGAGGCTGCAGCGATGTTAGTAGTGGCTTCTGTCTTCTTTTTGTTCTTGTTTCTCTTCCCCATTAAGGCTAAATCGTCTCCTTAAGCAAGGCCCAGGCAGGAGCTCTCACAGAGTGCGACCGTCAGCCAGCGTGCCAAGCCACGCCCCCCAATGGGATATTTTTTTTACCATCTGTTTGTACCTGTCTGCACTCATTTCCTTTTTTTTTTGACGGCAGAAAAAATGGCACATGCAGCATTTTTTCTTCCGTCAAAAAACGGAAGAAAAAACTGATACAGTCAATCTAACATTGAAGTCCATGGAAAATGGATGAGCCTTTAATGTCATCCGTTTTTTTCAATCCGTTTTTTTTTATCCATTTTTACTTCTGAGCATGCTCAGAACCAAAAATTTATATTTTTATTTTTTTGTTTATTAACTGAACAACAACGGATACAAACGAATAACATCCGTTTGCATCCGTTGTTGTCTGTTTTTTTTTTTTTTTTTTTGATGGGAGAAGAATTGGACTGGTCTAGACGGCCGTGTGAACAAAGCCTTACATGCTTTATAAAGCATGACACCTGGTTGGACAGATTTTACCAAGGACTCTCCATACACTAGCAAGTAGGACCATATGCTGAAATACAAAACTAAAAACAACCATAATTTAGCACAGTGTTTCCCAACCAGTGTGCCTCCAGCTGTTGCAAAACTACAAATCCCAGTATGCCTGGACAGCCGAAGGCTGTCCGGGCATGCTGGGAGTTGTAGTTTTGCAACAGCTGGAGGCACACTGGTTAGGAGACACTGCTATAGCACATACAATAAGTATGGTGCCAACAGTGCGAAAAAGTGAAGATCACTGAAGAGAATGAGCATGCCAGCTTTCCACTTCATTCCTGTTTAGCACCTCGGAGATGATTCACAGGGTGTTGGGATTTTCCTACAGTGCTGTACGTAACACTTAAGTCGGGCTGTATATTTTAGCATTTTGTTCAGTTTTAATGTAATTCATGTTTGTTGTACTCCCCCTTGTGGCAGTTCATCACTTTTCGCGAGGATTATTCCATGTATCAGACTGCTGCTATATTTACATAACACTTATTCTAAGAGCAATCACATAAAGAAATGGTTATTTTATATTTTCTAAATTCTAAAGGAAAAGGACACATTTTGATTTAAAGGGGTTCTCCACCATAAGGTGATTTTAGTATGTACCTGGCAGGCAGTAATGGACATGCTTAGGAATGATCTGTGCTTGTCTTGGGGCTAAATGGCTATGTTGTGAGATTACCATAATACTGTGGCTAGCTTTTTGTGAACTTGTATTTCCTCTTTGACTTTTCTTTTTTTGACTACAAATCCCACAATTCATTTTTCCTCCCTCCCACAAATGAGCCACCCCACCCATTGAAACATAAATGAGCTGCATCCATTCAAAAGACCTGTGGTTTTCAATCAGGGTGCCTACAGCTGTTGCATTAGTTGCAAATTGATCTCTCTCCCACCAAGCGATCCCTCCAGCCATTGAAGCAGACAGGCTCCCTGTCATCAGCTGACTAGTGAGTCCGGTCTCGGACGCATTGCAACCTGGGAAAAATCTGAGACAACAGTCATTTTGTATGCTGGTAAAAATAAATATTGGGGTGAAAATCACAGAAGAATTGTGAGAAATCATTCAGCAAGTAGTTTATTATAAATGCTTATGACTTCTGTGAGCTCCCTTATTCATGTAGAAGAGGGGAAAGAGTTATCACGACCCACTCCATTGCAGGTCTAACTCTTAGGTGGAGTTCAGACATAGTATTTTGTTCAGTATTTTTAGCCCATGCGGGATTGGGACTGATACAGAGAAAAATGATAATAGAAAAAAATTGCCTCTTTTTCTGTGTTTCGGACACAACTGCTGGTTTTGTTTAAAAATACTGACCAAATATGATGTGTAAGATACAAAAATGGTGTTACTGTAATGTGGTAACAGTTTATAGTAAAAGTATACATACAAAGCGTTTGGTTTTTCCCATTTTTGTACAATTTCTTAAAGGGATACTCTCTGAAAAACATAATTTTTTTAATCAACTGGTGTCAGAAAGTTAAACAGATTTGTAAATTACTTCTATTAAAAAATCTTAATCCTTTCAGTACTTATCAGTTGCTGTATGCTCCACAGGAAGTTTTATTTCTATTTTTGAATTTCCTTTCTGTCTGACCACAGTGCTCTCTGCTGACACCTCTGTCCATTTTAGGAACTGTCCAGTGCAGGAGAGGTTTGCTATGGGGATTGTCTCCTACTCTGGACAGTTCCTAAAGTGGACAGAGGTGTCAGCAGAGAGCACTGTGGTCAGACAGAAATGAAATTCAAAAAGGAAAGAACTTCCTGTGGAGCATATAGCATCTGAAGTACTGAAAGGATTAAGATTTTTGAATAGAAGTCATTTATAAATCTGTTTAACTTCCTGACACCAGTTGATTGTTTTTTCCAGAGGAGTACCCCTTTAAGGAAAGTAGGATTTTTCTTTTTCTAAACACAGCATACACTGGCTATCAGTATTTGTCTTTGCTTCTTTTCCCTTAGGTGTGGTTCACACTGTAAATACAAAAGTCCTACTAGACATGCCAACAATATATTATTCATTTCCTGTAAATTATGTGTTAGTGTCCTTGCAGTCCTTCATATTAAAGGGGAACTCCAACTACATTTTTACATCAACAAGAAACAAAGTTTAAAATAACTTCTATACAATTAAAATACCACAAGATTTTAATACTTCAATAAAAAGAATTTTAAAAAAAATGACCACACTTACATTGAAAAGCATACCTTCCATCAACAGAGTACTATTGCTAAAATAAATCGGAAGAGCAGCTCGTCTACGTCTCTACTACATCCATACAATTGCGATTACCCTCTGGATCAAACATAACTACGTATTTCCATTACAGTATCAAAGTACTAGCATAATTCATTACCTCATGACTATAACGCTTTAATAGACTACCATGAATATTTGCACAATTGGTGAACAAAAGCAGGTAGTAGCGG